>NC_137136.1:30548663-31081163 GCF_949319135.1 Squalius cephalus | reverse complement strand
TTGTAGTTTTCTGAACACTTTTTCCTCGTATTTGTAAGTTCTGAACTGGATCTGGAACAATATTAGCTGTTATAGTGAGCAAGGATCCACACTTCGAAAATCTACCGGAAATAGTAGACCATCCAGAGACTTCTGGCATACTCTTTTCAACATACTATGCTTTGGGACACACTTATTTTAATCTCACAGACTGTTTAGGATGGATAGTATGGACACTGAGATGCAGGGAATGAGAGGAGAGAGGAGAGACACTCACAGGCAGAGTCCGGCTCCCGTGAAGACTGTTAATGGCAGACTGGGCCTCAGAGTGACTCTGGTACTTCACAAACGCACAACCTGTGAAAACAACATAAACATCAGATTGAGTCTGTGTTTGTTAACACACAGTCTCCCACGCATGTGTACGTGTTTGTTAACAGACCTTTGCTGGTGCCATCAGGTCCTCTCAGCACTGTGCACTCATCGATGCTGCCGAACGGTTCAAACATCTTCTTCACGTCCTCATCAGACTGTTGCTTTCCCAACATCCCCACAAACAGCTTCCGGTCCTCTGAAAAGAGGGAGAGAGGGAGAAATGGTCATGATCAGTTATTCAACATCATGGACCTCACCTGACTTTATTAAACTCCAGGTTTTTGTGAAGTGTATCAGTTGAGTCAACAAAGCCACAGTCCCGTCAGCCTCCAGCAGAGGGCCGGATGAGCCGACTATAATGTGAACTCTGTGTGTGGGTGTGATGTGTGTTGTGTTTTGCTGCATTTACATTTTAAAAGCATTGATAGGGTCAGTTTAACCGATCTTTTTCACTGCTGAAACATCCTTTTAGATTGTTGGTGATATTCAATGTAGTCTATTTTATTTCAAATTTAGCAAACATTCAAACTCACAGGCCTGTATGTACATCTGCTCTACACTCTTCAAAATAAAAGTTCCCCGAAGATCCTGTAACAGCCATGGAAACTTTCCATCGCACAAAACTGAAAAATACTGCATCAACTAGAATACTGATAACTCATCAATGCTTTCTAGAATGGCAATTTATCAATGAATTATGAATAATTTACTGCCATGGTGAAAATAACATGTTAAAAAGTAAATGTAGTCTAATTGCTGTCACGTTATGTCTGAGTTTTTAGTTTAGTTTGAGTTGTACTCTTAGGCTATGTTCACACTCTCAATCCAAATCTGATTATTTGTGTATCCGATTGGAATCTGATCTCAAATTATTGCCTGCCAACACAGTGTATCACAACTGTTCAGATCTGTATTTGTGTGTAGGAACTGTAGGAGGCTTGTCTAATTTATATTGTCATTTTCTGCTCGTCCGGCACTTTGCAACAATACAACCTTGTTTCTGTAGCGACATTCAATGTTTCCTATAACAACGAATCCGAAAATCCGATCATAGCGCTCAGACTGAAACGCATTTCCAGAAATGCGATTTGAATAGAATTTCAAACCACATATTAATGTAGCTCTAAATGTATTTGTATTTCATGTGATTTTTTTATTGTTGCCGTTCTCACTTGCTAAATCTGATCGGATTTCAATCGGATATGCACAAAAATCGGATTTGGACTGACAGTCTGAACGAGGCCTTTGTTTCCTTGGTTTTCACATATGCATTAGTTTCTATGGTTACTTATTGTTGGATTGATCTGCCACACCTGATTCTTGTTGTCCTCCCTTTGATTATCCTTAGCCCTGAGTTTGAAGAGTTCTTTGTCCGTTTTCGTCGTTGTTTAATGGTTGTTCTTTTGCTGCGTGTTTGTATTCTGATTTCTAGAGAGTGTATATTGATTTAAGTGTTTATTATAATTAACTGCTGTGTTTAGATCCAGCCTCTTTTAATCCTTGCCTCAACCACTGCTGACAGAAGATCGGACCTTAGAAAGTGTTTCCAGCAGTGGTTCAGATCCTCCTCCTCTCACAGGGATATCGTTCCCTCGAAGACTTCTTAGCCCGTGTGTGTTTTTCCAGCCAGGACTCAACTCGCAGACGAAAGCGCTATATCAGCACTACGTCATTTGGACTGAATTGTAATTTTAGAAAATGATAAATAAATATGTAATCATGAGGCTTGAATCCATCAGGGTGATTTGCATCAAAATTATGAGTCAGGTAAGTGTCAAACAATAAATGTTTAAATGGCTTGCCATAGCTTTCTGATGGGATAGGGCCTTCCTCTCTTTGGATGTGTGCCTAACAGCTGGAGTTTCTCAACATCACTATTTTATTCTCTACTCTTACATAGGCATTATCTATAATGATATAAAGACAATAAAGATTGCTGGATAAAGAGAGCACTTATTATTGATACTACTACCAAAAGATCGATCTTCAAAAGGAAAGCTCAACGTCTGAATTTTAATACCAAGTTCAGTCTGCCCATCAGTTCCTGTCAGAGAGTGAAATACAGAAGTGTGGAGCCACTAACATGGATGTGCATCAAAAAATAGCATTAAAATAGAGCTTTGCATTTTTTATACATTTATTCTGATGGAAAAAATAATCCATTCAGCTCTACAAACTTTCTTTGTTGCTTGTGTGTGTTTTGCGCAGAGCTGATGAACCGAACGCTCGGTCTTCTGCCAGTTATGGTTGTTTTAACCTCATCAACGTCAGATCATCATGCTAAAAAAAATGCAGGTACCAAATATGTAATCTTTTAAATTAAAAACAGTAGATTTAGTAGAATCAGTGATAGATTTTATAAATCTGTGGTTAACCTTAATCATCAGCCCACAAATGTGCTCATCATATGTGTGATATACATCATTGTACAGTATGTTGATTGTTTTTGAAGCTGAGCAGAATGACTGACACATGACAATACTTGCTTATGTGATGTCATGTTTAAGTTTTGTTCATGCTATGTTTTGAAATGAATGTCTTTTATTTTGAAGTTTATTCTTAGTTTCTGTTACTGACGGAACTGACGTTCCTTCCTGTTTTCTGTTTCCTTGTTTGTTCTTTCATGCCGTCTGATCCTTCTCTGTAATTGTTGTTTATTTTGAATGTTTTATGTCATTCATTTAAATAAATAAAGTGCACTTGGCTACACGCCACAACTCAGTCTGGGTGGAAGAACCTGTTCCAGCGGATTGCCACGATGATGTATATGCTGCAACAGGCTGTCATACTTGCAAGTTTGGCTGGTAAGTAACTTAATGTTGGTGCATTCAAGTCATCTCGTAAAGATCATATTTACAAGTTACGCCCATGAACGCCACCACAATGTCGTAAATGCGAGTGTGAAGCTCGGGATTTTCTTTAAGCCCCGCAATACCACAATACTTAAAGGTATTTAGCAGTGATATTGTCAGGCTTTTCTATTTACAACGAAGTAAGCTAATTGCCTGCACAGAAAATGATGGCATTATAATATAACAATGTAATATGTAACGATAAAGTCTGCAGTGGCTTCATAAATGAATTAGAAACATAAAAAAGCAAAGTACACCTGATGCACATTTCTTTGTTCTTCATTTTCTAGAACTAGAGTTTAGAACCTTAAGAACCGTCACACACACACCCACGCACGCACACACACACACACACACACACACAGATCATTAAAACTGTCTCTTCTATGTTCTTTGTTTCAGAAGCAGTCTCCCAGGGTCTTAAATCAGATTTCGTGTTAGTAAAAACACCATATACATTCCCCGGTAACGCCAGCATCTGTGCGACAGCTGAATGGAGTAAAAGTTCCCCCACAGAAGCAACTATCGCCACATGTCAAAACCAGATCTTCCAGATTGAAAAAGGTTTTCAAAAAGAATTCGCAAGGAAAGAAAATCACCTGCTTCTCAACTCAGCCAAATTAACTGACCAGGGGCGCTATGAGATTGTCTGTAATGGGGTTAAATATTCACTCAAACTGGATGTTTTGTGTAAGTATTCACTGTATCTGATTCCTATAAAAGTTACTTGAGTCGATTTGTGAGCAGCATCAGCAAATGATCAGCGACTGATTTTGATTTCAAATATTCCCTTATAGATGCAATAAATGTGAATGCGGCAGAGATGGACAACATCACCCTCGCCTGTTACGCAGACAGTGCCAGTGATGTGACCTGGCTGCATAACAGTGAAAGAGTTATGCACTATAAGAAAGATGGATCCATACACCCTGGCGAAGGCTACGAGGGAAGAGTATATCTGGAGAAGAACTGCTTCAAAACTGGCGATTTCTCTTTGACTATCACTGGAGTTTGCAAGACAGATGCCGGGATATACCGTTGCTTCATGGATGATGAAACGACTAAAGGATACCCACATGCCTATGCTCTGACACGTGTGAACGGTAAGGCTGGGAAAGGCGATTCAAATCTCATTTTTAACTTTCATCATATGGTCAGACATTACATATTTTACTTGTAAACTTTGGCATAATAACAAGCCTTATTTTCACTCTAAAAAAGCAATCTGCTCTTTGATTCACACAGAGAAACGCTCCAGTCCAGGAGACCAAACAGACTGCAACTGCAATGAAGCACAATCTCTCATTATTTATCAGTGTCTCACCATTGGTTTGTCAATTGTCATTATCTCAATCATCCTTATGTTAGTCATTAAGAAACCTAAGATGAATTGTCAATCCACATCAGCTAAAGCCACTGATCATGTGCCTAAGAGTGACGAAAACGACTTGTTGGTTAACACAACATCACCCAAAAATGACAGTCAGTCAATGGTCAGTCTTTCTGTTCAGGTGAGCGACACCACAGAAAATAAGAATTCCAGCACCACGCCTTTTTAATCTGGCAGAACGAGGCCTGTAAAGATACATGACATCTAACTTTTAAATGCGCACTGACTCCATGCGCGCTTAAACGTGAAACGTTGTCATTTTATCTGTACACCACGTGGCTACGCGGATGCGATAAATAATTCTGTATTATACATTTTTAAGGCCAGACAAGTAGTTTGTTGATGGTTGATTTGTAAAGAAGGACTACACACCTGCGCACATATATATTCAAACGCGCATACCTATGGACTGAACACGTGACGCGCATGTGCGCAACATCGGTGTTTGCGCAGAGATAACTGATAATCGTTTGCACCTTGAGACCTATTTCCGGGAGTGCGTTCTCGAGCCACCAGGCACCGTTTTGTGCGGATGGGCGGCCGGAGCGCGTTGAGGGTTTTCTGTTAGAATGGTGTCGTGTTAGCGGCCCCTAAGTTAATAACTAATGATCTTTGCAACGGAAGTGAATCAATCAATCAAAACTAACTTTAGCTGGACAATAACTTTATCCTAGAGCTGCTGTAAAGACAAAACAATCTCTGTTACTGTAATTTCCTATTGTCACTGTAAAGCTGCTTTGAAATAGTCCATATTGTTAAAAGTGCTGTATAAATGAAGATGACTTGACTTACGCACTTTTTGTGCCGCTCTTTTTTTGAAGCTTTCATATTATCATGGTTTTGCGCACTGCAATATTATTAAAAGCCTATCTTGTTCTGTCGTATCTATCATATCTTGTTGCCCCATTAAAAAGCTAAACAATACATTTAAAATAAACATCTTTTAATTTTATATTATTTGTGTGTAGTGTATATGTATATATTTTATGTAATTCTTTACATTCATATATAACTATAAAAATACATGAATGAATTTTATAAGAGTACTAATAGTAATTTGTTTTTATTAACATGTTTAGATTTTATAAAAGATTTTTTTACGAATTACTTTTTGCTCCTGATTTATACACTCACTAAGTTTAATACAAAAATTGTCATTGCTTATGATTATATATTTTTATTAATATGTTGTTTTTCTCTATAATAAAGTAGTGTGTATTTAGTGTTGTACATAAAATGGTACATTTTATGGCCTTTTCTGATTGGCCAGTTTGTTGAGATTGTTTCAGTTATTTACTGAATTTAAAAAATGTATTTAATATTTAAAGGTGTTAACTGTAATCTTACACTGCAAAATTATAATTTACAAAGGATTAAATTCATCACAATTATTTTTTAAGACAAAGCCCTCAAACAGACAATTAATCGTCAAAGCCCTAAAACTGACAATCAGCATAACCGCAATTATTTTTTAGACAGTTAATCGTCAGCCAAATTTCATAATCGTGACAGGCCTACTTTCAGATCAAAAATGTATTTCCCTTTTTCCTGTGAGCTTTTTAGCCTTTCTAATGTTAATTTATTGTGTGTTTTGAAAGGAAGACAATCTTTGTAATGTTTACAGTGCCTTTGATATTCCATTTATTTTCTTTTAACTATATTTTAAGAACAGTGTTTAAGGTGTTTAGCATTATTTTTGTCAGTGTTACTTTAGGACCAGTATATAAAATGACTTATTACACGGCTCTGTGGAATACTTGATTCTGATTGGCCAATTGCGCCATCCAGCGGTACGTTATTCCCAGATAACCGCTCAAAACAGAAACACAGGCTCATCCGGGTCACTGAAGTCAGCAGTGCCATACGCCTGCTAGGAACGGTTTTTCTTCGTGGAAGTTTTGCATTTGGTGAGCTAATAAAATATTAAAACTTAGTCGAATCAATATTTTGTGTACAGTTATTTAATTATGCCACCCAGTATCGAGGACTCCCTCTCTCTTGTTTCATACAAACGCTGCTGTTGCCTTTTTGTGACTACTGTTTTGTACACTGTTATGAGATGCAAACAGGTACGATTTTAAAACAGTTTAATCTGATATATAATAATATATCTTATCCCCATAATTATTTATGTGGTGAAATGCTGTGTAATAAGTGATATGAATGACTGTATACCGTGTCTCTTAAATGTCCATCTAGTTTGAACTTGTCGCGCTGAAACTGCTCTCTCCGCAGAAGCTTTATGTTTAAAGAGATAATAAAATATTTTAACTCAGATCAATATTTCGTGTCTAATTATTTACTTATGTGGCGAAAGTAGCCATGTAATAAGCGGGATAATGAACATCCAGCCTCCGCTTCGTGTCGGGATCCCAATCATCCTGTCGGGGCTTATTTTGAGAGAACCACCGGCTGGATGTACATTATCCCTTACAAAATGCCCTGTTGCCCGTCAATAAAATATATTTTATATTGAGCAAATTATATTGTTTACACACACACACACAAACACACACACACACACACACAAGCTGTTTTTTTTTTAACATTGATAATAATAAAAATGTTTCTGGAGGATCATGTGACACTGAAGACTGGAGTAATGATGCTGAAAATTCAGATCACAGGAACAAATTACATTTTAAAATATATTACAATTTGTTATAGCGAATACAACCCCGACAGGCTGATCAGGACCCCGACGCGAAGCAGAGGTCTTACCGACCCCACACTTACTGACAGCCAAATAAACATGTGAATAACAGATGATTTACCTCCTTTCCCCTCACTGTCTGCAGGCTTCACTTGAATGGGCCGATTCATCTGAAAAAAACAAACAATCAAAAGTTAATGGATAAAACGTCTAAATGATTAAAATGACATATTACCATATTATATACATGCAACATATACCTGACAATTCTACCAATGGATTAGTACTTCACATACGCAGCATTTTATAGCAGTGTTTTGCTCAGAGTGGCTTTGCTTTTGAAAGTGAATTTCTGTACAGACACAAACCTTAATGTTGTGGTTACAATTAAGAAATAAGACAGGCTATGAGTACCTGCAGACTCACTCATAAACACAGTCATCCGTCGCTTATGTATCACCTTGCAGAAGAGTCACTAACATAAAGACTGACAGTGTGTCTGTGACAACTGGAGTGATACAAACAGTGAAAAGCCGCAGTGCTTTTGGTCTGTCATATCAGCACTTTCTTGGAAATTCTGCTCGACCAATCAGATTCCAGGAATGGAACTTACTGTTGCATAAAAAAAGCTATTGAAAAGTTATTAAACACCATTATTGTCCAAAGGACAGAGTTCACTTATATGTTGACCCTATCACGGGGCATGTTGTCACACTACACTATGAGGTGGATGACAATGCAAACAAGCTGGAGAAGAATATAATACTGATTGGAAAAAAAGTACTATTATGAAAATGCTTCCCTAATATTCCACAACATATCTGTAACTGTCTTCTCTGCAACATTTTAACAGAAATGATACACAATTCACAAAACAGCAAAAATTGAGAAAGGTAAATATATCTTATTTGTAACAACTGTCCTAAGTAATGAAACGAGCAAAATGTCAAACACCTGACCTCTGTAAAGTTACTGGATCATGTGTGTCCTGTAAGCCAATCATCTAATGACCCTCACACCTGCAAATCAAATCATACAAGCTGTTTCCTCATTGTAAAAGCAGTTTATTCAGCATAAGCTGCTCCATTGATTCACGTTACACGTTTAAGATAACCTTGATGACTGCTGCACCATTCCCCCCCCCATGCCAGTTTATTTTGGACAACACAGAACATGCAATCTGTGGCTGGTCACTTTACACGTCATCAGGATCGGCATGAAGCAGACTTTATGCTGATTTCCATAAGCTCTTCAATACATGTGTATATATATATATATCAATAACCTTTTGACACTGCTGTCTCTGCACTTAAACTAATGTGCACAGGATTGTAGAGAGATCAGCTTTAGAATGATGGCCATCTGATCAGGATTACAGAGACACGCTGGATTACACTGAAGAGCGTGTGTGTGTGAAAGAGAATGTGTGAAATCCGGTGAGATGTTTGGAATCAGTGTTGCTGAGTGGTTTAAAATGCGTTGCCATGGTGCGGCGTACTATGGTGCTCTGTGATGTTGCTTAATGGCTCAAGACGAAACCACCAGGACTGATCCCACTAATAAACCTGGTTTCAGGGAGAGAGAGAGAGAGAGAGAGAGAGAGAGAGAGAGAGAGAGAGAGAGAGAGAGAGAGAGAGAGAGAGAGAGAGAGAAACACAGCAAGACATAAAGAACTGCAAAATATAAAAAGAAAGAACCTGTTTGTATCTTGACTGACATGAACAAAGTGTAATAGATGAAAGTAAACACAGTGCTGTTCGTCATGCAGAGGAGGCCAAGCACCCTTAAAATGTATTTAAAATCAACCAAGGTATCAAATGAACTGCTGTATTCATTGGTTGACATTGTGTGTGCATAACTCAGACATATATGTTTTGTTTGCATTGGTAACAGTCTATTGATGCTCTCCATGTGATTTGTCCTGTTCATTTACTGGCGAATGGCAAGTGTTGAGATCGTAATGAATCATTCATGATTGATTTACACACTAGCCTCCTAAAATCTGCTTAAAATACACTGATAACCACCATAATGACACAGATGTGAAAATACAAAATGTAACTCATACACCAACATATATAATTGATAATGAATATAAAAAAATAACTATTTAAATAAAATACACTCTTTAAATATGATGGGAAACGTTATTGCACGGTTTCTCCACTTTTTAAAACTGCATGCGTTGTTTTATGAATATAATATAGATTTTGACCTTAAATGATAATTCATATCTGTTTTTTCTTACATTTTTAAGTTGAATTTACTGTCCTCATAAACCTATAACTTTTTTTTGTAATATGTACGGCAAGGTAACTTACAGTTAACTGGTTTAAAAAGTAGTAAAGTAGTACTTTTTTTGCTGAAATTACAAACCTTTTTAACAGTGTCGGAGTGAAAGAAAGAGAGAACAGACACGCTCTAGTTTCCTGGAGAGTCTCGAAGCTCATTTGTAAAATGTCACGAGCACAGTGATGTGCTTAGTCATGGAGAGAGATAGTGATGGAGAATACAAGAATAGGGGAGAGGACTGTGCAACTGTGAAGGACAAATTTCAGATAGACAACACAATGAAGACATGAATGAGAAATAAGGGCGAGAGAGAAAAGCAAACTATGAGGAGTGAGAAAGAAATACATAGGGAACGTTGAGGACCATGATCGAGAAATACTGATCTACCACGTTCACTAAAGATACATCAAATCTTTAAAAAAAAAATCTTTAAAAAGGTTATTTTGCTATTACAACCGTTTAGTTGCCAGCCCAAGGTCCACTCGCACCACTCTTACAACATATACTAGATGTTGCATGAATCGCCACATTACAACTTAGACACTATTAAAATATTAGTGCACTGCACCTCTAAACATACACAAAACCCCAAGCATAAACTAAACATTTATAGTTTAAATAAATAGTTCATGTTTTGTTCGGATGACTGTAGTCAATAATTGTATCCCTTAAAATCAATTCAAATGAATTTTTTTCTTCATGCCTTGAAATAGCTTGAATGTAACTCTACACCCTTGCCTCATTTAGTATGCGCAGTTCTATGAATATGCTAATTAGCCCCGCCTCCACTCACTCACTCAGCTCAGAGATCCACTGGTTGACGATCACACGTTGATCTGATTGGTTACAAGGTAGTTTGTGACGTCAGAAACACCAGCGATTTCAAAGCGTGTTTTTGAGACTGTCTTTGGTTCACTGCAGGAGGAAATACTCAGCAATGCTGTCGACTTATGAATTTACACATGGTTTGTCTTTAAGCAGATTAAAAACACCACATAGACATATAAACAACATTAAAAGCTTGATTTTCAACACAGGGGGACTTAAGACTGTAGGTGCGTCTCAATCAACTCCCTAGTTCAGTAGTCAAGGCACTGATCAGGGAGTCAGACATTTCTCAATTGCAAAATCCTTCCCAGGCACTGAAACATTCGCTCCCTAAAAAGTCCCACAATGCACCGTGAAAACCCAGGAGTGTCAATGCTCACTATGTTCCCTAAGTTGTGAAGCGCGAAACTTAACTCACGTGAGCCAACTCACTACACATGATGATACACGATAAATGTTTTTAACAATACAAACCATTATTTTATTATCATACACATACATCAGGTAATGCTGGTAGTGGTGGAGGGCTTTATCTTCGCTGTATGATTAAAATGTCCTTGACAAGGAAAAAAAGGATGAACTGAAAAAAGCTTCTAAAACACTAGGTTAAATATTCCCTTGAGTCATATTTCTGTAACAGACTTATGAAATGAAGCATATCTACACACACACACACACACATGCAGATCCTCCGGCAGGGAAACTGTCAGCACCTCATCATAATCCTGCTAGATGAGGGTTTCATTTAAACACATCTGCAGGCTTTATATTAAGTCTCTCTCACTCACACATAAATAGATTTTTATTCAGTCTCTCACTCTCACATGCATACACACCTCCTGTACAGTTTACAAAACACACACAGCAGGACGCACACACTCGGTAAATCTCAACCCCTGCAGTAATTCTGAAAGGATTTTTCATGGATTATGGAGTATTAAATCCCAGGATTATTCAAACAAATTGCATTTTACCCTCCATCCCCAGCCAACATGAAGTCATCGGACCAAAGCATCTCACTGGGGGGAGTTTATGTGTGCCGCTGATTTGCTATTTTGTTTTTTTACATTGGACTACAATAAAAACTACACACACACATACACACACACACACACACACACACACGCACACGCACGCACAGACACACACACACACTCATGGGGCATTTGCAGCACATTTTTCTCCCAAACATTTCCATTCCATATTAGTCACTTGTTGCATCATTCATGTTACCTAGCAACCTGTCATCTCCTAGTCAACCGTATCTTAGCAATGATCTCCCCCCTCCCCATGGTTTCTCTCCTAGCTTGTGATTGTGTGTCTGTTTGGCAAGGTATCTGCCTGTCATACTAATATTCCCATCATCTCTACAGTTTTCCATATGAAACAATATGAAACAAATGCAAATGCAACTGTGAGCGGCACTTGCTGCTGCAAAACTCACCATCACAGTGCTAGGGTTTTGTGGGTGGTTGCCAGGGCGTTGCTATGTGTAGGTGGTTGCTAGGGTGTTCTGAGTTGTTGCTAGGAGGCTGCTTACTGGTTTAAGTCAAAAGGGTCCATCTTCAAGTCTTTGCAGTGCTCTTATTGTTAACTTAACATATTAAAAATCAATATCGGTAATTGAAATAAAGCTGGAATAAAATGAATAAAAATATTTAATGGAAAAATTTAAAATGTCACCTTGGCAACTACACTCACCTAAAGGATTATTAGGAACACCTGTTCAATTTCTCATTAATGCAATTATCTAATCAACCAATCACATGGCAGTTGCTTCAATGCATTTAGGGGTGTGGTCCTGGTCAAGACAATCTCCTGAACTCCAAACTGAATGTCAGAATGGGAAAGAAAGGTGATTTAAGCAATTTTGAGCGTGGCATGGTTGTTGGTGCCAGACGGGCCGGTCTGAGTATTTCACAATCTGCTCAGTTACTGGGATTTTCACGCACAACCATTTCTAGGGTTTACAAAGAATGGTGTGAAAAGGGAAAAACATCCAGTATGAGACAGTCCTGTGGGCGAAAATGCCTTGTTGATGCTAGAGGTCAGAGGAGAATGGGCCGACTGATTCAAGCTGATAGAAGAGCAACTTTGACTGAAATAACCACTCGTTACAACCGAGGTATGCAGCAAAGCATTTGTGAAGCCACAACACGCACAACCTTGAGGCGGATGGGCTACAACAGCAGAAGACCCCACCGGGTACCACTCATCTCCACTACAAATAGGAAAAAGAGGCTACAACTTGCACAAGCTCACCAAAATTGGACAGTTGAAGACTGGAAAAATGTTGCCTGGTCTGATGAATCTCGATTTCTGTTGAGACATTCAGATGGTAGAGTCAGAATTTGGCGTAAACAGAATGAGAACATGGATCCATCATGCCTTGTTACCACTGTGCAGGCTGGTGGTGGTGGTGTAATGGTGTGGGGGATGTTTTCTTGGCACACTTTAGGCCCCTTAGTGCCAATTGGGCATTGTTTAAATGCCACGGCCTACCTGAGCATTGTTTCTGACCATGTCCATCCCTTTATGACCACCATGTACCCATCCTCTGATGGCTACTTCCAGCAGGATAATGCACCATGTCACAAAGCTCGAATCATCTCAAATTGGTTTCTTGAACATGACAATGAGTTCACTGTACTAAAATGGCCCCCACAGTCACCAGATCTCAACCCAATAGAGCATCTTTGGGATGTGGTGGAACGGGAGCTTCGTGCCCTGGATGTGCATCCCACAAATCTCCATCAACTGCAAGATGCTATCCTATCAATATGGGCCAACATTTCTAAAGAATGCTTTCAGCACCTTGTTGAATCAATGCCACGTAGAATTAAGGCAGTTCTGAAGGCGAAAGGGGGTCAAACACAGTATTAGCATAGTGTTCCTAATAATCCTTTAGGTGAGTGTAAGTTGAAAATGTTTAAGTTACAAAAAAATAAAGAAAACTGAAATAAAGAAAGAAATTAAAGCTAAATAGAAAAATTAAATAAAATGACAAAAGCACACTACAGAAAATACATAAGGCCCGGTTTCACAGACAGGGTTTAGATTAAGCCAGGATTAGGCCTTAGTTCAATTAGAAATTAGTAGCTTTTATAAACTTGCCTTTGAAAAAAACATTACTGGTGTGCATCTTGAGACAAAGCAATGGCATTGACATATTTTAAGATATATCAGTGCGAGTTGCTTTCGGTTGAAACTACTCAAACATGCATTTTAGTCTGAGACTAAGCTTAAACCTTGTCTGTGAAACCGGGGGGTAAGGATATAAATAATACTAAAATAACACTGTCTATGTGACATTCTGGTCTTTAGATATCCTTAAATGTGCGGTATAAGTACAATAGAAACTTAACAGCACAACTTTCCTCCACCAGCCTCATGATTTGATACTCTCTGAGTGTCAGCAAGCAGCACTAATGGTTTTCCTCTGTATCAAGGCTCCGTGACAAGGTGTGTGTACGGTATTATAATCGCTGCACGTTCAGAAATGCAGCTGTTGTTCAGATCATCAGGAACAAAAGCTGACAAAAAAAGGGATACAGAAAGCCGTTGTGTAGCTCCTCTGGAAGAACTTTGCTCTGTGGGTCACGCCAGTTTAACCCTGTCAGATGCTTCAGTGTATTGACAGCTGTATTTCTCTCATTACGGCGAAGATTTATTTCTGATCCCTCGTTTCCCATCCTCCCACAGCCCGGCCCTATTCATCTCTTCACTCTCCTTCATCTCATCTCATCTCATCTCATCTCTCCTCACTGACCCAATCCCTTTATCCTTCAGATGATGACCAGAGAGCAGAGAAAATGAGATTAACAATTAGGAATTAGAAAACATTATAAACATCAATCTGACTGCAATTTGAGGATTGAGGATTGAGGATTTCAAATGTTTACTTTTATCAAAATGTTGGGGTCTTGAAAGGCACAATATGTAACTTTTTTTGCTTTAAAAATAGCAAAAATCACTATATCTATGTTATATATTTTTTTAGTTGTGTACTTACATTATCCCGACTGTTTCCAACAACTTTCAAACCAGGAGAAATTTGTAATTTAATTCGAAGACACGTCCCGTTTCTTTATTTCCGTTTTGTCGCCGTCAATGGCGTCATATCCGCGTTGTCCCTGGTTTCCGCTCGTACTGCCATAGCAACCAGAGCTGATAGTAACCAAGGCGACTGACGTGGACAACTGTGTAGTTCGCAATGTCTATCTGCACGCTGTTGTTGTTTCGTTCAAACATTATGGACCATGGCAAGCAGACTTTGGATAAAAAAGGAGAACTAAAACGAGAATCAATATCAGCGCGGTGTTTTCGAGATGCCGAGAGCTCCCATAGACAGTATATAAACGAGAGCTCCACGTCCGAGACTTCGACCGCTCCTACATGTACTTTATTAAACAGGTGAGCACATTTACATAAAACTAATCAATGTTATATAGTTCAACAATGATAAAATGTTGATCTGTATGTTATTCTAATGTTGATCTAGCTTACTGCTAGTCTCATACAGACAAACTAACACATACATTTCAACACATTTAAATGCAGTTTAGTGTGATAGTGTAATGTTAGACCAAGTGAAACAGCGCTGCGTTACCTCACAAGTTTAATTTGTCTAATAAACTGACCTGTGAGTAGTAATTCTGCACTTGCGTGTAGTTCGGTAGAATGAAATGTCCATATTCCTTTTATATCCGCGGGACTCGCGTCGCGTGTGGAGCTGATAGCTGTCTCTCAGCAATGCCGAACTGCTTCATATCACAGTCATGATAAAAACATCGATGTATTTACTCATCCATAAACATTATTAGATCGGTCGGCTTGACGTTGACGACAAGATCCATAATTCTTAGCAAATGTTGCGTCATCAAACTACGCCTTTGTTATTGTAAAGAGGTTAGCGACCCCTAGTGGAGAAAAAATTCCATACTGTACGTTGAACAGAGCTGCCAACTCTCAGGCGTTCAGCGTGAGACTCTTTTCACACGCTCTCACACACATCCATTTTCTCACGCAGAGAAAAATCACGAAGCAAAGAGGACACTGACACCGACAGACAAGATAACGCAGGTTACTTATGATATGAAACAAATTCTCAGCCCTCATATTCTGTCAATTTTATTACGAAATTCAAACAATAAATACCATTTTGACGCTTGTAAATGTGACGCGACGGATCGCTGTAGCGCCTCAGTTCAAGCGGCACGTGAACCGATCATCTCTTACTCTTTACTACTAGTTAGTAGTAAATAAACACGAATGAACAATAGGATTGTTGAAAGATACAGAACAACTTACCGAAATGTTTATGCCTCATACATAATATCGATCAATCAGTGTTTTTTTCAACCGTGGAAAGAGGTCACTAAAACAGATGGAGAACAATATGTCACATTTACCTCAGAAAAGCCATTTGATGACCATAGCATAGATAGGCTATTTTGCTAAATATGTGCCCTATATTACAATATATATAATAACATTATAATATAAACCGCATTATATTTAAGTTGAGTGGTTATTTTTAACCTTTAATAATAATACCAGCTGACAGGGCTCTCTGTATGGTTACAGCATTAGGTGAGAGATTTTTTTCTTGAGAAAAATTAACATGAATCTACTGTACCTAATATTTATCCAAATTAATCGTGAATAAAATAAATATTGAATCAATATTGGAATCAAATCACACAAATTGAATTGATTTGAAATCGTGAAATTTGTGTCAGGCAATAATAAAAACAGTAGCCTACCAGTCATTGTACCATGTAAACATTGTAACATGTTGTCACTAAACTTAATAAAATTCTGTGTAGTTACCAAATTGACAATCTCAATACACTTATTGTGATGAAAAGATTTTTTTTTCCGGGCTTAGTCGAATGTGGTAGTTCACTATTAGCTAATCAATAACTGCTATTTTTTTCATATCTCCCAGAGGACTACTAAGTCTAACTACTACTATATAGGCCTACAGGTACATAATTAACATGAATAATGCATGTATATAATATAAACATGTATTAGCATGTATAATTCATTCTAAAGTAAATATAGTGGTAACCCACAAGTAATGACTTAAGTATTACTAGATCCTTCAGAAGGGATTACTGGTTATTTGGATCAGTATTCTAAACATAAATAAGTCTCTAATTACTGAAGTCATTATAAGATTTTTAGCTTTTTGTAAGTTTTGGGTACTAATTCCTTCTGACAGATTTAGTAACATTTCAGTCATTACTAGAGGGTTACCAGGATCTTCACTTTAGAATACTGATCCAAATCATTAGTAATTCCTTAGAGGGATGTAGTAACACTTGAGTCATTACCATCCAAAACCTTACAAAAACCTCAAAAGCTTACAATGACTTCAGTCATTACTAGAGAGTTATCATGCTTTTCACTTTAGAATACTGATCCAAATAATTAGTAATTCCTTCTAATATATTTGGTAATACTTGAGTTATAGTGGGTTACCATGATCTTAATTTAGAATAATTATACATTATATGCATGATTCACATTAATTATGAACCTATAGTAGTTCTTAGTAGTTCTCCAGGAGGTATGAAAAAAAAATAGTTTTTTTGATTTGCTAATAGTGAATAGTATCTTCAAGGATATCTATTTTTTATGTGTATTTAAATGTTTAAAACATTGTAAGAAACTTTATTAATTAATTGAAGCACGATAGCAAGTCAAATAGCCTTGTTGCTTCCTCTGTGTGTCTCTCTGAATCATGCACATTTTTTCCACTTGATGTGTCTATTTAACCCTCTGGTGCTTTTTGGTCATTTTTGATCAAACAATTTTACGTTTTTTTTTAACTTCATCGGAATGGTACGGAGCTTGGAAAAAGTTTTTGCCACTTGCTATGTGAACACACACACACACACACACACACACACACACACACACACACACACACACACACACACACACACAAATCGGGGACATGATTCAAAAAGGTTAAATGGTTCTGGAAAAAATAGTCACACTTGTGCTCCTTGTGGTCAAAACTGAGTGCATTGGAAATGAATGGGAGACGAAATTTATCTAGTGAAAATATTTGGTATTGCGGCCAAACAAAATCTCATTTCATGAGATATCAAGCTCAAATTTGGAACACAACTTGTTTAGATTTATGGCTTTGATTTTCTTTCAGTTTTAGAGTAAAACATGATTTTTTAAATATATTTTTTAAATAAAAATTTTAACTAGTATTTTTGTGCATTTTTCATAACAATGAACATAAAATTCTATAACTTTTTTAAGTTAACTTTATTCCACTTATTTCACTTCAGCAATAATTTGCCAAGTGTCGTCTTTAAAAGGAGATCAAACTTAAGTCTGTCCTCTAAAATCTTCAAGATTTACCACAGTTTAAGTTGGAAATTAAATGTTCAGGTCTATGCTCAAAAAGTGAATAAATGGATTATAACTAAAGCATAAATATAACATAGTACCATAAAATCCCCTAAAAATACAAAATATTAAATAAAAACATTATCAAACTAAAATATAATACATTAATTTCATTGAAATAAAAAAAAAAAAGTGGTAAATTTTGACTGCCACGCGAAGAGCACCAAACCTTCTACGATATGATCTTCTCGTTTCAACCAATAAAAAGCTCAGTGGTTACGTGCAGTGTAGCCTAGATCTTATAAAGCTGTCTTGGCTAATGGTAGCAAGAATATAGGTAGTACATCTCAACAGTGACGGATTTCTTGTTCGGGTTTGGGCCTCAGTTTAAAGCCTGTGCAGACCTCTAAATTAGGGAGCATGATTAGTCCTAAATATGTTCAACTTTTCTCATGTTTTTTAAAGAATTAACAACACAAACTTAACAGACTAAAATGACAGCTAGTTATCTGCCTTTTTATACCAAGCTCTAGATTGTATAACAGTACTTTACTAGATAACGATATCATTGCTCAATCAGAATTTACGACATAACCCATCCCAAACTCAGCTGCATGACCTCTAGAAATCCTCTTGGCTTTGCTCTGGACTCTACATTAGCTGCCAGCAGCTGCTGCCTTTGAATTCATGTCACTGTTTCTGTGTACTGTTACAGCACAGCCTCTGCCCCACCCCCTCGCTACCCACAATCCATTACAGTCCATTATCAGACTGTATATGTCCCAGCACAGTCACTGCGAGCAGAGATATGAGTCTCCTCATCTCTCCACTCGAAGAGACACCGCCTTAGTCACTTCAGGAAGAAAGTGTCTGCCAAGAATATAACTGATTTGAGGATTTAATAGTGCATACATGTTGTTTTCTATAAGCAGTGAGTGTGTGTGTGGTTCGGGTATGTCCTACGTTATAGGACAAAAATGTCCCCACAATGATGGGATTATTCGAAATCCTTGTCTTTGTAGGGACATATTTGGTCCACATGAGGAAAACAGCTTATAAATCATGCTAAGAGATTTTTTGTTTTTGAAAATGTAAAATGTTTTCTGTGATGGGTTTCTAGGTTTAGGGGTAGGAGAAATGTACCGTATAAAAATGATAATGTCTATGGAAATCCCCATAATTCATGGAAACCCAATGTGTGTGTGTGTGTGTGTGTGTGTGTGTGTGTGTGTGTGTGTGTGTGTGTGTGTGTGTGTGTCTGTGTGTGTGCTTAATGACCACTAATTACATTTAGTCTAATGTGTTTGTGATTTATGTCCTTACCACTACACACACACCCAAAGTCTAATTAGCAAGTGATATATGCCTTCATAAAAACATAAACATTCTCCACCACACAGACACACACACACACACACACACACACACACACACACACACACACACACACACACACACACACACACACACACACACACACACACACACACACACACACACACACGTTTGTTTCAATACATCAGTGAGGACATTGCATAGACTTCCATTGATTTTAAAGTAGATTAATAATATCTTCTATGGCCTAACCCAACTGTTAGTTGCAAAAAAAAAAAAAAAAAAAAAAAAACCTTGCAAAAACATGTATTAAGACTAAGCCTTATAACCCACAGTAAAATGTCCTCACTAGTCAGTTTTTCATAATATTTTACTATATAAATTAGGACATTTGGGCCTCACAAGTATAGCCAATCCTGTACACATGTTGGGTTTTCATGTTTTATGGGGACTTTCCATAGACATAATGATTTTTAAGTTGTACAAACTGTATATTCTTCCCCAAACCCTAACCCTACCCCTAAATCTTCCCATCACAGAAAATGCCTTAGGGTTATATAATGTAAACCCCGGTTCCCTGAGAAGGAAACAAGACGCTGTGTCTTGTTGGTGTTGATGCTATGGGAACACATCCAGGCGTGACCGGTGTCTGAAGGACATGTAGAACACGCCGATCTTGATTGGCTGACGGCAATAGTATGATGTCGGATGGAGCGCATGTGCGTATTAAAGCGCATGTCCTGCATTAGACGTTATGCGCACGCATGTCCAAGGCATGGCAACACAACACAGCATCTCGTTCCCTCCTTAGGGAACCAGGGTAACATACGTAACCCCAAGACGTTCAAGGAACTCAACACTGCATCATGGTGTTGATGCTATGGGAACATAATCCCAACTACTGCTACAGCTAGCTGCTACAACTAGGCTGTGAACTGTGTACAATCATAGTGAGCTAGGTATAACAA
This sequence comes from Squalius cephalus, assembly GCF_949319135.1. Lineage (NCBI taxonomy): Eukaryota > Metazoa > Chordata > Actinopteri > Cypriniformes > Leuciscidae > Squalius > Squalius cephalus. The sequence goes on along the minus strand of NC_137136.1, from coordinate 31,061,114 downwards.
CTCTACGGCCAAGCCCAGAATTAGACACAGGTAGACCAAGTCCAGAGAGGAGGACAGACACCTGCCTATAGCTCAGGAGCAGAGCTGTCTAAGGCAATCCACCAACACAGTCACCACTATGTCCCAGTAATATGCTTATTCATAGACTAAACAGCAGAGGAATCCGGAGTGCAAACTCTACAGAGCTCACTCTATTACTTGCCAACTCGTTACAGAAAGCAACCATAACATAAGGGAGCATAACCCTGCTCAAACCCTGCATTCGTCTGCTCTGTATCCAGGGAAAGAATAAAGATACTCAATACCTTTATTATTGAGATATAAGATATACTACATTATGAAGAGCATGCTGAAGCTGACATATATTTCCGACTGTCATGCACAGCTTACAGATGCGCTATAGGCCTACAGGTGGTAGAGAGAGCGGTCACCTGATTCTAGTGATAGCCCTGCTCAGATCTCCATCACAGCCATCCCATCAATAGTTGCTATGTTTACTGCAAGGCCAACTGCTTAATGCCTCCAGTCAACCACAAATAAATCATCTCACAATGACTCTCTCCTTCTGAAAAGAGGTTGTTTCACAGCAGAACAGCTAAAGAGTGAAGGGGTCACATCATCTCACTGCGACCACTAATTTAGTAAGCTTCCTTCTCAGCAGTTTACTAATAAACCTCCAGAAATAGAGGGAGAGCAACCAAAAATTAAGGGGTCACATCATCTCACCACAACTACCCGTTTAGTAAGCTGCTGCCTTAGCAGGGAGGCCCATGTGCAATCCCTCGATCGAGCCGCCACACTGCCTCATCAGCACAGGGCCTGAACCATGAGGTGCAGACATCTCACTCTCATCTCTCAAGAAAAGAGACAAGAGAGAGTGGCGCTCCTTCATCACAGTGAGTGGATTTTGCTGCCTTAAGAGCCGAACGCACTAGCTCCATTCCCATAGGCAAGGAGGGAGCCTTCAAAGAGGATGCAGTGCCAGGGGAGACGTAGCTCGCAAGCAACTCTTCAACCCGGTGCAAATCTAATTTCTCAGAACTAGACACACCACATAATATGCTCTGAGCCAGGTTGGCCTCAGTGGCCACAGAGCAGGCTTCCTAAGCCAGCATGAGAGCAATGGGTTTAATAAATCTCCATTTTGTGTTGTAAGTATTTGTAAAGCAAGCTTCCAAATAAAAAAATGAGACTTGCCCAAAAAAAATTTGCCTATCAGGAGAATTAAAAAAAAGAGAGTACTCTTGTCAGACTGCTCCCCCAGCTCCTCCTACAATCCACCGTATCGATCCCATATTGTTGCCTTGGCAGCCACGAGACTCAAACTGCGAAGTGCAGATGCTTGACTCTCATCTCTCATGAGAGAGTCAAGCATAAGTGGAGCTTCCCACAGCGAGCGTGAGAGCCGAACTCATTCGGTGCAAACACTTGATTCTCATTGCTCTACAGGGGTAGGCAAATTCGGTCCGGCAAGTTCGGTTCAGTCTGATGAGTCCGGTCCAGAGTTTAGCTCCAGTCCAAGCGGCTCTCAATGACTGAACTTGCCTACACCTGCTCTAAGAGAACCGAGCAAAAACAGAACTTCCTGCTGCAAATGCATCGCTATGAATGCATCCAACTCCCTCAAGAGTCAAACGTGCTCCTTGCAGATGCTAGATTCTAACCTTTGAGAGAGAATCAAGCAAGAACTAAATATACAGAACAACAGATATAGAACGAATAAATGAAATGTATTTACATTGAACAAAACAATAATACTAGAATAACTTAAGTTGTTAAAAGTAGAGTCTGTTTTCACCAAACCATAAAACAGTCCATAAGAAACCAACTGTAGTGATAATCCAATAAAGAGTTATGTGGTTTACTGGAAAGTTAAGTCTTTAAACCAGCTGTTTGGTGATCACCATTTGGTTGTTGGGTTAGCGAACCCGTTTGTTTGACATGCTGCCTCCTTTATGCTGTCCACATCCTATCATTTATATACCTAAGGTCATTTAAAGACATACACACACAAAAAAAGATAAGAGGAAAAAAATGGCTAAGACAACATGTACACCAATTAAAACTCCAATATGTATATAGCACTATAAAATATTGAGCAAGTAAAACAAATGTCCTGTGTGATAGTCACAACCGGTCAGGCCTGGATACGTTCCCATTGCGTCAACGCCATGACGCAGCGTTGAGTTCCCTAGAAAGGAAACTTTCTGAATTTTTACATTGTCAAAAAATATTATTTATTATCATTTATAAGCAGTTTTAAATCAAAAGTTTAAAAGTGAGTTAAATAGTAAATGTATAACTATAAGTTTATTATCACTCTTATTCTACAGTATGAGAACAGCGAAGTCCACACCACAGCTATAATGATAACGGCACTGAGGAATGATATCAGAACAATGTTTCAAGATGAGGAATGATAAAAAACATTGACAGCCAATCAGAATCCATTCAACTTTAAAGAGACTGAACATTGTAAGTGGCAGCGCATGCTTATAATAAACATAAAGTTATCGTTTGTTGGTGTGGACGCTAATAGTTATCGCTATAGTTATCTTTATAGGTATAATAATAGTTATCATCTATTGGTGTGGATGGTACAATAGTTATCATTATAGCTATAATTACAGTTATCGTTATAGTTATTGGTATATTCATTGTTATAGTAATTGTCCATTGGTGTGGACATTCATTTAGTAATCGTCATATTTATTGTACGTTGATGTGGACGCTATAGTTATCTTTATAGATATTGTTCTTTGTGTGAATTGGCCTTTACTCTTAAAACATACACACAGAGCATGTAATGTACCAGTGATGTATATACACCCAAAACTGCATCCAGAGAGATTGTTATCATCAGTACTGCTGACCAAAGTGAACTACTAAACACACCGCAAATGTACTGTTGTGGAGAAAACCCACACACAAACACACACACACATTCTCTGAGTTACACCACAGAAGCATTACAAAGTGAACTGCTCATAATAGCACTTCCCAGAGGAGAGCGAGGCCACGACACACACATAAACACAAACACACTCCTCGCTAACATGATGCTTCAACATTTGCACAGAAGATGGAGGGGAATGAAGAGACAGAGACAAAAGCCCCTTTCACACAGCATGTTGATCCTGTGTGAACGCAAACACGTCCCGGACTGATGCCGGGATCGATGCCGGGATGGGTGCCTAGTAACATTGCCGGGATCAGTCCCGGAACGCGCCCTGTGTGAACAAAAGCCAGGACCAATGCCGGAAGGGGTGTGTCGTAGTGATGACGCACATGCCATCGCACGGGCCTTTCTACAACCTATGCTACAGCATTTGGGGAACGAGCCACTCGGCAAATCCAGTGGCGCTACTGGGGAGTATGGACTCGTCTTCGTGTAGAGATGACGAAGAGGAGTTATCAGCAGAACTGACATCTGACAGGAGTTATCACATCCTGACGTCACGTGTCTTTACGGGATCTTTATGTGTGTGAGCACACTGACAGATTCTGGAAAATCACTGACAGTGTGAATGAACTAAAATCAAACGATCCCGGGACAAATCCCGGGACACATTATCCATGTATTTTCCGGAATCTCTGTGTGAAAGGGGCTAAAGGGGAGGGACAGGAAAAAGCAAGGATGAAAGGAAAAGATGCAAGTTGTATAACGTCTGTCTTAGGCTGCCCTCAGTTATTGCCCATTGTCTTTTCTTTCTCTCCTGAAATTAAACCAGTGTTTGTGCTTCAGTGATGCACAGAAAGGGCCATCTGTCACCCCCAGCCATCAATACAGCAGAGATAGCCTATATCCCAATATAAAATCTGATAAACTATAGGACCAGTATCACATATATAATTTAATATCACATATATTTTGAGTTGGCGTGCATAATAGGACAGAGATGAAGACAAAAAAATTCAAAAGGAAATAAACAAAAAAAGAATAGGAGGACAGGGACAGAGTTTGAGAAATGACTAGAATGGTAACAACAGGGGGAAGAGACCAAAGAAAATAAGAAAGTATGTAAGTATCCATACAAAGACTGTCAGAGGGAAGGACTGACAGCAGAAGGGGGCGGAGAGCGGGATAGAGAAGATTGTTGGAGTGATCTTCAACGAAAGGTCAGCCTGGTGTCACGCTGGTAATAGGATTAATTACTGCATTTGCACCCCACCAACCCTCCATCCCATTGTGATTACTCTCCAATCCCGTTCTGTGACAAACAGCCACCCTCAGGCTCTGCTCTGCACCATGTTTACATTTTATTGCTATATTTCTGAGAGTCTGCAGCTTGAAAAGGTGTGGGGAATAATCCAAATAATCTCCATGGCTACATACAGCTCGTCATAATCCAGATGGCACACACACACACACACTCACACATGAGACGAGTCTTGCTGTGTGTCCAGGACACACACACATACTCAGAGATGGCAGATCATGAAAGGGGATAAAACTCTGCAAGACCCCTGTCATGCCCTCTACACAGACACACACACACAGAGAGAGAGAAAGGACTTACCCCTGGCAGGGTTTTCTGTTCATGAAGAGCACTTTGTGCTTTAACGGCTGACTCCCGTGCACAATACGTCAGAAAGGCACATCCTAAAACAGAAAGACAGACTGTTACTATTTATTGACAGATTATTTTTGCAATGTTTTTTTAATAAATATAAATAAACATCATTTTCATTCATGAAATGATTATATTTTGAAATATATTATATAATAATAATATCATTATTATTGTTGTTGTTGTTATCAATCATATTAATATATTATTAATTATATTAATTTATTATAAGCAATGACCTTCATTTTAAATTGAAATTCAGTTTTGAATCAACTTTTTATTTCATTCTGTACTTTTTATAGAATCATAAATATTCAGCATCATTACACATGAGGAGTGACAGAAATGTAATTTCACACTCATTACATTTTCCCAGTGAGCCTTCTGGGATAGCTTACCACACACACACACGCGCACACACACACACACACACACACACACACACAGCTACAAAGTAAGCAGGCAGCAGCAGCTTATGCCTCCATTTCTCTGATTGAAAACCTGACGTATAGAGTAGAGTAGTAGAGTATATAAGCGCATGCAAACACCTCTATAGAACTGTGTGTGTGAGTATCCTGGTGAACCCTACATTACACAGTATCCAAAATCCTTGTCTCTGTGGGGACATGTGATGTTTTTGATGAGTAATTTTTTTGCTGTTTTTGACATTTTTATTACTTTCTGTTTTTTTTTATAAATGTCTTTTTATTAAATGTTTGTTTTCTAATTTTAATGTAGTACTTCATCTTAAACTAAATGTAACGGTACATAACTGAGGGTTCGGTACGTACCTCGGTTTTGACGTCATGGTTCGGTACAGCGGGGGAAGAAAACTAAAACTAACATTGCTTTTTTTTTTATTAAACTGGTTTAATGAACACATTGTGTCTCTGTATTTAAATGAATTCAGTTATAATTGAAAGTTTCTTAAGGATAAAAAAATTATCTCTGCTAATGCTGTAAACTATATAGTTATGTCACCTTTATTTATAAAGCGCTTTTTACAATACAGATTGTTTCAAAGCAGCTTTACAGTGATAACAGGAAAATAATGCAACAAAGTTAGTTTCTGCTGTACAGCAGCTCTAAAATATCTTCTATCTATATAGGGAGCCCTTACTTGCACATAATATTAAAGGTTAACAACAGAGCCCAAACCATTAGCCTAAATTCAGTTGCTATTTATTTTTAGATATAATAATCAAAACTCAAATAACAAACTGTAAACTGCACAGTTATGGCATTAACTTCTAAATGTAATTGTAAAATTATGTTTTTACTCCAATGTTGAAATATAATCATTTTCATGACAGATATTTTAAACATACTAAATAATCAAGACATCACTAACATGTTAAGTAAAATATAAATTTCATTTCTCTAGCTGACTAAGCTGTGGACACTGAATGACTTGCCTGAGGTAAATGTGACATTTAAATATGTGACATATGTGACATACAAGCTGTTTTACTGACGTCTTTCCGCCGTTAAACACTGATTGAGAGATATAATACATTTCAGTAATTACTGTATCTTTCAACATCTCTTCAGATGTTCATTCATGTTTATTGAGATGATCGCGTTCACTCGCGCTCCGTGCGCGCTGCTGCTTAAACTGAGGCGCCATAGTGATCCGTCACATTGATGACGCCACATTAAAGGTACAATATGTAAGATTTTTGTAAAAATATCCAAAAATCACTTGCACAGAGTGATATATTTCCTGCCGTCGTGCACTTACAATATCCCAAAAGTTCCCAAAGATTTTTAATTTCAGAGAAATTCCAATTTTAAATAATGGCTCATCACTGGTCATTGTCTGACATAATATCCGCGTTATCCCTGCGGTTTCTGCTTGTACTGCCATAGTAACCATGGCGACAGACATGGACAACTGCGTTACATCTAGCGGCACGCTCACGTTGTTGTTGTTTCGTTCAAACATTATGGACCATGGCCAGCAGACTTTGGGACAAAAGGAGAAATAAAACGGTGATCAATATCAGCATGGCGTTTTCGATATGCCGAGAGCTCCACGTCCGCGACTAACTTCGACTTGACAGAGACGCCGTTTTTGCATGTAATGTTACTTTATTAGCAGGTGAGCAAATGTACATAAAACAAATCAATATTATATAACATGATGAAATGTTAAAATATGATCTGTATGTTATTCTAATGCTGATCTAGCTTGCTAGTCTCATACAGCCATAACACATAGAATAACATTATAGTTTAGTGTGATAGTGTAGACCAGGGCTATTCATTTGGCGGCCCGCGGGCCAAATGCGGCCCGCCAATCATCTCCGTGCGGCCCACCGGCACCAACCTCCCTCCTCCTCTTTTCCTGGCGGTGCGGCTAATTCAGTTTGATACTCGCTCCGATTGACCTGAGAAACGTTTTTCGTGCGAATATTTCAGCAGTTATTATATTTGTCCCGAATTTATGTCGACTGAACCAGCGATAGGCTACCAATCATTCGTGAATGAATCATTCTTTTGGTTCGATTCTAAACGCGCTTGCATAGCGGTCTAATCGGATTCATTCGGACCGCTCCGTCACTGAATCATCTGAAGCGGTTTCTCGTTCAGTACAGTATAACAACAAATAGCGATGTTTTCGTGTTTTCAACACGGCCCAGCACAGAGTTGCGTTTACTCCCGGTCCCAGACACTATATTAAACAGCGTTGCGACAACCAGTGGGAAGCGTTTCAGTTCGACAGAAACCTCTCTGTTACAAACCACAAATCACTCGATGATTTAATCATATTAAATCGGATGAAACAGCCTCAACTTTCCCAACAAGACTGATGAGGAAAGCAGGAGAAATATTGTGGCATGAACGAAATTAGAAGACTTTAAATCCCCTAATCACCCTTACAAACATTTACCGTGAATGTACTGTAGTAATTTACCATGGTTGGGCAGAAATGTGCAATATTTATATTGAATACTATGTAGTAATAAATAAATATAGTAAATATATATATATATACTATAATATTATATAGTTTAATAGTAAATATAGTGATTTCTATTGCATTAGTTTTATTAGGTGGGTAGAGGTATATATAATTAATGCTTGTTATGAAATTATGTCAGTTTCTTTGTAAAGGTGTGTATAGTTTTTAACTTGTGTTTAGGCATTTTTTATACAGTGGGAGCGAGTTGCCTGTGGTTAACAAGTCTCACTGTCAGAATATTTTCATTTAAGCATAATTATAAATAAAATAATTATTATTTCTCACCAACAGCTAAGTTTGTATAAATAATGTATTTGTTCCAAGGAAAATAGTTGTACACAGCTGTAAATTATCAAGTTTTTTATTTATTATGGTTTTATATATTTGCATACTGTTGGGTACCACATTTCCAAGTAAATACCACACTTTTTTAGGGTTACTTTAACTTATTTATTGAAACTGTTATGTTTCAATAAATAAGCTAAACCCCCAAACCAACCCACCGGCCCACCTCAACTTTTCGATTTGATAATGCGGCCCTCGAATGAAACTAATTGAATAGCCCTGGTGTAGACCAAGTGAAACAGCGCTGGTTACCTCACAAGTTTAATTAGTCAAATAAACTGACCTGCGTGAATATTAGCACTTGCTGGTAGTTCGGTAGAATGAAATGTCCTCATTCCCTTGTATCCGCGGGAGTCTTGTGTGGCGCTGATATCTGTCTCTTATTAGCTCGTCATCAACCTACGCCTTTGTTATTGTAAGAGGTTAGCGACCCCTAGCGGCGAAATAAATTACACATTGTAGCTTTAAAGAGCGTCAAACCAGAGCCTGTCAACGGAGAACCTGGCCACTCCCTATTAAGTCCTATTGTACCGAATTTTGGTTGTAGTTCCACCAGAGCTCCACTGGGGGCGATCGCCCATGAGTGCAAAATGAATGGGAGTCTATGGAGCTAGACGGCTAAATTTATCTCTTTCACCCGATTGCTGTTGAGAAATCTCAGATTTGATTGAAGGTTTTGCAAGTTCAACATGGGTTATAGGTCGAAAGTCGAATGAACGAGTACTTATGTCCTTTCGATTTCTTACAGGTTGAGTTGTTGTTGCCCATAACACGCTAGCATCCTGCTAATGAACGCTGATTGGTCGGTGAAGGACTGATTACGACCAGAGATACCGCTTGATGGCATCGTGGCATCCGAAGCGGGACCAGAAACGAACAAAACAAAAACTCTTCTAGCACATGTATTTCCCTGTGTCAGCTGTGTTGTCGATGCCTCGAGAGAAAAGAAAGTGCAGAGCGTGAAAGCACCAAAGTGACTGAAGGATTGCCGTAAAGCAGTATCTCTGGTCGTACGATGTGTATGACGTCATTGACATTTTAAAAGACTTTTTAAAGCAAATAAGTGACTAACACTCAACAATGTGTAATTCCTATTGCGATTATTGGTGGTTAATGGTAATGGTAGCTACAACGCTGTATTCGTCTCACATAAGACACGAAAATTTGTGGTTACACCCCTAATTAGGCTACTATTTAATCAAATGTCAAGTAGGAAAAATTTGTTTTGTGACATAACAAGTTAAAGTGAGGTCAACCTAAACTATGGGTTAGGGCTGGGCGAGGCGCGTTCAGTGCGCCATGAGAGTATTGCGATACGAACATTGTGTTTATTACTGAATTTATCATTATAGATAGTCATGGATGCCTCATTAGCGGCTGTTTGGGCTGTTCCTACGTAAGCCGCCCGTGACTTTGCATTTTCCATTAAACACAAAAGTAGAATTTTTAAAGAATATCTCAGCTCAGCTTCCATATAATGAAATTGAATGGGGACTACAGGATGTTTAAGCTCCAAAATGCTAAACAAGAAACACACAAAGCATTTTAGCACCAAAACTAGCTCTTAAATCTGTGAAACGTTAGGAGTCAAGAGGGCGGAGGGATGCAGAAAACTGTCGAGGTAAATAGGTGAGTCGGCTCTCGGCTGTGTATACCTCCTCTCGAGCTGATTAGATAGACCGTTTGAATGTGCTCCTCCCGAACTCAGTTTATAAAACATCATTTGTCGCTTGAATTCTGCAATCTCTTGAGATTAGGGTTAGGGTTAGGGTTAGGGTTAGGCTGGGTTAAAGGCTGTTAGGGTTAGGTTTAGGGTTAGGCTGGGTTAGGGTTAGGGTTAGGGTTAAAGGCTGACAATTAGCTGAACATATACTAGTTTAATAAGTGACACTTAGCCTACATTTTAAAACCTTTATTTGAATATGGCAACATATTTATTTCAAAATCTTAATTTGAAAATGGCAACAAGATACCTCGTTCTACAATATTTATATCACTGACAGAGACTCCTCCCCCATCAGCCAATCACTGTGAGCATAGTTAGTAAGCGTGTTGACATTAATAGCAACAGGGTCAACCCCGGCCTTACTCTTAGCTTAAGACTTCTCTCTTTTCCTTAGTAAAAGTTGGTCTCAGCAGCTTTGGGAATAGGTTTTAAGAGGAAACTCTTAACTAAGATCTTTTACTGCCATAGAGGAGAACTCTTAGTGGTAAGATAAAATGTTTTGTAAATACGGCCTCAGTAGTCCATTTGACTTGAGCGCTATATTTTATGATGTGTGAAGAACAGACTTAAATCTGTATGACATTTCTCTTCACTGGAGCATAAAAGAAGATATGTTGAGAGTTTTTTTTTCTTTTTTTGGTCAGTGGAAGTCAATGGTCACCAAAACTGTTTGGTTACTAATATTCTTCAGAATATCTTATTTTATGTTTCACAGAAGAAACAAAGTCATAGGTTTGGAATGATGAAATGAGGAAAGAATTAACTATTTCTTTAAAGTCATTATTAAAAAAATGACCAAATGTCATTTGAATTCTTTTTTTTTTAATGTGCTTTGCGACCAAATATCACTAACATCAAATCTATTGCAACACATCTAATGCCACCACATGTGAGCTACAGCAGAAGCAAAGAATTTCAATTAACTACTTAAATCATCATATTACTTCAGGACTTGGACTATAGTGCATGAGTTATGAATGATTATCGCTTTTTGTCCAAATGCTGCTTTACTGGCACTAATTAGAAAATAAATCACCTTTTGTGTTCCAAGGAGAAAAATAAATTATGCAGGTTTGAGGGTGAGTAAATGATGACACATTTTTCATGTTTGGTTGAACTATCCCTTTAAGGTCTTTCTTTGTTTATCACCTCAGCGGCTTAAACTACTGAGAAATCCACATGATTAAATCCCGGTCAAGCCCCCAAACATGGGTTCATTCAACCTTGGAAGACATGAGTGTAAGCAAACACCCAGAACAGAGTTAAACAGCAGAGTGGAAACCTAATATTCAACCGCAAGGCACAGAAAACAGGTTCATAAAGATGACAACAGAGAGATGGCGAGAGAGCTTTCCTGGTATACTGTCCCTTTTTATAGTAATACAGATCTCATGCTGTGCTGTGCACTGTCACGCTTGAAGCTCCTGCAGGCGTGTGCTGCTCCTGTCCCTACCATCACACCAGCCAATGACGAAAACACAGGCAAATCACTGATATACAGACAAGTATATTGTACAAGAAAATGCCCTGTTTGTTGCCCTCTCATGCCCCCCTGTTTGCAGGTGATGATTTTATTACAAACACTTCAGAAGCTCGAGTCAACGAGCATGCACATGAGCACTACTGTAAAGAGAGGGTTAAGTAACACTGTTTATTTAAATACACACCACACGTGTGAGTCGTGACTGGGTACGTTCAGCCCCCGTCCCCTCCACACAGTGCTGAAGCCTGAAACTCGTGCCCGTCTCCTTACCTTTGTGCATGCCCGTGTACTTGTCCTTGATCACAGTCAGCTCGTAGATCTTGCCGAACTGCTCAAAGATGGGCTTCAGGTCCTTCTCCTCCAGATTGCGTGGGATTTGCCCGATGAAGAGTTTGATGGCGTCGGGCTCCTTCATTGGGTCGATGATGCGGAGAAAGTCAGAGGCACTGCCTGGGTCAGGACGCGAGATGAACGTGCAGAGAGTGAGCGACAGAGAGAGAGAGAGAGAGAGAGAGAGAGAGAGAGTATGGAGGTCTGGATGGTGCCTGTGGAGGCGGGGTGTGATCAAAACACAATGAATGGATGAATGGATCCACACTTTAAGCATCACTTTAGCTTCATTATGTTATAGAGTAATACTTGAAAATATATGTAATATATGTTATATGTGAAAGGTATTATGAGCGTACAAAAACAATACTTTTTTTATCAAAATATTCATCGATGCTTATTTATAAATACACTGTTGTTATCTGTTTTTGGATATGCTAAAAATGAATATTAACCAAGAATAATAAATACTGTAGGGTTTATTGTTAAATCATGTTTACCATTGTAACTAACTGTTAACATATAAGCCTGCAACCTTATTGTAAAGAGTTACCAATACTGATTGTAAAAAGTAAGTGGTAATTACCCCACAAATATGATCGTTTAAAATGGCCTCAGTATGACCTAATGTAGCAAGGTTGATTCCGTCATTTTAAATAAAATAGCCTGTTTGATAATGCCAATTTTAGGTTACCAGGCAGCGCATCTTAATTCATTACTATAGCTGTTGTTTACTAGCCTCCCTGCTTTATGTATAGCTAAAATAGAGGCATTCAAATTGAAAGTCAACCGAGTATTTCATAAATAAATTAACAAAAAAGAACAAATCATGCGTTCGAATAGTTCTAAAAGCGGAACAATAACGCCTGTCAATACAGTGATTAAACAATTATGGAATCTTAACGTATTTAATAAAAGATTCCCAGAATGATGGCAGATCATCTGCTCTTTAATTTCCACAGACAGCGATACAGATATAGTGTGCACGAGCGCATCCTTTGTTTAGGCAGCGGGGGCTGTGAAGCTCTTTGTCCGTCACCGTTAACCGGTAACAGTCCGTATTTACACAAGGAAACACACACACACACTGATAAAAACTAAAAACAGCTCACCTAGAATGGTTTATTATCAAAACCTCTGCAAATCCCCGCGCTTGTCGTTCTGTATCTCCAGAGGTCCGCGCGTGACTGTTGCTCACGCTCGCTGTCACTCACACACTATTTCATTTGTAAATCACAGTTTCGGTCAGTATCTCTGCTATAATGTGCTATTATTAATATTATGTAAGCTATAAAATAACGCAATTGAAAGATTCATCCAAAGCACATCTGTTGTTCCCCGTGTCTCATCTGCGCGGTTTACTATGTGTTTGTTCTCGTTTCCACATCTCTAATGAAGATGTGACGTCACACGCCGGTGTCTCCCTCTCACGAGCTGTTGACAAGTTCGTGATGAAGCAGGCAGGGATCGTCTGCAACTTACACTTCTGCCAGCAAAAACAAACAAACCAGAGGATACCATTTCAATCAATATCATTTGATACTGTTTAAGATAAAGTCTCACATAAACAGCCGTTCCTTCTCAATTAGCAATTTTATTGTGCTTGACAAAACTGCAATTTTATCTCCCCCACCTCTTGCCTGGAGTGGTGCAGGGATTATGTATTTTTGTAGGCCAAAACCGGAAATGAGTGAGCATTTTAGCACATTTAGTAGGCTAGCCTACACTATGACTTGTAGTTTTTGGGGTTACTGAAACATTGCCTGAAAATTATGTAACATTATAGGCTACGTACAGTATAAATTAAAAGAATAGCTACAGATCAAGTCTGCATGAGACAGTTACTATATTCTTTTTCTTCCCTGTTGTGACGTAGCCTATAGGCTATTGAGTGAAATGGCTTTTTGAACAAGAACAAATGTAGGGCCGGACTTGATTTTGTCCATCGGGAATTGATTGGATGGTTGTGGTTTGCTATTGGTTGATCTGATGTGAGTGACAGGTTTCCCCGCCCTCATGCCGGTAAACACATCATCAAAGAGAAGTTATTTTGATTAAAGATTGCACATGGATTTAAAAAATAATAATAATGATGTGCACGGATAAATCATAATAAACACTGCAATAATCCTTACAAATAAGAATCATCAATTTTGATTTCATGGTGATTTCCTACTTTTAGGGAAAACCCAAGCACCAAAAATCTTGCACTGGTTTTGGTGTAAACATTAGCTTCTGTTTTCGATGAGATCATGCTATTGGTTGACAGTCCCTGAACCTCCTATTGTTCTAGCCTTGAGCTCTGACCGTGGTGCTGAAGGCTTCGTGCGCGCGCTTTACAACTGCTGTCATTCTCGGAGCGTCACGCGCCATTAACTAATGTATAAAGCACACCATACTGGAATTTAATGTTAGAGGAGGATTTGTAAAACAGTCCGGGCTATCTTAATGGACGAACGGCGTTTGAAACCCTTGTAAAAGACACACAAAAAAAATCTTTACAATTTGATTAAGCCTTCAGCACCACGGCTAGAGCTCATGATATGCCGAATAACGTAATTAAATCGCATATATAATGTAGAGGGAAAAAAACACACACAAAATGCTCCTTGTACAAAGAGAATTTATCATTGTTCCAGAAAGAAGCACTGGATAGAAAAAAAAAAAAAAAAAGTGGTGCCTTTAGAAGTCAATGTTGTATGTGTTAATTCTATTCATATCAGTAACATTCTGTATTCTGTCTGGAATACATGTATTTGTATCAGATCAGATCACTGCATCAGATCTCACAGTGTAACTAAATTGTTTTTGTGTTCCAGTGTGCTGCTTTTTAATTGTTGTTCTGTATACATACAAATGTATTTACATTCCTTCCTCATCAATCCATACAATTTGCACAGAGAAAATGAGATTCAAAATGCACAAACAAGAAACTTCACTATCATTTTTATTTTTGCTAAATTACTTCTAGTTTTTTAATACTTAAGTCCAATTTTAAAATTGTACCTTTTACTTTCACTCAAGTATATTTTTTACTAGATACTTGGAAAATCTTTACTCAGAATCAATACTGCAAGTCGCTTCAGAAGGCCTTCATTAACCCCCTGGAGCCGTATGGATTACTTTTATGATAGATGGATGTGCTTTTTTTGGGCTTCAAAATCTCATTGTTCACTCCCATTATAAAGCTTGGAAGAGAAGGATTTAAAAATATATATATTACTCAGACTGTGTGAAAGAAGAAAGTCATATACCTTGAGGGTGAGTAAATCATGGGATCATTTTCATTTTTCGGTGAACTATCCCTTTAAGGTGGATGAATTGTTTGTTCTTAATATTATTAACAACAAATCAAACAATGTAATATCAATTAGTTTTTCACATTGCTTTTGCTGCAGAAACAGGACATTTTAACCCTTGAGTCTCGCTTGGAGCCCCGTGACCTACATGTGCTTGGTGGGATGAGACAGGTTTCAGAGTGATTTACTGTGAAAAGGTCACCATCTGCCTCTAGTGCCCCCAGATCCAGATCCCCGACCCCTCCTCTTCACACATGCTGTATAGGCATAAAGCCTACATTATCTCAGACAGGACTGTGATTTAGATGGTCTTGGGAAAGATTTACCTTGATAATACTTGATAAGTTATTGTTGCTCACATGTATGAGCAGAGAGCGGCATCACTGAACCCTGCTGGTGAGACTGGATCATTGCTGTCGAGTTTAAAGGTTCTTAAAGTCCCCCTGGTCAATAATTGTATTCCTTAAAACTCATCTTTAATCACCAAAATTACATATTTAAAAAAAAAAATCCTTGAAAAAAACCTTTCTTCATGCCTTAAAATAGCTTGAATGTAACTCTACACCCTTTAGTATACGCGGTTCTATGAATATGCAAATGAACCCCGCCTCCACTCACTCACACAGCTCAGAGATCCACTTGCTGACGATCACACGTTGATCTGATTGGTTACAAGGTAGTTTGTGACGTCAGAAACACCGGCGATTTCAAAGCGTGTTTTTGAGACTGTCTTTGGTTCACTGCAGTTTTAAGGAGAAAATACTCAGCAATGGAGTCGACTTATGAATCTGCATATGGTTTGTCTTAAAGTCGCCATGAACCGGAAGTTACAAACGACTTTTCTCCAGTGTTGTGACGTATTTCCAAGTGAAACGGAATATTGAATCGAGGGCAGGGTTTTACTCTAGCGCTCCTCCTCTCCATCTCTGCTCATAGCAGACTAACGGTTTATGCCACGCCCTCGCGCCGTATCACATGACAGGAAGAGAAGAGAAGTCGTTTCGAGAGGGGAGGGAAGGATAACATATTTGATTAAAGAATATAAGGGCACATGATTTTTTTAAAATGAATGAAGTGCACAGATAAATCATTTATAATAAGCAACATATAAAAATACGAATTGTAAAATTTGATTTCATGGTGACTTTAAAGTTCTGTATATTAAAAACACAACACAGACATATAAACAACATTAAAAACTTAATTTTAATTGGGATCTATGTTTCCATGAAGAACCTTCATATAATCTTTCCATTGCACAAAAGGCTCCTTATATATTTCTTTAAAATGTTCTTCTTGCCATTGAAGAACCATTTTGGTTCCCAATTAACCATTCAGTAAACAGTTTTTAAAAGACGTGACTATAGAAATACACTTGAAAAGGTTTTTTGTCTAAAGTAATAAGTTTCAATAACATTGATTTACACTCACCTAAAGGATTATTAGGAACACCATACTAATACTGTGTTTGACCCCCTTTCGCCTTCAGAACTGCCTTAATTCTACGTGGCATTGATTCAACAAGGTGCTGAAAGCATTCTTTAGAAATGTTGGCCCATATTGATAGGATAGCATCTTGCAGTTGATGGAGATTTGTGGGATGCACATCCAGGGCACGAAGCTCCCGTTCCACCACATCCCAAAGATGCTCTATTGGGTTGAGATCTGGTGACTGTGGGGGCCATTTTAGTACAGTGAACTCATTGTCATGTTCAAGAAACCAATTTGAAATGATTCGAGCTTTGTGACATGGTGCATTATCCTGCTGGAAGTAGCCATCAGAGGATGGGTACATGGTGGTCATAAAGGGATGGACATGGTCAGAAACAATGCTCAGGTAGGCCGTGGCATTTAAACGATGCCCAATTGGCTCTAAGGGGCCTAAAGTGTGCCAAGAAAACATCCCCCACACCATTACACCACCACCACCAGCCTGCACAGTGGTAACAAGGCATGATGGATCCATGTTCTCATTCTGTTTACGCCAAATTCTGACTCTACCATCTGAATGTCTGAACCGAAATCGAGACTCATCAGACCAGGCAACATTTTTCCAGTCTTCAACTGTCCAATTTTGGTGAGCTTGTGCAAATTGTAGCCTCTTTTTCCTATTTGTAGTGGAGATGAGTGGTACCCGGTGGGGTCTTCTGCTGTTGTAGCCCATCCGCCTCAAGGTTGTGCGTGTTGTGGCTTCACAAATGCTTTGCTGCATACCTCGGTTGTAACGAGTGGTTATTTCAGTCAAAGTTGCTCTTCTATCAGCTTGAATCAGTCGGCCCATTCTCCTCTGACCTCTAGCATCAACAACCATGCCACGCTCAAAATTGCTTAAATCACCTTTCTTTCCCATTCTGACATTCAGTTTGGAGTTCAGGAGATTGTCTTGACCAGGACCACTCCCCTAAATGCATTGAAGCAACTGCCATGTGATTGGTTGATTAGATAATTGCATTAATGAGAAATTGAACAGGTGTTCCTAATAATCCTTTAGGTGAGTGTACATTATATCATCATATAGTATTCTATTAGTTAATCTACATGAACGTTTTATTCATTTTTATTTTTTTCTTCACATACAAGTGACCACAAAAGGTATTTGATGTGTGATTGTCACCACATTAGACACAAAATATCAAACCACGTCATCGGCAAAGAAATTATGCTTGACTTCTAAGGAGTAACTTTACTTATTGTGCAATCTGTATGTAATTAAAATATTTATTTCTATGAGATCAGCATAGTTTCAGCACTGATGAGAAAACAGTAGTACGGTTTTAGGTTTGTTTATTATGAATAATAATTGTGGTAAAATCTGCACACACTGTTTATTCCATATCAAAGCAACATAAATGTATAACAATGACAAGTTGATCTTGAATTTCCAAAGACAGTAAGTGATCCATTTAAGAAAAAAATAAATTATATGTATTTTATCATAGATAAATAACTATGTCTCCTGTTTCGTATATAAAAGCATATTTTTATTCATCTAAAGAGTCTCTGCTACCAGTCTAAACGCATGTGATAATATACATACAAAATATGTACATAAACTCACACACACACACACACACACACACACACGCACACACACGATGGGTTTCCATGTTTTATGGGGACTTTCCATAGACATAATGATTTTTATACTGTACAAACTGTATATTCTCTCCCCTTACACTAACTCTACCCCTAAACCTACTCACTCACTCAGACTCGCTCGCTCACTCAGACTCACTCACTCACTCACTCACTCACTCAGACTCACTCACTCAGACTCTCTCACTCACTCGCTCACTCAGACTCACTCACTCAGACTCGCTCACTCACTCACTCAGACTCGCTCACTCACTCAGACTCACTCGCTCACTCACTCACTCACTCACTCACTCACTCACTCACTCACTCAGACTCGCTCACTCACTCAGACTCACTCGCTCACTCACTCACTCACTCACTCACTCACTCACTCACTCACTCAGACTCACTCACTCACTCAGACTCGCTCACTCACTCAGACTCACTCGCTCACTCAGACTCGCTCGCTCACTCACTCACTCACTCACTCACTCACTCACTCACTCACTCACTCACTCACTCACTCACACACACACAGACACACACACACACACACACACACACACACACACACACACACATACACACTCAGACTCACTCACTCAGACTCAGACTCTCACTCACTCACTCACTCAGACTCGCTCGCTCACTCACTCACTCACTCACTCAGACTCGCTCACTCACTCACTCAGACTAGCTCACTCACTCACTCACTCGCTCAGACTCACTCACTAACTCACTCAGACTCACTCACTCAGACTCGCTCACTCACTCACTCACTCACTCACTCACTCACTCACTCACTCACTCACTCACTCACTCACTCACTCACTCACTCACACACACACACACACACACACACACACACACACACACACACACACACACACACACACACACACACAGACTCACTCACTCAGACTCACTCACTCACTCACTCACTCACTCACTCACTCACTCACACACTCACACACTCACTCACTCACTCACTCACTCACTCACTCACTCACTCACTCACTGTATTTTTACACTACATTAGAGGGATTATTTGCAATCAGTGAGGTTATGTCAGCCTTGTAGTTATAGCTATGGGCTGGTAACAGAAAGTTCACATTTGATCTCTGATACTAGAAACCCTTGAGTATTTTAACCACAGGGCAATGGTCTTACATTGTACATCGCTTTGGCTAAATGACTATACTATTTGCATATTTAATACTTATGCAATGAATAAACCGCACAAGCGACGCTGTCCTAAATGTATTCTGCATGTGCACATATCTATAGCAACCATTAATCAGAGGCCTTATATTACACAAAATGAAAAGCACAAAAATGATTTGTGCTTTATAATTATGATATTAAAACTGGTAGTGCTTCTGAAATCTATGTTGATTCTGTAATGGCCATATTTTAATTTATATTGTGGGCAACCAATAAAAACAACCAGACATAAACAAACAAACAAATAAAAAACAAAAACATGTCACAAAAAAATTAAATCACTAAAACATGGAACACTGAACGACTGATATACATTCAGACAAAACTGACCTTAAAGAATGAAGACTAAATCAAATACCGCTCATCTTCTATTTATATCCCAGAAATGATTCATAGTAGATTTCTGTTCACACTGCAATCAATTCTGTTCAGCTATCTTACAATTTAGGGGACTGACACAAAGCCAGAGGGGAGAATTGATGCTTGTATAATAATCTATTGCTGCTTCTGTCATTTTTAGGCAATACTTACAGGTATGCAATCATGTGCATTCACATGAAAACAAATGGATGCATTCCGTCTCTCCTTTTCACTTTCTTACAAAAACCTCAATGAGGAGTGAAGGATGCACATTATGTGTGATGTTTTATCTGTGTTTTGTCACAGTTTGCCTCATAAAGCGGCTAAATGAGACGGAGTTCAAATACTAGTGATTCTGATTGACTTGCAATTAAAAGAAACAGCCATGAAACACTTCATGTGTGACAAAAGCACGAAAGCAACTTATAGAATTGTTCTCACTTAACAATATCTTCATATATATGTCCATAACAGGACTTGTGACATCAGTGCACTTGTTTAAGGAATGGTTAAGTATTTGACAGTATAGTGTACTGAACAGTCCAAGCACTGCCGCCGACTCTTCAACAATAGGGAAAGAGCTACTGTCAATCATTTGAGCCCATATGTGGTAACATTTTAAAACTTTCACTTTAAAGGGATCCTGATCTCAGCTCAGTTCAAGGTGGAATTCCATTTGAACATGTCTGGCCTCTGATTGGCTGTCTCCGGAGATAGATCTATAATGCGATCACTGATTGGCTGAGTTTTGGCTCTGGTTGGCTCGTAGCGAATCTCTGTGACTTGTCTAGGGTTAATGTCTCTTGGCCCGCTGAGCACTCTGGGTACAGGACGCACAGCAGGCGGTCTTGTAATAGGAGTAGACGCAGAGTCGAGCCTGGACCACCATTACACAGTTATGTCGTCTGTCTTTACAGTTCTCATCTACAAAGAGAGAGATAGGAAGAGAGAGGGATTATAATCTAAACCAGGGGTTTTCAATCTGTTAGATGCCATGGACCCCCACGTATGATCTTCCTCATACGAGGGACCCCCATCCTAAAATTTAAAAGTAAAGAAAGAAAAAGATCCAGTTAATACTGTGACAAATTTGTATTATAAATGTTTAAAATATTTAGTTTCTATTACATTACATCATTGCGTTTTTTTCTACTCCATATACTGTATTTTGTAAGTTTTTTATCAAATTATTTTAATCAAATGTTTTTATTTAGTCACTTAGTTTAATATTATTAATATTTTACATTTTTACACTATATTTTTATTTAAATAAATTTCTATTTAATTATGTAGTATTATGAAATGTATTATTTTAATCAAATTGTATTTATTATAATTTTATTTATTTATTTTAATCAAATGTTTTTATGTACTGTAGTTATTTATTTTTTATTTAAATCAAATGTTATTTATTTATTTTAATTATTATTTTATTTTAATACAATGTATTACTTTATATATATTTATATTTATATTTACAAATAAATATATTTATTTGTATCTAATGTGTTAATTTATTATATATTTATTCAAATACAATTTATAATTGTTTTCATTTTAATAAAATGTATTTATTTATTTAGCTAGTTTAATTTTCTTTGACATTTTTACACTATCTTTTTATTTAAGTTATGTTTTATTTATTTATTTATTTAGTTTTATTAAATGTATAATTTTAATCAAATTATATTTATTTGAATTATATATTATTTATTTATTTTAATCAAATGTTTTTATTTATGTACCTATTTATTTTTTTATTTAAATCAAATGTTATTTATTTAATTGAATTTTAATCAAATGTATCAACATATTATTTTTAAACAAATGTTTATTTATTTACAATACTTTTTTTTTTTGTCGAATGTATACATTTATTATTTATTTATTTAAATAACATTTTATTTGAATTAAATGTATATATCGCTGCTTTTCTCTAAACTTTTCCCGGACCCCGGTTTGAAAATCCTGGCACGATGCATGAACACACAGACACACACCTTCAAAGGGACTGCAGGGAATGGTGTTACAGGACTGCTCATGCGCAGGCTTGGTGTCGAGATGGCAGGCTGCACTGTACTGTTTGTCTGCTGTGAGACACCGGACCTCCCGCGTCTGCACCCCTTCGCCACAGGAGCGAGAGCACTACACCGGGACAGAGGAACACTTAATAACAGCAGAATAAGGGAAGACCCTGAAGGACAGATTGATTGACAGATGATGTCATCCTCACCGTGCTCCATTCGGTGGTGAACCACTGTGGTTTGCAGGGCTCCAGTTCACACGACTGCACTGGGAACGGTTTCTCCAGGTGGGAGCACTCACTGGCGCCGCTCACGGTGAAGTCACTTCCTGTCTTCCTCACACAGATGATGTCCCTGCGCTGGGTGCCGTTCCCACACACTGCGTTACACTGTTGACAGAGAGTGAACACACACTCAAAGACAGTTCACTATTCTATTCTATTCTATTCTATTCTATTCTATTCTATTCTATTCTATTCTATTCTATTCTATTCTATTCTATTCTGTTTAATGTTGTTTTATTCTACAGTTCTACATTTAACTTTGTTTTACTCCTTTCATCTTTATTCCATGCAACTTTATTCTGTTCTACGTGGTTTTATTCTATTTTAGTTTTTAATTTGTCATTTTATGAGGTTTCTTTGATGTCATTCTACATTATTCTTTTAAATTTTTAGAATGCTCTAATTGATATATTTTAACTTTATTCTAATTGAATTGTATTCTGTTAATGTGTTCTTCATTGTTCTACATTTATTCTATTTTTCCAACTTTATTCTATGCAATTTCATTCTGTTCTATTCTTCATGGTTCTATAATATTTTATTTTGTTCCATTTAATTTTATTAAGTGTTATTCTATTCTACATTATTTTATTCTATTTTAGAATGTTCTAATTATAATTATTTTAACTATTCTTAATGGCTAGTTCTATTCTACATTTAACTTTGTTCTATTCTATCCATCTTTATTCTATGTAACTTCATTCTGCTCTAATGAACTCTCCATTTATTCTAATGAATATTTCATTCTATTTTATTTTGTTCTATTTCCTTTTATTAGGTTTCTTGGATGTCATTCTGTTCTACATTATTCTATTCTTTTTTTAAATAATCTAATTTAATTATTTTAACTTTATTGTTATTCTATTCTACAATATTTTATTTTGTTCAATTAAATTTGATTGGCTTTTCTTTGATGTTGTTCTATTCTACATTCTATTCTATTTCTGAATTGAAATATTTTAACTTTATTCTAATTGGCTTCTAATTGTTCTGTACTATTCTGTTATTCCATTCCACATTGTTTTTAACTTTATTCTATGCAAATTTATTCTGTTCTATTCATTGTTCTTCTATTTTACATTGATCTATTATATTTTGTTCTATTTCATTGTATTCATATTATTTATTTAATTTTCTTTGATGTTGTTCTTTTATTCATATTTCTATTTTATTCTATTCTATTATTCCACTTCATTCAATGACGTGTTCTTCTATTCTATAATATATTCTATTCTTACATAGACCTTGACATTGGAACACAATTGATCGATTTTTGCAGTAGACACACGGGCCTCACCTGTCCCCAGGGTCCAGTGTACCACAGGTGTGTGGGTGTACAGGGACCCCCGTTACAGGCCTTCATATCAGCCGGTTTCTCTGCCACACATTCCACTCCACCGTCTCCTTCTCTCCTGCCTCCACCGGTCAAACACACCACCTCTCTCCGCTGGACACCCGGCCCGCACGTCGCAGAACACTGAGAGAGAAAGAGAGAGAAAAACAATAACCCATTTGATTAAATATCTCTATATGAATATATACATTTACAAAATGACCTTTTTTGCAAATCAAGTGCAAGCATGAGTCTCACGGGTCAATACTCACAGTGTTTGTCCAATCCGTGAAGTACCAATTAGTGACACAAGGACCCATGTGACAGTCCTCGGTGCGCTGTGGGCGGAGCCTGTCATTGCACTCCCTGTCACTCATAGTGCTCCCATGGTTACTGACACAGCGTACACTCCTGGTTCTCTTTCCCACTCCACAATCCACTGAACACTGTGGAAAAAGATGCATCATCACACATGCAGACAGCTCAAACACGTCTATGTGTCTCTGGAGATAAACACAGAAGACTAGAGCAAAACAACAGATTTTCCAAATCAACTAGTCAGTTGGTTAACTGAACAACTACTGCAGCCAGAACATGTTTCATTAGCACATGACACATTTTTGCCTATAAAAACAGCTAGACAGAAAGCAATATGGAACAGGCTTAAAGGAAAGGAATTTAAAGGGACCTATTATATGCCCCTTTGTAAGATGTAATATTAGTCACTAGTGTCCACAGTATGTGTATGTGAAGAGTCAGCTCAAAATACCCCACATATCTTTTATTAGCCTATAATTTGTAAAATTTGCCCCTATTTGAGTTTGAGAAAAAACAAACAATGTTTGTGTGTGTCCCTTTAAATGCAAATGAGCTGCTGCCCCTTTCCAGAAGAGGGCGGAGTCTTTACAGCTCCTGCTTCAGATACTCCGGCAACAACAAAACTGGAGAGTGTCACGCAGCCAAAATGTCAGAAATTGTCAGTAGCCTTACATGTTAGTACCAGAGTCGTACAATGATGGAGAGACTCAAGTTACAACCTTTAGAATGCAACGGGACGTTTCTGAATGATTAGTGGATAAATGTATGTAGTTGTTGTGGAGTTAAGTTGATTCAACTCATCATCGACTAGCATGTACCATCATGTTAATCTAAAAATCTTTCAGAAACAACTTTTGTGGAAATTCAGCGTTGAACTGACCCTTGTTTGTAAAGCAGTCCAGCATAAAAGGATATATAACACTTTAACGACATTCTTCGGCACATCTCCTTCATAAATGAAATTCAACCACGGTGTCCTTAGTGGCTCAGATGCTGGGAGTCTATGGATACTCTTATGTTCGTTGGTACATCCAATAACAGAACCTTTGTAATGTTTTTTTGGCGCAGACGTTGCATATCTCCATCTGCTACAGTGAGGAAACAGTAATGGTGAGGTCACTCAGGGCGGGATCTATGCTAATAAGGCCGATCGTCACCAGTCATGGGCGGGGCTTACATAAGAGTAGGGGGGAATCTGGAACCGCTCGTTTGGAGACTCTGTTTATGATTTATGGGGATTCTAAAAAAGGAGTGGGTGGAATTTTACCATTATAGGCTTGTTGTTTACACACATCTGTGTTCAAACACCTTATAAAAGAGAATTTAGCATAATAAGTCCCCTTTAAAGATGCAACAAGAACAGAAAAAACACCAGTGCTCAAAATATACAACAACATTTTACTACACATAATATTTACAAAATATACTGAATAATACTAAAAGAAAAAGTAAGCAAGTCCACCTGACGCACACACGTGTCTTACCGTGCTCCAGTTGGTGCTGATCTCCCAGTGGGAGCACACGCGCGGGTGGCAGGGCTGAGTGGCATTGGGGCGCGAGAGACTGGAGCAGCGCTGAGGGTGAACCATCGTTGAACGGTTCCCAAAACTCTGCCTGCACTGTATGTGACGCTGCTGCACACCCCGACCGCAGGAAACACTGCACTCCGACCACACGCCTGTATCCCAGCTGCACACACACACACACAAGTTAACTGAGATATAGCCTACATATTAACCCAAAACAATTTATGTTCATTTAATGTAATGCCTGCCACAGTCTGTGCAATTTCAGCAATCATATAAGATCAGTGCAAAATAACACTGTACAATATGGATCTAATAAACTTGGGTCTACAAGTTGGGTCTTCTCTAGACTGAACGATAATGACACCTATTGAATCGTAGGCTACGACCAAGTTAGTATAGAAGAATAAAACATCATCAGTATACGGTAGTGGTGAACAAATAGAGCAAGATGAATCAACCTTTGGCAATTGTGTTTTTTATGTGTGCTAAAAAGTGAGCAAAAGAGGAGAATATGGACGTGGTCATGGCTTGGGAAAAGAGGCCAACTTGGCATGCCAATCTTGCAAATGGAGCTCAGGGTGAGTATTCATGTTGCACTTTTATTGGCTAGTCAGTAGAAGTAGGTCATCAGACTGGCATTGATCTTGATTCATGGAGTCACATTAAATTACAGTCATTAAGAACATTAATGATATCTGCAATACATTTATGTTGGTTCTGTTCTGTTTACCACTGATTATCACTGCGTTCCCTGCTCTTATAGGGAGTTGAATAGATTAATAGAAAGTTCAAAATAGAAATATTTTGTAACATTATAAATGTCTTTACCATCACTTTGATCAATCTAATGCATCCTTACTCATTAAAAATTTATTGTATTGTATGTACTCTACATGCACAGTAACTCACAATGGTGGACAAGGATGAACATTACAGGGTTCCTCCTCTGCCACGGGTTTGGTTGCAGAGTCACACCTCCTCTCATGGACTTCCTGTTCTGTGTGTCTATTCACACACACAATCTCTCTGTACTGAGAGCCTGAATATACACAAACACATACATACACGTCAAATAACAAACATACACACATAACACGGCATTTTTTAGTGGTGAGTGGTGTCAAATTTGATGGCAAGGTGTTCTGGGTGGTTGTTTACACCCTCAAATCTCTGTGATCTTCTGATCTCTAGATATTGCTTTGGTTCTTTTCTGTTTAAAATCACTAAATCTGTGGAATAGTAATAGTGAGTGATGTTTCGCCACTCGCTCTTTAAACATACCAGAAGGAGGCAGCAGATAGCAAACTAACACTGGGTAAATCAGCTTAATAAAAAACAATGGCAAGCGA
Organism: Squalius cephalus; assembly: GCF_949319135.1. Classification (NCBI taxonomy): domain Eukaryota; kingdom Metazoa; phylum Chordata; class Actinopteri; order Cypriniformes; family Leuciscidae; genus Squalius; species Squalius cephalus. The sequence goes on along the minus strand of NC_137136.1, from coordinate 31,034,899 downwards.
GCTGAGAAACCCCGTCGAACACACTCACAGCCCTATAGAGAAACTCCCTAACAGTTTGGCACATGTACGTTCTGTTCCACAATGCTTGGCTTTCTTCATATGTCAGTAGGCAGTGGGTTCATGTTCTCTGAGAGTTTCCAGCTCGCCTATTACAAATAAACACAACATTAATCCACCGCGTCCACTCTGGATCACAGGTTATAGAAGAGCCACTCAAAAGCAATAGTGTGTGGTGTCAACCGGTGCAAAGTCGTAAGAGGAGATTCATGTAAATGTCATGTGACTGATCACTCAATAGCAGAACTGCTTGTAGCAGATGGGGAAAATACAGGCATATGCAAACACTACTGTTAAAAAATGTGGGGTCAGTAAAATAGTAATTTTTTAATAAATGAATGCTTTTTTTTTTACAGGATGCATTAAATTGATTAAAAGTGACAGTAAATACCTTTATAATGTTAAAAAAGATTTCCATTTAAAATAAATGCTGTTCTTTTGAATGGTCTATTCATCAAAAAATATGAAGCAGCACAACTGTTTTCAACAATTATAATAAGAAGAAATAGTGACATCATGTGACACTGAAGACTGGAGTAATGATGCTGAAAATTTAGCAATAATTATTTTATTTTTATTTTTTTTACAGTAGCTTGAGTTGGGATATAGATATAAATGTAAATGTATGTTCATAAAAACAAAAAAACATTGTAACACTGAAAAATTGTAACAACCTCATTTTTATAGGGTAAATAGTATTTGAATCATGTTAACCATAGGTACAACCATGCATTGCACTTCACTACCATGGTAAAAAAAAAAAAAAACTATAGTTTTAGTATAATATAAATGCAGAAATACTGTAATTATATTCCATTACTCCTTGCACAAATCTACATGAATAATTTAATAAAATTCGATTCTGCCACAATGCCATGGTTTCAGTAAGTGTTTGATTTGTGTTTTGTATGGGAGAGCTCTGCACCAAACTCTGAAGCATGTCACTGAATCTCACCACGATTTTTAGTGGTCACGTGATCAAGACGGTCAACAAGTAAACACATCCGCTCTAAGCTCTCGCTGTGCTGCTGTGTTTTGAGCCGAGCTGATAATTGTGTAACGCGTGGTTCAAACGAGCAGCTCTGGCTCGTTCCGCTTTTGGCCAGTTTGCTGTTTAATGTTTCTCATAGGCACCAGAAATAGCAGTGCTTATCAGTCATTGGCACCAGTGTGTCTGCGACAGACATGTGCAGCATAATTTGCATAATGCATAAACATTATATTGAACACTTATCGAACTTCTGTTATAATTTTATCGAGGAAATAATTTCCCAGCCCTAATTCATATGCTGCAATGATTTAATTTAGTCTGAATAGTTACTTTTGAATGGTCGTCCATTGAGAAAAATGTATTTTCATTGCATAAATGTGTAATTATGATATCTACCAGAAAATGCTTACCGGCCAAACATTGACCCCTTGATTACAACTCATTTACATAGCTATGGTGACCTCTGACCTTTGCCGCAGGTAGCAGTGCATTCTGTCAGCGCGCCTCTTTGCCACATGAATGCAGGCTGATTGTCCAGTGGGAGGTCCGTTCTTGGAGGGATCCGAGCGTTACGATTGGGTCCTAAGCCCTGTGGGCGGGGCCTCTCTGGTGGCCGTCGATCAGATGCAGAGGAAGATGAGGAGGAAGGGAAGGAAAATGGCGGCGAGGAGGCAGAAGACAAAACAGGAGGAGGAGGAACAGGGTTCTCGACTCCCACTGAGACAGAACCTGAAACACAGAGATAAGCATGATGAGTCCTAGTGTGCTGCCTACCTAGAGCTAAACACTAAACAAATAAGATTGGCTGAAATGCAACAGTAAAACCCTTGTGAAAAGAAGTACACTTATGCTTGCCTTTAAAAAGAGTACTTATTAAGGAAATAATAAACAATATTATAAGTGTTTTTTACTAGTTTCAGCCGGACGCAGTTATCATTTTCACGTCCTGCGCCACGTTGTTTAAATAGCAAATGCATTTGCACCCATTTGTGCGCCCATGGGCTGCTGGTCTGAAGACGAGGTGTGTTCAGGCACATTGTTGGTGCGTTGCTATTTTGAGGCAACTGAAATAGACTGAGACACTGACCAACTGAAACCTGGTCTAAAGTCAATGGTGCAATATTTGTTTTGTTATTTAAAGGGGGCATTAATAATATGCGCCTATAGGCGGATCCACAACACGCGTACACTCTGCTTATTACACACACAGGGACACACAGCAGCACACAAACATGCCAAATATTTACAATTAAAGGATTACAATGTAAAATATTATCATTGTGTACATAAAGATATGGTGGAATCCGGCTTGTCCCGTAGATGGTCTGCTGCTTTAACCTCGCACACGAGCAGATCCGTTTCCACTCTGGAGAAGTGTTCAGTCTTTACGCTTGCAGATTCCAGCATGTAAATATTGAATCCACGATGGCGCGAGCGCAACTGGCTTTTAAAGGGAATGAGAGATGAGACTCTGATTGGTTTATTTAATGTTACGCCCAAAACACACCCATTACTCATTAAGAGAATAGGGGCAACCCTTTTAGACCATGCGCCGGGAGCACCGACCATTTTTCTCGTTGTTAAACTAGCAAAAGTGGATTCGGACAAGCCCTCAGTGCACTTGCCCCGTGCACTTTAGACCATGCGCTTATATAGTTAAAATAGGGCCCAAGGTGTGACTGACTGTAATGTTTTTGAACACTTAACTTTATTTTTTACTTCATTAATATTATCTGCAAGTAGAGTTTTTAAAAATATACTTTTATAATTTGAAGTAAACTACTGCACATTCAATACAATTAAGCACACTTCCTTTGCACAAGGGAATGTTGCAACTAATGCTGGGTACACACCAAAAGATAATCGGGCTGATTTTGGGCCGATTTCCCCCCTTCCGACAATCCTAGATATGTCCCGATTATCTTGATGGTTCAACAGATTATCTTATCAGATTTTCCCTTGGTGTGAGGTGTGTTAAGAGTGTCCGAACCTGCTCGGAAGAACGTCGGAGCCGCCCCGATCGCGAATCGTAAATATTAAACATGTTTAATATATACGATCAGAAATCCTGATGTGTGGGGGGAACCCCGAGGACAAACGCGCGAACGTTCTGGAGATTATCACGTGAAGCGAAACAATATCCAATCAGAAAGTGAGATGATGGAAGACGGTCATTCTCACACACGCACACACGCAGGAAGCTGAGTGTTATAGGCTAGGGTTCAGTGAGGGATTAAATAGGCTAACTTTTTCTAAAGAGAAAATAAATACAATAAAGAATAAATTAAGACAATAAAGAATGAATATATTTCTGTATAAAAGGTTATATATAATGGTGGGTACAATGTTTTTTGTTTTTTTTTTGTTTTTTTTTTTATGTGAATTTTCTGTGAAAATCATTCATCAAACACTATCATCATAATTTCTTCCTGCATATCATCCGACATGCTTATTCTGAAGTCTCGCGAGCTTTTGTGAGATTTCCTGTGTTCACAGTCGAGAATCTGGTTGAAAATCTGTTTGTGTGTGGTGTGCTGTCTTTGTCACATCATGGCACACCACACACTATAGGAGCAAAATGCTTAAATCTAGGATTTTTTGTCCTCATGTTTGTGGTCTATCACATTTTGAAAATCTTATAAGATGTAAAAAATCTTTTGGTGTGTACCCAGCATAACTGAACAAGTATTTGAAAAGGCATCTGTACAAATTTGAAAAGGTAGTTAAGAACAGTATTTGCTTTACACCTGTTCATTTGCTTTGCAACAGTTGCTGTTTCTCTTGTTATCAGAAATCATCAAACTCTTATTAAAAGTCTTGCTGCAAGTTGCTGCATGTGTGATCATCCTTTAGAATATTCTGTAGTTAGCTTAGCACCATGCAACGCCAGACTGCTCAAATTATGGGTAGAGGACGCCTCAGAAGGTAGACGGCAAGGCAGCTCACCAGGTTTTAATTCCCAGCTGAAAAGACCAGCTTAAACCAGCCTGTGGTGTGCTGGTATTAGCTGGTTTAAGCTGATTTAAATGGTCTAGTATGTTCCCAAGTTGCCAAAATAGATTTTTAGCAGAGTGTTGGCACAGAACTAAAGCCTGATTCATGCTTTTTGGTTCATGTCACACACTCTCACAGTGACCCCATTCTCATAAAAACTCTGTTTAACATCACCTGATGTTACACACACACAATCATAGGCCCATTCTCCTATAATGACCTTAAAAGGTTTCAACAGTGGCCAATAAGTGATGAGAGAAATAAGAGAAGACTACTCAAGTGAAATATATCTCTGTGGCACAGACATATAAACACTATAAATTTAGAGTGACATAGCAGATCATCAGGAGAGAAAAATAGAAACTGAGATGGAGAGAGAGAGAGAGAGAGAGAGAGAGAGAGAGAGAGAGAGACTCTGTGTGACAAGAAGACTGTAGGAAAACTCACTGATTTCTCGGAGTGCTGCCCGTCCTCGCTCCCTCTCTCTGTGTACTTCTCTCTCTCCGTCCCTCTGTTTCTCCACTGGGATGTAATATTCATAGTCTATGCCTGGATTCTGCCTGTGGAAAATAATCTACAGCGAGAGAGAGAGAAAGTAAAAACAGGTTAATAAACTCCAGCATATGGTAACGTCTCACTCCATGACCGCATTCCAGTTAGTATCGGCCATATATCACTGATGAAAACACACTCGAACACACTCCTACACACTCAGAACTATGTGGACGCTCTTTCTCTGAACATCTAAATGAACTTAAAGCTAAAGCATATGAATATGAACTATTATTCATCACCAAATGATCAGAGCTGTGCTATTCATGATACGCTGTTACTGTATGTCAACAAGAGACTCTTACTGACACCTAAACTAAACCAATATTGATACTTAAACTAGTATCACTACTTAAAATACGGATAATTGAAGTAGTGTGCTACCCCAGACAGCAACATAGTGTCGGCCCAGATCCGGCCCACATCTGGTACATGTGGATTCCACGCATACCAGATGTGGACCGGATCTGGGCCGACGCTATGTTACTGTCTGGGACCAAAACTACTGAAACCTAAACCAGACCAATACTAATACTTGAACTAGTATAATTAAACTACTCATACCTAAACTAGACCAATACTGACACATATACCAGTATACCTAATATACTTAGCATAAAATAAATGTATTTGTATTAGACAAACACTGATATAGTATGACTTCCAAAATTACTGACACCTATTTTGATACTTAAACTAGTATCATTAAACTAGTAATACATAAACTAGTTCAATATTGATATTTATAACTAACCAAACACTGATAACTTAACCACCCAAAGATTTAGACTACCTAACTACTGACACCCAAACTAGACAAATACCAATACTTAAACCTGTATCACAAATACTGATAATTAAACTAGTCAAACAATGATAACTACCAAAACTACTGACAACTATACTCCAATACTGATTCTTAAACTAGAATCATTAAACTAGTGATACCCAATCTAGACAACTACAGATACCTAAACTAAACAAACTACTGACACTGAAACTAGACCAATACTGGTACTTAAACTAGTAGCAGTACTTAAATACTGATATTGTGTGTATTTTTATCATGTTAAAATACTTTCTTGTATGCCAGTCTAATATGCAGAGAATCTATAAGTAAGACATAATGATTCTCCAGTGACTCTGTGATGAAGAAAAAAAAACTACAGCATTTTCATTTTTGGTTCTACTTTCAATCTAAATGAAGGGTTGTGTTTGATAGCAAATATATTTTTTAGTGGCTAGTTGTAATTATAACAACCCTAGAGCAAGAAAAATCCTGTTTCCTGAGCCCTTTGAGGAGAACAATAGAGCTCCTAACATGAGTTCAGAAGTGTTATGCTCATTTAATATCATCATTAATAAACACAATAGAGCGACAGCTCATTCCTTCCATCCACTCCTGCAGCAAAACCTCCCAGATTCGAGTTTGTGCTCCGTCACACTCCAGCCAGACCTGTCTACCTCTTTCCACATTACTGTAATATAGTACATGAACACATGTGTGTGCATTACGTATAGCTGCAGCTGGGCAGTGGTGGGTCCAGGCGCTGTGAGGGTCTCTCCTCTCTCTTCTCCCTGCTCCTCTCCCTGCTTCCCAGCTTTGGGTCGGCTGTAGAGGAAGGTGGTTCCCCCTGCCTGATACTCTCCCGGCGGGTCGACCGCCCAGCGTCCGTTCACCACAGACTGACCTGTTCCACTGCGCAGGGCTGCACACACAAACACAGCAGGACACAAGCTGCGGTCACACATTTACACATGCAGTAATGATATATGAGGTACTCGCATTCACTCAAAAAAATTATTCTAGCTGTTTGCTCAGTTTATTTAAATAAAATAAGCTGAAACAACACAAATCTTTAGGTTTTTACTAAATTGTCATTTGCACTAAATTTTATTACGTTAAATGAAATGAAATTTGTAAAATGTTCAGTTAACTTAAACCATTTGTGTTGGGACTACTTGAATCATTTGTGTTGCATTGACTGAAACTGGACAGTGGATTTCTAGTTCCCAGCATGCTTTGCAATGGGATAGATCAGGAGAGTAAATATTGAAATTAAGTGCTGTTTAATGTGTTTTTTAGTAAAGTGAAAGACCTGTTAAAGTTTGATGTTCAGTTATATTTGAAATTTAAAAGAGTTGATGTTATTTCGAGGTTATATTTTTGAGGTTACCATTTTGCTTTTTGCATTTTGCATAAAGCTATATTGTTCTGTGCATAAAGCTATAAGCTGTAACTGTGCTAATGCCAGTGATGAGAAAAGTTTTACTCTCATTCCCTTTACAACAAGTGTTGCTTTGGCTTTTAGTTTTTATAGAATTAAATAAAATAAACTAGTTTAAGATCTAACCGATCATTTACACAGTCTTGTGGTCATCAGTTCTACCGCTCTCTATTAAACAATCATGAACATGTATGTGTGCACTACAGCTACTCACAACCTAAGCTCACCTCTTCACCACAATGGTAAACAAATATATATTATTTCATGTTCTACAAACTCTTTTAAATGTTCAAAATAACTAAACATTAATCACTTAAACTCTAACAAGTCTTTCCATTTTCTTAAAAACAGAAAACTTGTGCAACTTTGCACAAGGGCTACCCTGGAAATCCAGAATTTGCTCAGCGAGTTACTCTGGCGTCGAGTAATGATGCTCAATAAATATGCCCTTGTATCCAAGCACCAATCACATCGGGTTATCTGATATAGGAGGGCAGATGACGACAGCGCTGTGACATCAAAGTCATTAGTAAACAAGGAAGATGGCTATGGATGAACACCAGTTGTTTGAAATGGCTTTGGCCGCTACAATGAACGAATTAAACTTGGCTTTTTATCTAAAAGAGGAACAGAAGACGGCGCTCAAATCGTTCCTTTGCAAGAAGGGCGTTTTTGCTGTTTTGCCGACCGGATAAGGCAAGAGTCTAATCTACCGGTTATCTCCGCTGGTAGCTAAGCGTATGGGGCTATATTGTTGTGATTGGTCGTAGTGTTATCCAATTGCTTGCAGTGAGATTTTCAAATGCATGCTTGGTGCCGCGCATCTAGCTGAGCGATTTTCATTAGTCGATGCCAGACCATTAATCTTTCAGATTTGGGTCTGGATTTCCAGGCTACACAAGGGCACCAGTCTGAACAGCAACAGCACTGGTTGGCTCAACAAGAGTGAATTATGTTCACGAAACATTCACAGAATACGTCAAATAAAATTGGTGTGATCTCATTCACTTAGGATGAATTTTACTCATCAGTGCAATTAACCTAGTTTAAGTTCAAATAAATTAGTTCAACTGTGTGGAAATAGGTGTCATAGTTGTATTAAGTTAGACCAACGAGCTATTTTATTTTGAGTGCTGCTTCATTTTCTTTATTTTCTTTTCAAAATTTTATTTTGTTTTTGTACATGTTCTTGGATGTTTTTTTTTTTAAAGATTCATCTGACAGTCATTATTTGTTTGTGAAGCGTGTGGAAGTCTGTTTTTAGCGGTGTGTAATTACAGATCTCAGTTCTGCTTGTGATGATCGTTTTATGGGTTTCCTACCATAATCACACATCACATGCAACTAGGAATTCTCCTCCATGAGAAGTTCATAGCAAAAGTGTCAAAGACAAGGAATGAAAAGGAGAGGATGAAGCACAGATATCAGAAAACTAAAATTACTAAGCAAATGTGTATGGCACCCATGAGACATATATCTAATAATGAGTTATCTTTCATGTTTCTCCTCACAATGCTTTGAGAGTAAACGTCGATCTCAAAGTCTCAAAATGTGCACAATATTGCCAAGACACTGCCGATGGGAATCACATAAACTCCTCATTATTCATCAAAATCTTTCAAGACCAAATAATCTGAGCTGTGCTCTCCATGATACACTGTTACTGTGGGTCAACAATTGACTCCTATTGACACCTGAACAAGACTGATACCGATACTTAAACTAGTATGACTACCCAAACCACTTCTTAAAATACTAACCAGTCAAACAACTAAAGTAGTAAGACAAAAAATACTGACACCTAAACTAGACAAATACTGATACTTAATGTAGTATGACTACTCAAACCACTCTGAACTTGACCAATACTGATCCTTAAACTAGTACCACTAGTTAAAATACTGATAATTAAAGCATTATGACTACCAAAACTAATGACACCTAAACTAGACCAATACTGATACTTAATAAACTATTATCACTACTTTTACTGAACATTAAACCAGACAAAAACGTATAACTAAAGTTGTATGGCTACCTAAAATACAACATTTAAACCAGTCCAAAACTGCTTAAACTAGTTTCATTAAACTACTGACACCAAAACTAGACAAACTAGAGTGAAACTTAAAGCAAATAATCAGAGCTATGCTATCCATGATACGCTGTTACTGTGTGTCAACAATTCACTCCTATTGACACCTAAACAAGATTGATACCGATACTTAAACTAGTATGAGTTTAAAACCAAACCACTTGTTAAAATACTAACCAGACAAACACTGATAAAGTAGTTAGACAAACAAAAAATATTGACACCTAAACTAGACAAATACTGATCCTTAAACTAGTAACACTAGTTAAAATACTGATAATTATATATACAGACTAGCACTGATAACTAAAGCGTTATGACTACCAAAACTATTGGCACCTAAACTAGACCAATATTGATACTTAAACTAGGATCATTAAACTAGATATAACTAAACAAGACAAATGCTGATACTTAAACTATGGCTACTCAAAACTAATGACACCTAAACTAGACCAATACTGATACTTAATAAACTATTTTCACTACTTATACTGAAAATTAAACCAGACTATAGCCTCTACACCAGTCCAATACTGATGCTTAAACTACTGACACCAAAACAAAGCTTTGTTTTTACTTACAAAGCACTAAATGGTTTAGCTCCGCAGTACTTGAGCGAGCTCTTAACGCATTATAGTCCTTCACGTCTATAATTGCGATCTCAAAATTCCGGCCAGTTGATAATACCTAGAATATCAAAATCAACTGCTGGCGGTAGATCCTTTTCCTATTTAGCACCAAAACTTTGGAACAGTCTTCCTACCATTGTCCGGGAAGCAGACACACTCTGTCAGTTCAAAGCCAGATTAAAGACACATCTCTTTGACATAGCATTCACATAATACATTATAGACTTCTATAATTCAATATTAGGCTGCATAGATTAGGTCAGCCGGAACCGGGAACACTTTCCATAAATCCTGATGTACTCGTTACATCATAAGAAGAATGGCATCTACGCTAATTTTAGTGTCTTTGTTTATCCCAAGGTTTTCCCGCAGCCTGCCGGATCCAGGCCGTATCCAGATCTGATGAAGGACCTTCGCCTGGACCCGATGACAACGCAGTGCTGAAGTGCCAACTAGTCTCTCCCTATGGAGGATCCCTTTACCACTCTACAGATAAAGCGTTGTCGGGAAACTCAATTCGCGTATCTACCCCGAACTGATAAAATAAAATAAAATTCTGTTTCAAAATTTATAAGGAAACACCAGTACTTTGTTTAGGCTTGGCTTGTAGGGAATTCCAAACCTGCGCACATATATTCAAACGCACATAACTATTGAACCCGTTCTTAATGCGCATGTGAATGCCATCAGCGTTTCTCACAGGTTCACGTTTAAAGTCTGTGTAGAGGGAATGGTGTCGTCTTAGCGGCCCCTAATTTAATAACAAATGATCGTTGCGACGGAAGCGAATCAATCAAAACTAACTTTAGATGGAAAATAACTTTATTAAAGAACCGCTATAAAGCCAAAACAATCTCTGTTACCCTAAATTATACGTTTATCTCTGTAAAGCTGCTTTGAAACAATCTACATTGTTAAAAGCGCTATATAAATGAAGATGACTTGACTTGAACAAAACTAGACAAATAGTGAAACTTAAAGTAGTCTAACTGGATAAAATACTGGTAATTAAACCAGACAAACACTCAGAACGAAAGTAGTCTGAGAAAACTACTGACACCTAAACAAGTCTCTGCAGTGATGCTGGAGAGTTGGAGGTGGTTTCCAGGGCATTGCTGAACACATGTCTGGATCACAAACACTATAGGACAACCCACACACTGAACTTTAATACACAGTGTTAGAGGAAATATAAACAATAATAACAGTGATAGTTAACTCCTCCTGAGCTCTGAAAGAGCAACCTCTAAACAATACAACTGGGGCAGACGGAATCACAGACAGACACAGCCAAAAGCCAAAAAAGGATGTCAGCGAGAGAGAAAAAAGATGATTTCTCACATAACCCTGTAAGTGTTTTGTCTACTACAGAAGTCTGCCTTCAGGGCACAATCACAGAAGCCAAACAAACACAGACATGTCCATGACTGTGACTCAGGGTCATATTCTTTTAAGAAAACATGCCTGTATTACCTAACACATCCCAGAGAGATCCCGCACATTAAAAAAAATATATAATCTGTGAATCCAGGCATTCCTGAGTCATGTCCAGGCTAATATTCAGATGAACAGCATATCAGCATCCCTCTCAGGACAATGACTCATTTCTGCCCCAAAACGCACCACGTGCTGAAACAATGGGACATTATCATTCTACTGAATTTAGACTTACATCTCTAAAGTGATCAACTGCAGCTGTATCTCTCTGCTAATGATCTGTTGTTTAGAAGCCGGACGTTTGGCTGGAGGTCTGAGCTTAGCTTGGGTCACTAAACCAAGGAACAAAGACCAATTCACGCTAATCTCACACCAGCAGGTGGAAACATACACTGACATGTTGGGCCCTATTTTAACGATCTGAAACGCAAGTATCAAGCGCAAAGCGCAAGTAACTTTGTGGGCGGATCTCGGGCGCTGTTGCTATTATACCGGTGGGATAAATGACTCTTGCGCCCGACGCAAATCTAAAATGGGTTGGTCTGAAGTAGCTTCATTACTCATAGGTGTGGTTTGGGCGTAACGTGAAATAAACCAATCAGAGCGTCATCTCACATTCCCTTTAAGAGCAGGCGCGCTTGTTCTATAGCGGATTCCTATTATAACGGCGGATTTGCCAGGCGCGCGCCAGGAGCAGTTCATAGCCGAGGAGACCGACATTCTCGTCAGGGACGTTGAGGATGGAGAAACACACCCAAATTAACTTTGGTTAAACAGGCGTATGATAATTTGGGTAAATGTGTAAGCTAGATGTATGCTTTTATAATAAACTGTTTATCTATCTATCTATCTATCTATCTATCTATCTATCTATCTATCTATCTATCTATCTATCTATCTATCTATCTATCTATCTATCTATCTATCTATCTATCGTAATAATGTAGGCTATGATTTGCAAAAATGAAAACTGCTGCGTCTGTGTGTAGATGAGAGAATCAAAGTGTATGCGCGTTGTGCACACGCTACATTGATTATGGCTAAGTATGCGCCCTTAAAATAGCATATGAATAACATGCGCAATGCGCCACTGACTTTAAACTAGTTTTTTTCGGTCAGTGGCGAAATTGTTTTCTAAACCTGCAAAATAGCACCAGGGAACGTTTGCGCCGGAACACGCCTCCTCTTTGCGCTGAACCGCCCCGGGGAGCGCAAGTGTATTTCTTAGTTAACCGACGTGCGTCTGTGGAAGGAAAAGTCTGCTGTGCACGGGTGCAAAATAGGAATGATACATGCGTCGGTGTACAAAGTCAATTGCGCTGGGTGCAAGATAGGGCCCTTAATGTGTAAGCAAGCACATGCATTCACAGTCACACACACACATGCACACACTCATGAATGTGATGTTTTATGTCAGGACGAGCTCCCGTCATACTGCAAAAAATGCTTTTCTTACTTAGTATTTTTGTCTTGTTTCCAGTCCAAATATATATAAAAAAATCTTAAATCAAGATGCATTTACTAAAGTAGTAAAATGGCTGAAGATATTATGTCTTGTCTTTTGGGGAAAAAAAAAATCTAGATAAAACATGCAAAATGATCTGCCAATGGGGTAAGAAAAATAATCTTGTTTCTGTTTGAATTAAGATTATTTTTAAGTAAGAAAAGAATTCTGGGTGAACTATTCTGCCCTGCAAATGCAAAATGCAGTAACTACAAATCATGACACATGCATTTGGTTTAGCTCTACTCAGAATGTATTCTGAAATTTAAATCAAATCAGTCCAAAGTCTTTAAAATCAGTTCCTGCATTTTTCTTTGTAGGGGAATATTTCATAACATTTCATAACAAGTTATTTCCTTTATGAAGCTGTTTTCCACCACGTAGGTTCGCACAATGAACGTTTTTCAGGTTTTATTATTGTAGGGTCATTCGGTCACCATAAGGAAAGACAAACAGAATATAAATGACCACACACACACACACACACACGCTTGTATTTCTATTATGGTAGGGACTTTCCATTTTATAAGGAGCTAATGACATTTTCTGACCCATAAAACTGAACCCTCACACAATGCATTATGTAGTTTTACATTTATGTTTCATCAAAGGGGACCTATTATGCCCATTTACAAAGACTCGATTTCGTTTTTGGGCTCTACTAGAATAGGTTTTAGAATAGGCTTGAATGTTATACATTATTTTTCACATATTCTCCATTGTTGCAGCACCTCTCTTCCCAGTCTGCCAGTAACACTCTGTTTAGTTCCTGTCTCTATGAAGCCCCTCCTTCCAAACAGGGCAATGTGATTGGTCGGCTGGACCAGTGTGTTGTGATTGGTCAACCACTTAGAGCATGTTTTAGGATATGTTCCACCCCTTATCATAACCACGAGTGTCACACACTACTAACTCAACTCAACCAGGCCCGGCCCAATTTTTTTGTATGCCTTAAATGAGGAATATTGTGACGTGTTCGTTCCCAGAACTCAAGACTACAATGGAGGCGTTTCAGGGAGTTCAGAAACAGTGACACTGATATAGAGAAAATCACCCTTTTGGGAGAGCTTCATACTCAAACAGCAACATTACACACTAAAGAAAGCTGAAAATATAAAAAAGCATAAAAGTAATAATTTAAGACATTATATAAGCAACATCCTCATGGGGAATTTTCAGGGTCTGTTTCCCACAGTTTAGCTGATTTTAGGTTTTACTATCCTTGGAGCAGATATTTGGTCCAAACTTGACCCACACACAGAGTTAGACCCACGTACCCAGATAGTTTGGACTGGCTCGTCTCTCCGTGATGTTGATAGCTGTGGCTCCGGGAGGGATGTCCAGGATTTTGTGGTAACCCAGAGGAAAGCTCGTGTTCAGGAAACTTCCTGTGATTCTCTCGCAGGTGCCGTCTCCACCGCCACACACACCACAGCGATCCCGAACCAAGCCTGAGCCCAACACACCGTCACAGCCCTCACTCTGACAGAGGAAAGAGGCTTTTCATTAATAATAACGTAAGATATGAATGCATGAGGATGACAAGATCAGACAACATCAGATTGTATCCTTGCGAAAAAGATGGATAGAATTAAGGATGCGTTTAATTGTACTGAATGTGCACTTGTCTTGTCCTTCAAATCTTAAAAATATAGTTTTTAAAAAACTGTAATTACAGATCATTTAATTATTTTAATGAAATAAAAGGCAAATTAAGTGTATTTGAAGAGAGCACTATTTTAACTGTTATATTTAAAGTTAATATATTTTGAATGAACTAAATTATAACTTCACCCTTATAAATGTATAATTACAAATACGTTTAAATACATGAAATACAAGTTTCAACAGAAATGACAAACTGTATTTTAGTTTATCATAAATGCTTGTCAGTGTATTCAGCAGTACACGTTAACCATATTTCAAATTAATTATGATATAACATATAAAGATGGTCAAAAAATCACTCTTAAGTTTATTTAGATAAACTTAATATAAATTTAAGCTATAATATATTTTCATTTAATTGTAAATTACATGCAATTCATTTTCAGAAAATATTACATTCAACATACTTTCTTTTAAAGTATACTGTTTCTTTTTAAAACTATGCTAAAGTGTAATTCTTTTTCACAAGGTTAGATCTACATATCTCACAATTCCAAGATTTGGCAGATTTAGACTTTGAATTGAATCTCTGAGGAGACTGATCTCTGACCGGTGATGATGTTACTATCATTTCTGTGCATGTTTTCTCACCAGACAGTGTCCTCCCACACACACATCATTGGGTGTGTTGTTTGCGCACGGCGTTCCATCTCGTACCCTCTCCGCCTGCCGCACGTAGAAGCGGTACCCGACCGGCCGGCAGGTCAGCTCGCACTGCTGCTCGAGACCCACTACAGAGGAAAACACAGACAAAAACGTTACTTCACATTAGATTTATTACAGTTTTTCCTTATTCTTCACATAGCTATTGTACTTTATTAGGTGTCAGTCTTTGTATAAGACAATGATGTTTATGACATTAATATTTATGACATTAATAACTCACAGCTCCCAAGCCCCACCAAACCATTTATTGAACATAAGCTACAAAAATAAGCCATTCAGCCACAATATTGAAGCCACAACCACAAGCCTATTTACATATGAATGCATACATATGTATAACATATAATGTTAGAAACACAGTATTTACCAGCTTTGCTGGGGTCACTTCATTTGCAAATAGGTTAGATAATTATAAAAAACGTAATCTTCAAAGAAGAATTAAAGGTGCAGTACACCCATCCTAATATTAAGGGTCAGAGATACGGTGGAAAATGGTCATTTGGTGAGTTTATGGGTCACATGAGTGGACGTAAGTGTTGTTATTGTTAACTAAAACTATTAAAAATGGTTCATTCTTTAATTGAAATAAAGCTGAAAAAAAAAAAAAAATTCAAATATTCGATTAACAAACTTCAACAGAAATTAGAAATGTTGCATATGTTGAAGTCCCAACTAAAAGTAAAACTGAACTAAACAGAAATATTAAAAAAATAAATAAAAGTGAGAAAAGCACATAACAGCTATTTCAAAATATGAATAACCAACTATAATCATATAAATGATATAAAAATAACGCTGATGGACGTAAACAGTTCCATGATAAAGTACAATATGGCTACTTTCATAAATGCTTAATCATCATGGATCCTTCTGCCCTCATGAATGAAACCCTTTCTGAAAACTGCTTGTTTTTTCCGTTGTATCTGTCCTCTTTATGAACCTAGTTAAATCCCTCGGGTGCGGATGCAAGATGCTTCAGTCTCTCTCTTTCACAAACACAACGCAGTCCTGAACTATTAATTACAGCCAATCAATGCCATGATCAAAACCTCCATCACAAACACAGGAAACAGTCATTATTACTGGTGTTTACTAACACAAATATAAACTTGAAACTTGCCAATTAAGGATTTTATCTGTTTATCACAATTATAACATGTCCTGATACCTCCTGGCTTTGTGACTGTGGGAACCCTGTGAATACCATACAGACTTTAGCTCCATTGATTTGGACCAGTAACCA
Organism: Squalius cephalus; assembly: GCF_949319135.1. Taxonomy (NCBI): domain Eukaryota; kingdom Metazoa; phylum Chordata; class Actinopteri; order Cypriniformes; family Leuciscidae; genus Squalius; species Squalius cephalus. The sequence goes on along the minus strand of NC_137136.1, from coordinate 31,018,832 downwards.
TCAAGTAAAACGCCAGTATCTTCTACAGTGCATGCAAGCATAGTTAGAAACTGCAACTTCAGCATCAGCTGAACAAAACAGGCACAAGCTTATCAGTCCATCCTTAAAGGTCATTGATCTGTTTTTTGCCCTCAAATCTCCTTTTCTATTTTCCATCTCTGGCTGACGGCCCGTTCACTTGATGCACACAAAGAGCACTTTCATTATCTGGCTAAATCAAATCAGATTGGCTGATGTTTGCCAGTAATAACACACAGGGTTTTTGTAAATCTGCACCGTAATAAAGATAAATAAATAAATAAAATCAGTAAAAGAAAAATGTACTAGTAATATTCTGTCAGGACATTATTCGTTAAAAAAAATCAAGTCCCGCCCTACATTTATACCAGAACAGCCGTTTTACTCAGATATACTGTACGTCACAATAGGGGAATAGGGGCCACTTTCAACCTAAAACACAACACAATTCAATGTGTCATTCAAAATATAGGGGAAAACACCTGTGAAAAATGTATATAGAAAATTCCTCTGTATTAACACAGACTTTTCCTATAATAAAGTTGTGTTTACTTGGCTGGAGTTGATTCATTGAATAACTATAGACTTGACAAAGTTTAGTAAGTTACATCAAGGGCCAGATTAACTAACAGCTTGCTCTTTTGGCATTAAAAACCATCTCAGGTTATGACTATAACCATTGCTCCCTATCAAGGGAACTCACGCTGCATTGGAAGTAGTGATGCTATGTAAGGGCAAAGGAGCGTCTCGTTCCCTCGAAAGAGGACGTCTCAGGTTACAACTGTAACCATTGTTCCCTGAGAAGGGAACGAGACGCTGCGTTGCCCTGACATAGCGTCACTACTTCCGATGCAGCGCAAGTTCCCTCGGAAGTGAACTACTGTCAGGATTTACAAAAGACAAGTTGCTCTTGATAGACTGTTTAGGTCATAATGGAAGTCATCTGGCTGCATCGGTGTTATTTAATTTGCCCATTGTCAATAGATCACCTGCAGAACTTTCCATCTGCACTTTTATGAATCAGTCGCTAACTGCCCAAGCGAACGCTCCACTCATGTACCGCTCACACTCACTGGGAAAACAAAGTCGCTCAAATCCCACTCCAACATGAAATTTATCTTTCTGTTTGTAATAACATCTAGAATAAGTGTCTCCGGAGGAAATATTACAGCTTCTCTCCCACTCTCAAGCTAATTTGCCTTGTTTAGTAAATCTGGCTCCAAATCTACGAAAGCGTTTTGCATGCAAGTAAACTAGATCTTCACAAGCAGAATCATATATTTCACGGCATTTTCTCTGAGGAAGTTATTTTTGGTCGTTACACATTTTCTGCTTATAAAGATGTGACATTATTGAAATACATTTATGCCGGTCTATTATTTTGCCATGATCTGATTTCAGATAACCCCGCCCCTAAACAGCACGTAAACAAAACAAACTGTGGTTGGTTCCTTTACATGTCTGTCAGATTAGTCCTCTTCCAGTCTAAGTGGGAGGTTCTTATCCATAAAAGACTGGAATGTGGACCAGACTTTATGCTGATAGTCAAAGGTCGGGTTACGTGAGACTCTCGCTGTCTGTCTGTCTATCTGAATCAGCTGACACTGACAAAAGAGCGAGAGATTCCAAGCCCGTCTTTTCCCATTCCGTCACAGTTATCTTTGAGAGATTATGGTGGAGACAATAGGAGAGAGAGAGAAACAGAGACAGACAGAGAGAAAAATGCACAAGAAATAAAAGTAAAAAAAAAGCTATAAAAAGTAGACAAAAAGGTAAATTTTAAAGAGGGGCAAAAGCTAAAGTGTAGAAGATTTATCTTCATCGCACTCTTTTTCTTGCTCTGTCGCTCTCTCTCTCTCTCTCTCTCTCTCTGGTGTGCAGACAGTGGAGTCTATTCAGACTAAATATACTTCCCCACTATCTCTGTCTCTAAACAAACTCAGAGAGAGAACCAGTGCACGAGACAGGAAGACAAGAGAAAGAAAGAACAGCACAGGATGAGAGAGGAATCTGTTCAGGGAAAGAGGGATATACAGAAAGACCAAAAGAAAGAAATGGAATGCCAGAAGAAGAGTGTGTGCGCGAGACACAGTGACCCTGAAAACGGGACATTTAAGCCTCACTCACACTGAAAAAAATGGTAACATCTAAATTAACAAGCTTTATTCAAGTCAAAAATATGATTTAACATCACAGAATCAGCCTAAATACATTCATTTATGCAAACAAAATTCATTTTATTGGGTTAAATCAGGTAGAAATGGCTTTGCAGGTTACCAATTTGTTCAGTTTGAAATGATAAAACAATGGTTACACTTTATTTCAATAGTCCAGTAACTTTGTCAACTAACTCTGATTCATTTGCAACTATATGTCACACGTCGTGGCCTAATAGTTACAGAGTCGGACTTATAACCCAAAGGTAACAGGTTCGATTCTCAACACCAGCAGGAAACGACTGAGGTGCCATTGAGCAATGCACCTAATCCCCCAATCACTCCCCAGGCGCCGCAGTTAATGGCTGCTCTGGGTATGTGTGTACGGCTGCCCACGGCTTGTAGTGTGTGTGTGTTCACTACTCACTGCTCCTAATGTGTGTGCACTAACTTAAATGCAGAGGACAAATTCTGAGTATGGGTTGCCATTCTTGGCCTTCATTTCACTTAGAGTAGGGTAGGGTTCAGGTTAGTAGAATACATTTAATTGTACTTGCAAAGTTACTGATAGTCAGAAATGTCTGTTGAAAAAGTAGAAAAATGTCTGTTGACATTTTCTAGAATGTCTGTTGTAGAGCATCAAAATAAAGTGTTAGCAGATATTAAGCAGAGAGTCTACTAATACTCTATTACTGGTAGTTGACGTAGTTGCAAAATTACTTATAGTTAATAGAATGTCTAAAGTGGACTATCGAAATAAAGGGCCCTATCATACACCCGGCGCAATGCGGGGCAATGCAAATGCGTTTGCTCCCCTTTTGTTCGCCCATGGGCTGCTGGTCTGAAAACGAGATGTGTTCAGGCGGATTGTTGCTATTTTAAGGCAACTGAAATAGACTGAGCCATTGAACAAACAAAAACCTGGTCTAAAGTCAATGGTGCAATATTTTTTTTGTTATTTGAAGAGCGTGTTAGTAATATGTGCCTATAGGTGGGTCTACAACGCGCGTACACTTTGTCCCGTAGATATTCTGCTTGCGCTTTAACCTCGCACACGAGCAGATCTGTTTCCTCGCTAGAGAAGCGTTCAGTTTTTCTGCTTGCAAATTCCAGCATGTAAATAGCGAATGCGCCATGGCGCGACGCAACTGGCTTTTAAGGGGAATGGGAGATGAGACTCTGATTGGTTTATTGCACGTTACACCCAAAACACACCCATTACTCATTAAGAGAATAGGGACAACCCTTTTAGACCATGCGCCGGGAGCGCCGACCATTTTTCCCATCGTTAAACTAGCAAAAGTGGATTCAGACACGCCCTCAGTGCACTTGTGCTGTGCGCTTTAGACCATGCGCTTAGATCGTTAAAATAGGGCCCATAGTGTTACCAAAACAATAAAATGCTACATTGAAATTGAAGAAAAAAACGTATTGTGCAATTGTAACGGAGGCCAGCTAGTAAGAGGTGTGCGAGTAAACCTCACTCCCCTGGCCTCAAGAGACGCACTGACGCTAGAGGCAGTGGTCTTCAGCGTCCTTGTTAGCGTACCCGCTTCCCATGTCAGAAACGCTAGTTTTGAATCCTGCTCGGAGCAGTGTAAGTAGAACCGAAGGGGTTACGTTGGTGCCGTGACCCGGATGGGAGTGAGGTTTAGGGAGGTGAGTGTAATCCTGGGAGGAGGCCAGATAGTAAGAGCTGTGCGAGTAAACCTCACTTCCCTAGCCTCAAGAGGTACACTAGAGTCTGTGGTCTTCAGTGGCATTGTTAGCGCACCCGTCTCCCATGCCTGAAACTTTGCTTCCGGTCGGAGCATTATGAGTAGAACGGAGTGGTTACACAATGTTGTGGTTGTGAATGAATTATAGATGTAAAACTAAGAAGTGCAATGCTCAGAAGTCCTAATAAACATTTAACAATTTATTTACTTTTCACTTAAAGTATGACAATTTGTACTGTATCAATTCTGAGATTTTATAAATCTCTGTACAAGTATTTATTGTTGTAAATACAGATATATTACCAACAACTGCACATGTTTAGACAGTAAGAGTATGTTAACTGTGTTTGGGCATATTCATGTAAAATGTCTTTCTAATATTTTGCAAGCTTGTTTTTGCTTAAATAAAGGTAAATTAAAATAAAGTAAATGTAAGAATGTGTTGCGATTGGCTAAGCAAGAGTTGGTGGTGTGTGTTATACAATGAAACCTGGCCTATTCCTTACTGAAAAACCAAAAGAGACACATTTTCAGACATTTTGGATGTAAAAGCCGACAGAGTGGGCAGAGGTTATGCAAAGACGAGCCCAGATTTACTGATCAAAGGCGATTTGATCAAAAACACACACTCCTCATCCTACATAGACTTCTTGCGGTACGCAGCTATTAAAGGTTGTGTGCTCTTTACAGAAGGAAGACTCACAGAGTCAGCATTAAGATTTCAGATAGATGACAGACTCCAGTGCAGTTCAGAATGAAATACTAGCTTACTACTTACAGAAAACAGACAAAGCACTAATTGAACCCATAGACATTTGCAAACTTTTCAAACAGTAGTATTCACTTGTGAAAAAGAAGCACACTTCGGCACACTAAAAAACAGTAAAGCACTAACACATTTTTTGCTGTGCTTAAAACAAGCTGTTTTTCATAATATGTTAATCCAACAAGGGATCTGTGCCTCCAAATACAGAAAAAGAAAACTAATGGGACACAAAAGTGCACTATATTCCTGGCAAGCATCTACTGCACATGTTTTATGTTATTGTATGCATACAGACATTTGCATATAATGTGCATAGTATATAAACTATGTGCTGTAAAAAGTAGTGAGTGTAGGAGGACCTTCAGGTGTAAGTGTGGTCGCAGAGAAATGAACCACTAAGAGCGTGTTAGTATGTTATTCTGATCATAGCCCACATGTCTCTCTCACTAACACAGCTGTTTCGCCATCTCCGTCTCTGCCATCCCTTCCTCGCTCTCTCTGGCCAGTCAAATGGCTGTCCTTCTCAACTCCCCTAAAACCTTGTTTACAGTTTTCTCTCCGTGTCCCCACCCCCTGTCCCCTATCACACAGTTCTCACTTCTCAGTAAACTTCGTTTATTCAACACATCCAGCTCTCTAATAATCTCTGAGCTGGGTGGAGAGATTTTGGCAGCGGACGAATAAGACAGTGAGGGATTTGGAACAACGCAAGGAAAACGAAAGGAGGGAATGTTTAGTGAGAACTAAACGAGCGAGAGAGTTTGGTTTCATGCACGCTCTCTTTCTCCTCATTCACTTGGATCTTCCTCCATCTCTCCTTCAAGCTCTTACAGTGATAGGTCATCCAGCATTTTCACCTTCCATTTTTCCAAACCCACATAACTTTTTTTCTTTCATAGAACAAAAAAAGAAGAAATTCTGAAGACTTTTACTGGTCATTTTTTTACCTGGTAACATTATAACCCTACATTATATAACAAATCTGAATGATATTTTATACTTTTTTTGGCAAATAAAAAGTATTTTAGTATAATTGTAAAAACGTCCAACTTCAGGTCATGGTTCACGTGACTTTTTACTGTGAACGTAAGAATAACTTTTATATTCTTAGTAATATTTCAAAATGAAGACTTAATGGACTGAAACAATTTAGGTTTGCTCGATCATTTTTAGTAAAATCATTTAAAATGTGAGTATCAAATATGATCCATCAGCCTTTTGAGGAATGTTTATTTGTTCATATCTCAATCATCATTGTATTGCATTGCATTATATGTTTTAAAACTGCAGAGATTTTATCATAAAACTAAGCATTTAAATAACATCTTACTAAGATATACGTATTATTGGGAGATATAGAGTAACGACGATTGATATTTGTATCTGTACTGTATCTGTTATACTGTTATAAAGATTTCATTGATTTACATTACAATATATCAGAATTTAATCTTACTTTTTGGCCATATAAATATCAGCATCTGCAACAAATTGCATATTTTATAATAAAATTAATAAAATTGATGTTTTTTTCTTTCTTGAGTATGAGCTCCATATTCTCATTATATCATACTATATATGAACCAATATTGTATTTTGTCTAATGATCAAATAAACAGATCCATTTATTAAAGAAAACTGATTTTTTTCTGACTTTTTTTTTTAATATGTCAGGCTTTACAGGGTTAAATTAAATAATAAATAATTAAAAGTTCCCTATCAGTCGGTCACTCTCTACGTACGTCATGACCGACGAATAGGAATCTCACTAGAGAGGCCAGTCTACTTCGAGTGAAACCAAATGAGCCAATGTACATTGGCGTGCAATCATTTGCATCAGCTGTTCAGCGATGCAGCATGGGTATATAATGAGCAGCAGGTGCGATTGATTGCACATCTGCTTTTTGCGTCGGAGCCGAACACAATGCTGTTTTCTCTACTAAGATTGTTACGAGCAAGCTTTCAACAGGACCTCTCCAGTCTGGTGCGGGCGATACAGCGCAGCAGTGTGGGCGATCTCTCTCTCTCTCTCTCTCTCTCTTTCTGTCTTTTTTGTTTTCAAATTTGAGCAAAACAAAAAAGCTGTTTTTACAGCTGGTAAGGTGCACCGTGAGAGCGCTGAAAGGCTGTTCTTCCGGCTGGTAAGATCGCCAGCGAGAGAGACACATTCCTGTCTGTGTTTGCTGTGAGCATTCCCCTGCGTGCTTCAGCACCAAGGAGAGCAGTCCCTAAAAGAGCTTACACGGGAAGAGCGCGTCTTTTTAAAGATGTCACTCTACCTGTGTGTTTCTGGATGCGGTCGTTACCTGGGACCACGGGATGGTCACAAGCGCTGTATCGCGTGTCTGGGCCTCGAACACGCTGAGGCAGCGTTCGTGGATGAGTCACCCATTGTGGGAAGATGACCATCTTGGAGCTTCGGTCGAGACTCTCATTCCTGCAAAGGGGCGGAGGCCCTGCGCCACTGCTGCGATCTAACCCTCCACAGAGGGTTACTTCAGGCAGTAGTGCAGGTCACCTGAGGGTTACGGTGAGTGCGCTTCCTTTGGGGAACCAACCCCCTAGGAACCCTGCTGGACCATCCATGAGGTGTGTACCAGTCGTTTCCTTCGGTGCTCCCCATGATGAACAGATGTCAATCGCTGCATCGGAGGGTGGGTCAGACTTCTCTGAAAATGATGATTTGGCGCACTGCCCCCTTTGGGAGTGACAGCGGTGCCTGAGTCGGATCCGGAGATGATGGCCATGCTTTCTCGGGCCACCAACAGGATCGGGCTTCAGGATCGTGTCCCGGGCCCTCGAGGCTGGACGATTGGTATCTCGGGGTGGCACACGCTGGTTCTCAGAAACCCACCCCAGAGCCTTTCTTCCCGGAGGTGCATGAGGACCTTTTACTGCCAGAAACCGTCCCGGTGGCTCCTTCTCCCTCACCACCCTTGATGGCGGGGCGGCTAAGGGTTACATGCATATCCCACCAGTGGAGCATTGCTATGCAAATGTGCCCTAACTCCACTTTGTGCGGAGAACCGTGTCTCCCTTCCCGGGCCTGTAAGTACTTGTCAGACTTGACTGGCAAGGCTTACAAGGCCTGTGGAGAAGGCCTCTGCCATACACGCCATGGCATTGAAGGCACTGAAGGACCTGCACAAGGGTGGTCATGATCCCCAATTTCTCCAAGAACCGCGCAGTCGGTGAGTCGGGCCTAGGACGGGCGACCCGGAGATGGATGGGACTGCTCTCCAGGAGATGGTGACCTGGAAAATATTTTGTTCCCTTTTATTATAGGAATGGTGTATAGTGGGAGGAGAGAATCCTCACCACTCTCATCCGCCTCTTCTATCGCCAGCGGGCAGCAGCGTGCAGTTCGAGAACCCATCCAAGCCACCTCCTGCCCCGTGGAACCAGGTAAGTGCCCTTTGGGCTGTCCCTGTCTCCCCTTGTCTTCACAAAAGTCATGGAGGGGGCCCTTGTTCCCATGAGAAAACAGGGCGTTCACATCCTCAACTATCTCAACGACTAGCTCATTACTGGCTCACACTCTCGAACGTGCTCAGTCGGTGCTGAACTGCTTGAACACGTTCAAAGGCTGAAATATTTTCAGAGGCTCCTGGGGCATATGGCAGCAGCGGTAACTCCGCTCGGGCTGCTACATATGAGACCGCTTCAGCACTGGCTTCACGGCTGAGTCCTGCGATTGGCGTGACATCACGGCACTCATCGGGTGACAATCACACTGCCATGCCGCCAGACCTTCAGCCCGTGGTCAGACCCCTTGTTCCTGCGGGCAGGAGTGCCCTTGAAACAGGTGTCCAGGCATGCTGTGGTGTTCTCAGATGCCTCTGCCACTGGCTGGGGTGCCACATACAACGGGCATGCAGTGTCAGGGGTGTGGACGGGCCCCCAACTGCATTGGCACATCAACTGCCTCGAGTTGCTAGCAGTACGTCTCGCTCTGAGCCGATTAAAAAGGCCGCTACAGGGCAGGGACGTGCTGGTCCGTACGGACAACACTGCGACCGTTGCGTACATCAACCGACAAGGTGGTCTACGCTGCCGTTGCACGTCGCAAGGGCCTTACCCCCTTGCCTTACCCCCGTGCTTTGATAGGGAACGTCTCGGTTACATATGGTAACCCTCGTTCCCTGAAGGAGGGAACGGAGACGTATGTCCCATCGCCACATCTGCCAGCAGCCATATCACCCTGTAGCCCAAGACTGGTTGCCCACTGAAGCTAAGCAGGGCTGAGCCTGGTCAGTACCTGGATGGGAGACCTCCTGAGAAAAATCAGGTTGCTGCTGGAAGAAGTGTTAGTGAGGCCAGCAGGGGGTGCTCACCCTGTGGTCTGTGTGGGTTCTAACGCCCCAGTGTAGTGACGGGGACACTATAATGTCAAAGAGCACCGTCCTTCGGATGAGACGTTAAACTGAGGTCCTGACTCTCTGTGGTCATTAAAAATCCCAGGATGTCCTTCGAAAAAGAGTAGGGGTGTAACCCCGGCATCCTGGCCAAATTTGCCCATTGTCCCCTGTTCATCATGGCCTCCTAATCATCCCCATATACTGATTGGCTTCATCACTGTCTCCTCTCTATAAGCTGGTGTGTGGTGGGCGTTCTGGTGCAATATGGCTGCCGTCGCATCATCCAAGTGGATGCTGCCCATTGGTGGTGGTTGAGGAGATTCCCCCTTCCATATGTGAAGCGCTTTGAGGACCCAGAAAAGCGCTATATAAATGTAACAAATTATTATTATTATTATCTGCTGCGACCCACCGGGGCAGCCAGCTCATTGGCTCGGCTCCTCAGCAAAAAAATTGCAATCGCACCTTCTGCTCATTATATACCCGCGCTGCGTGGCTGAACAGCTGATGCAAATCATTGCATGCCAATGTACATTGGCTCGTTTAGTTTCACTCGAAGTAGATTGGCCTCTCTAGCGAGATTCCTATTTGTCAGTCATGACATACGTCTCCATTCCCCCCTTCAGGGAACGAGGGTTACCATACGTAACCGAGACGTTTCAGAAAGTCACCGAGCCTCATTCATGAAACTTCTGTAAATATATCAGTAATTTGTATTCTGAGTATTCTGAGTAAGTAAAGTAATTTGCAAATAAAAGGGACCTTCCCGAAAACTCTCCCTCGGATTCACAAATGCTTTGTAAACATCAGATTTGTTAGTTAAACGTGTATGTTAATGAATTCCAGTCATTCATAAATAGGTCTTATGACATGCAACCTCAATAGTTTAAGATCGCCTAGGTATATGGACAAACAAACTCATGAAATATTATTATGTTGCATAGTGTTATCAAAATGCAGTCATCAGTTTGCCAAAAAGAACACAAGACTTTCGGAGGTTTTATGCACCATTTACGTGTGGAAGGGGAACAGGGTTCGTGAAAATACGAAGACTTTCATGAATCCGAAAATTTACATCACACGGCTTTATGAACGATTAACACTGAATTTGTTCTGCTCGTGTTTCATGAATGAGGCCCAATAAGTCTGTAGCATAAACAGTTGTAATTTGCATGCTTTTTGTGAGGAACAAACCAAAACGCAAGTAATTATTCGCTAAAAATCTTCCCCTCCAGTGAAGTAGATCAGTCCGATTTGTTAAAAGAATAATTTAAAATGGATTTGTGAACTGATTAATAGAAAATATCCAACTATAGAGGGAAATTTGTTCCTGTATGGGACATTGCTGTTTCTCTCATGAATGCACCAAGGAAAACTAGAATGGGTGCCGATATTTTAAGTAAATTACTTTTTGTAATGACAGAATTACATTTTTCAATGAACATTTTTCTTAAGAATGTCCCTTAAAAACCCTGGGCACACTGAGAACAAGCCAAATCATACGCAGAACTGAACAGCAGCACCATGCAGTAACAATTACTGCGCGCGCACACACACACACACACACACACACACACACACACACACACACACACACACACACACACACACACACACACACACACACACACACACACACGCACACGCACACACACACACACACAATATCACAATCACATAATGATCTTTAGAGTTGAGCTAGCCAAAAAAATGATCTCCAAGGGACAACAAAACAAAAGCATGTGCGCGCACACACACACCACACAGCCAAACCCCCAATGTCCTGTCCAACAATAGCTCACATAACTGCTGGAACCTACAAGAGTTTTACTTCTAATAAATCGGAGCACATTCTTGTACCTCCTAACCCACAGCACACATACACACACACACACACACACACACACACAGTCCCAGTGTCGCCTCTTTCACAACAGCTCATGGCCTGAATACCCCTGAGTGCGTTTGTTTTGATTTCATTTCTACATAAAAGTAGTTCAGAACACATTATAAACAGAGGGGTGGATGTCTCTGTCATTTCAGTGTAACTGAATTCTTACACGGAACTCTTCCTGATACCGAACCCTGTGAGATAATCAGCACTGTCTCAACTGGACTCAACTTTGTCCAGTATTGAACCATGTCTGATGCTGAGCTCTGCATGCTGCTTAGCTTTGTCCCATACTGAACTGTGTCTGATACTGTTCAATAGTGAACTTTCTACAATACTGAACTCTGTCTGATAAAGATTTTGTAGAAATCTCATCATAAAAGTTAAAATCTGTGCTTTCACCTTCCTTTAATCCCTCCCTATTCTAGATTATGATACTCTAAGCAATGTCTGAAACCTTGTATTTTAAGCACTTGTGGTTTTTTGCCTCTTCACGATGAATCGCTTGCTGTATTCCTCATTTGTAAGTCGCCTTGGATAAAAGCGTCTGCAAAATGAATAAATGTAAATGTAAACGTAGAAAAGTGAACTACATCTGATACTGAATTCCATCCATACGTCCTACGTCTGCTCTGTGCTGCCACACTTTTCAATCTAAAGCTTTCAGCTCTATCTTCGGTGTATGTCTACACTAAGCCAGATACATTTGCAAACGCATCCTTTTCTCTATGTTTTGGTCTTCCATCCACACTGAGACAATGTTTTTGCTCTGCTATTTGCAATCGCTGTCCAATTGCATTTTGTGGGCCGTTTCCACGACACTGTTTTCAACTATGCAAACTTTTGAAAGTCTCATGAAAACGGTGACGTACTGCGTAGTCTATATGTTTTTCTTAAAGTTGAAAATCAAGTTTTTAATGTTGTTTATATGTCTATGTGGTGTTTTTAATATGCTTTAAGACATAAGTCAACACCATTACTGAGTATTTTCTCCTTAAAACTGCAGTTTGAAATCGCTGGTGTTTCTGACGTCACAAACTACCGCGAAACCAATCAGGTCAACGTGCCGGCAGGCTTTAGCAGGGCTGGATTTCCCGAAACCTTCTTAAGGCTACGTCATTTTTAAGTTATACTTTAAGCTGTACCTTATCGTTAATACGTGTTTCCCGAAACGTTCTTAGTTAAGTATACCTTCTGTAAGTCAAACCTTCGGAAGGTTGGTCCGGACTACTCTTAGCTTTACCTTATCACTGTTGACCGTCTATACGAATATAATTCTGAAGTTGTAATACACCCAGTGTTCAATTACACTAATTACACTTTATTTTCATGCAAAGAATAAAATTGTCATTACACTGATTGTTGTTAGCTTTTTAATTATATTATCCAAAGGTACATCAGCTGGCAAACCATTAGGCAGTAAAGGCTTAGGAGTCTATTTAAAAGGAATGATTGTGGTGAGGGGTTTGCTCAAACTATAGCAGCGATACAGCGAATAGTTGTGCTAAAAGACGGTGCCGTCCGCGGACTCCTTTCAAAGGCCAGTGAAAGCATACGCAGTTAAGCCCTATTCGGATGGTAATTGTTTCTCATGGGGTCGTACGGTATTTTCAACATTTAGGTTAGTCTGTGATTTTATTGCCGTCCGAATCCAGAATGTCAGTGTTTTTCTTCCACCACCTGCGTAAAAATCCCCGGTCAAATTACCTACTGTTTTTTGACAAACACCAAGGTCGTGTAATTTAATTGTCATCCGAATCCACATCTCTAAGTGTACAAGAAGAGATCGCTTCAACTTCACTGTTTAAATCTTTTTTGGTCACTGCCGAGCACCGTACATGCCATAACTGTTGCGCTTCACTGTAATTTGCATGCATTTTAAAGATGAACACTTTTATTACTGAAATGCTGGAAAGTTTTTACAAGAACAATACTGTATTTCATCACAGATCCACCTCAGCATACAAAAAGTAGAAAGAAGAAATAACATAAACCGTTGTAATGGGCCGTTATTGTGGCAGCAATATACTGTATGATACAATTTTTAAATATGTAGGCTAGGCTATTATAGTTTGAAATATTTTTTATAATATCACATTAATCCTAATTTCCACTATTTCTGAAGTGCTTCATTTATAAAGAACACCACTTTCTCACATAACGCAGTGAAGCAGCCCCTGCATGAGTGAATAATTGATTCTCGAGCCATCGATATCATCAAATTCAGCACCATCACCCCGGACAGCACCTGGTAACCAAGTAAGAAGGTATATCTTAAGCAGCTTCCTAAGGTATGGTTCGGGGAACACGCCTAGAAATGGTATACCTTTAGTTAAGTTATACCTTTAGAGTCGTCGTAGCGCGGTGAGAGACAATGTTATCGGAAAATCCAGCCCTCTTAGCACGCTACGAAGACGCTCCCCGGACGGCACCGTCTTTTAGAACAACTATTCGCTGTATCGCTGCCATAGTTTGAGCAAACTCCCCACCACAATCATTCCCTTTAAATAGACTATTAAGCCTTTAATGGTTCGGCAGCTGATGTACCTTTGGATAATATAATTAAAAATCTAACAACAATCCGTATAATGACAATTTTATTCTTTGCATGAAAACACTTGAATTAGCCTAATTGAACACTGTCTGGATGTATTAAAACTTCAGAATTATATTCGTATAGACGGTCAGCAGTGATAAGGTAAAGCTAAGAGTTTGACTTACAGAAGGTATACTTAACTAAGAACATTTCGGGAAACACGTATTAACGATAAGGTACAGCTTAAGGTGTAACTTAAGAACGACGTAGCGCTAAGAAGGTTTCGGGAAACCCAGCCCAGATCATTAACAGCGAACTAGCAGGGGTGTCTCGAGAGAAGTCAGGTTATCCCGGTATATTTTTCTGTTGATATGAAAAATCGGGTCGATTTAGCAATATAGCGGGTGTATGGTGTATATTACGATACTATGAGGAACTCTATGCCTTTCTCCACTGATGATTGTTAGAAGGCAGCTGCCTGATTCTGAGATGGTGAACGGGAACATGGTTTGTGTAACATTAGCAACACACCATTAGCTGTTTGATAATGTAGTCAAGAAAAGGCTAATCATATTAATTACCATTCTGCAGCGTTTACCTCAGTGAGTTGGCCGAGTGAATCTCTGAGCTGGTGTGAGTGAGTGAAGGCGGGACTAATTAGCATATGTTACATGTGCATGTATTTTTGATTGATTTGTTTTATTTGTGTAATGATTTGTCTGTCCTCTAGGGGGCGGAAGTGTTCTTGTTATGTGTGTTCTTGTTTTATTAGGAACTGATTTCCTGCACATGTGAAGCGTGTGAGTGAGGGATATAAGAAGCCTCGTTGCCATGTCTGGGCGGCGGGATTTCGGCGGCAGTCCTGCTCTCATTTGTTGTTGTTTTGTTATACCCCCGAATTTTTCCTCCCACAATTATATTTATGTTCTTTTGATAATAAATTCCTCTATTGAAACGAGTTTTGTTAATGTCCCTCTTTTATGTCATGGCTGTGGCCGTAACAGCATAATCATGGATCCACGTATACTAAATGAGGAAGGGGTGTAGAGTTACAATTCAAGCTATTTTAAGGCATGTAGAATTTTTTTTTCACAGGACAAAAAGTTTAAATATGTCATTTTAGTGATGAGTTTTAAGAAATACAATTATTGACTACAGGTGGACTTTAACAAAGTGACTTTGCCAACTACTGGTCTGGCAGCAGAATACAGAGTTTTTTAATCATTTTGGTGGATCTGTTTGAACGGGGATCGTTTTGACAACATTGGCGTCTGTAAGCGAAAACGCAAAGGAAAAAACGTTTCTGTTTTTAGTACATCATTGTCGTGTAAACGTACCCTGGAATAGAGTTATCGCGAGAGCACAATTTGAATTTGCTCAGCGAGTTACTCTGGTGTCGAGTAATGATGCTCATTAAATATGCCCTTGTATCCGAGCTGCACCAATCACATCGGGTTATCTGATATAGGCGGGCCAGAGGCGAGATGACGACAGCGCTGTGACGTCAAAGTCATTAGTAAACATTGCAAGATGGCTATGGATGAACACCAGTTGTTTGAAATGGCTTTGGCCGCTGCAATGAACGAATTAGACTTGACTTTTGATCTAAAACAGGAACAGAAGACGCCGCTCGAATCGTTCCTTTGCAAGAACGTTTTTGCTGTTTTGCCGACCGGATACGGCAAGAGTCTAATCTACCAGTTATCTCCGCTGGTAGCTAAGCGTATGGGGCTTGTTGTGATTGGTCGTAGTGTTATCCAATTGCGTGCAGTGAGATTTTCAAATGCATGCTTGGTGCCGCCCCTCGAGCTGGCCGATTTTCATTAGTCGATGCCAGACCATTAATCTTTCAGATTTGGGTCTGGATTTCCAGGCTAGTGTAAACGTACCCTTTCCATACAATAATGGTAATTGAGTACAACCTGTATGTATTGTGCCAGGAGAATAGTGTAAGCACTTCACTATGTCTGGTCTCTCAGTATCATCATGAGCCTTTATTACATTATACACTTGCACATGATTTTAGTGTTTTACTGATGTTTCAGTGTGGACAAGAAACTTCTGGAAAATGTGCGTGTGTGAAAATGCTAATGTGGAGGAAGAGCGTTTTTGAAGTGTATCCAGATTAATGTAGCATTCAAGAAATGCATTTGACTCACCCTTACCCTTAAACCACAAAGCACTATTTTACAATGTCACACCTACATCTCTGTTCTAGCTTGTACTTTTCCAAGTCATTTAGGAAGTGTGTATTGGCCCAATTCATGTTACATAATCTCCTCGGGATGAATCACTTGTTCTGAGGCAATCCTTTTATAATTCACTTTGGATAAAAGCATTTGCTAGACGAATACATCAATATCAGTTGAATTACCCTTAAACAAACATTAGGCTGAATTGATCTGTAGTTCAAAGCAAACAATCTACAGCAATATATCCAAAAATAAAATGTGCCAAACATTATATCTGCATTGTATTGTATATGATTTAAATTAGTTGATTATTTATTGTAATAGGATTAAAGCTGGTGCCCTACTTAGGTTTGGAGTAAATATCATGTAATCTCCTTTCTCCTTGTATAAAACTATTCCTTTAATGTCACACAAGCTTTTCCTCATCTATAAATGATTTACTGAATATGACTGAAAGCAGCTGCGAGATAAAGACTCTCCGAATCACGATAAGAAAAAGCTCAGTCATAAAAGATTCACAGATACAAACAAAACAGCAGCTGCAACAATTCATTAGCAGCACTTCATCAACAAACAATGATCCAAATACAAGACTCAAGTTTCCAACTGAAGATTCTACCCGAACACAAAATTAAGGGTTCTTATCTCAAGATTTAACGTTCTAAATACTTTCACTCAAGATTGCAAATACAAGATAGAAGTATCTAAACTCAGTATTCACAATTCTAAATTCAAGGTTCTTGAGGTTCTAAACTCAAGTTTGCAAGTAATAAACGAAAGATTCTAACTGAAGGTTTGGCCACACTTTAGGGTCCAATTTTCACTATTAACTATGCTTTTGCCTCAATAAACTCTTAATTGCTGCTTATTAATAGTTAGTAAGGTTGTTAAGTTTAGGTATTGGGTGGGATTGAGGGATGTAGAATAATGGTCATACAGAATAAGGCATTAATATGTGCTTTATAAGTACTAATAAACAGCCAATATCCTAGTAATATGCAATATGTAATATGCATGCTAATAAGCAACTAGCTAATAGAGTGAGAATCGGAGCCCAATCTAAAGTGTTGCCCAAGATTCTAAGCTCAAACGTATAAATTCAAGATTCTAAACAATATTCAGAGTTCTAAACTCATTATTAAAGATTCTATATTCAGTATTTATGATTCAAGATTCAAGATTCTAAACTCAAGATTTAGTATTCTACACTCTGTATTCAAAATGGAAGATTCTAAACTCAAGATGAAGATTTTAAACTCATGATTGTCATTCAAAATTCTAGTGTCTACACTCAAGATTGCAAACTAAAGTTTCAAAGTTATAAACTCAAGACTAGAGATTCTATCTGAAGATTCTAAACTCAGTAGTATGCATGATTCTAAATTCAATTTCAAGGTTCTACACTAAAGATTGAAGATTCTAAACTCAAGATAATAGATTCTAAACTGAAGATTCAGGGTTCTAAACTCAAGAATCAAGATTCTATACTCAATATTTAAGACTGCACGGATCTAAACTGAAGATTTAAGGTTCAGTCCTAAATATTTGTGGTCATCTGTCAGAGAGGGCGTCCCGCACACCATAGTGGGCCAGACGGCTCTCTCTCCTCAGCAGTAGATTGAATGTCACTTCAGTAATGTCTGTCCTCACTTCCCCCTTTTTCAAGCCTCTCACTTACTATTCAGGCCTTTCTTCCTCCATTCAGGTCTTTCTCCTCTCATTCACAGACCCTTTCATCCCATCCATCCATCCATCCCGAACAGCAGCATTTTTCATTCGGTTGCTATGACTCCCTAACCTCTGTCCTCTCTGACTCCTCCTCCCTCATCCGATTTCCCCACTATAAGTCCCTCTTTTTCTTTCTCTCCTCTTTCTGTATTGTTGATTTATAGTCGTGGTCCGGTACGTGCACTCTGTCTCGGTGACTTTTATAAGGGTCCGTCACACATTCCTCTGTTTTTAACTCTGTGTTTCTCTTTAACTTCTCTTTCTCTATCCTTCTCTCTCACAAAGACGCTTTGCTTGTACAGTAATACCCATGACCCCTGTGGTCACCCCCCTCCTCCTTCCTTCATTCATTCTACATCTACTTTGTCTTCTTAAGGCTCAGGTCATTTACAGCCTCTCAAAAACGCCTTTATTCTTGCTTATCTGCTAGTTCTGAGCTTTCTGAGAATCACTGACTGTTTAAGGCCATGCCAGTCTAAACTGAATCTGTGCACATTTTTCACATTTTCTACGCTGATTGTGAAGAAAAATCGGCAGAATTAGTTTAGAAATGGCAAAACTTGTTGAACAGAACCGAAAATACACCACTATGTTGATTTGGTAGATAAAACAGAAGTGTAATCAAAAACCAAATTTTTCTTTTTTCTTTTTTTTTTCTTTTTTTGTAATTTGAAATCAAAATTTAGTTCATATTTTCAGTATAGAGTTATCAACATTTTTTCTCAACTTCTAAGCCATCTTCAAAAAATGTAAAAAAAAATGCAAATCACTATGAATTGCAAGATTGCCTTTGTGAAGCATTCATTGTACTTTATATTTTGGCAAAAAGGCTTAAGAAGGCAGCATTTGGGAACACGGTTTGTGTCTAAAGTGCAGCTAAATTGCCGTTCAATAGTTTGAGCTCAGTACTTTTTTTTTGTTGAAAGAAATTGATACTTTTATTCAGCCAGGACACATTAAATTGCTGAAAAGTAACAGTAAAGTCATTTATAATGTTACAAAATATGTCAGTAACACTTCATAATAAGTATACATTAATAAAGAATTTACAAATAATTTGCAAACTATTTAATTAATAGTTTATAAACTGTAGTAAATACATTAATAGACTATATACAAACAGTGAGCTCTTTCATTGAGAGAGTTCAGTTCATTCATTGTCGCTGTAATTAACAAATTAGTATTGTTTAATTAGCTCATAGAAAGAGTTAGATAATGCTTTGTTAACATCTTATTAACGTAAATATTTCTCACTTTAGATTAGGCCAATGGGAAAATGTCATTAATTAAGTGCTTTAAACCAAACTTTATTGGACATGATTTATTACCGTAAACTTATTATAAACTGTTACCAATATTTCTATTTCAAATAAATGCTGTTCTTTTGAACTTTCTATTCATCCTGATTATCAACATTGATAATAAACAGAAATGTTTCTTGAGCAGCAAATCAGCGTATTATTATGATTTCTGAAGGATCATCTGACACTGAAGACTGGAGTAATGATGCTTTAATCACAGGAATAAATTACATTTTAAAATATGTTCAAATAGAAAAGAGTTTTATAATAAAATTGTAATAATATTTTGAATTAAATAAATGCAGGCTTGGTGAACATATGACACTTCTTTGACATAAAAAAAATAAATAAAAACTTAACGACCCCAAACTTTTGAACGGTAGTGCCTTAAAATCTTTTCTATGTAGCCAGCACACTAGGTTTCGGAACAGAGCTCATTTGTGACCCTAAGCTGAATAAATAAGCTTTCCATTGATGTATGGTTGGTTAGGATAGGACAATATTTGGCCGAGATACAACTATTTGAAAATCTGGAATCTGAGGGTGCAAGAAAATCTAAATATTGAGAAAATCGCCTTTAAAGTTGTCCATTTCTGTTGGCGATTTTGCAGGTTTTGTGATCAATGGTCACATTTGTACCTCACAACTTAACAGCAAAAGAACATGGTCTGATAGTGAGGTAAATGGAAAATGTGGTGTGAGTAGATGTCCAGTAAACTTGATAATTAAACAATAAACTCCAAATGCTGCTCCACAAGGTACGAAGCAGGGTAATATTCCACCACACCTCTGTTATTGCTTCTTTTTTCCCTTTATACCCCTTCAATTTCCGTTTCTAACCTTCTGTGAAAGGCTCCCAGTCATACACTCGTCCCATAAACTCTTGACTGTTGAACGCTGCACACTGCTCAGCCCTGGAGTTTACTGGAGCACCTGGACATGCCTGGAGGGAGAGAGAGAGAGACTTAAGTTATAGTGTCTCACTTCGACAAGCATGACAATGTGTGTGTGTGTGTGTGTGTGTGTGTGTGTGTGTGTGTGTGCAAGCTTTGGGTAAAACTGTGACAGAGAGTGATACATTGGCTACCATATGGAAATAATGGTGAACCTGGAAACACTCCCATAAATCTCTCGAGAGGGAGAGACAGACGGAGGCCAATGTTTATGGAGTCAGAGAAAGCCAAGAGCCCTGAAGAAGACAACGCGAAATGACACACATTTTAAGGAATGAAAAACTGACAAAACACTAGGGTTGAGAATTAAAAAAACCTTTTTGAAAAATAAAGTTAGTCAAAACAAGAATTAAAAACTTTGTTTGAAAGATTAAAAATAAAAGCACTGAATTCCATTCTTCCAAATTATTAACAGAATCATTAACCCTATAAAGCCCACTGTATCTTATTTGATCCACTAATTTCTAAGGCCTCAGCCAAAACTTTGCTGAAAAACCTGTTGCACACAATCTACTACATGCCTTCTGTCCTCTGATTGATAGTTTATACTTTTTTTTGGAAGTAAAAGGCTTTTTTTGTATAATTGTAAAAACGTCCACCTTCATGTCGTGATTTTTGCTGTGAAATCTTTACTGTTTTTATAAAGTAAACATAAGGATAACCTTAAGTAACTTAGGTTTACTTGATTATCCATAAATATTTTTTTATTTTAGAAAAATCATGTTAAAATGTGTTCTTAAAAATGTTAAATTTGTATTAAATATTATCATCTTACTTTTTGGCCACATAATTATCAGCATCTGCAACAAATTGTATATTTTTGCTTTGGACAAAACTGAGGTGTTTTTTCTTCCTTGACTATGAGAGTCGTATATATTAACACTATAGGCCCTGTTTTAATGATTTAAGCGCATGGTCTAGTTCAGTGGTTCTCAACTCCAGTCCTCGGGACCCACTGCTCTGCACATTTTGTATGTCTCCCTTATTTAACACACCTGAATCAGATCATCAGCTCGTTAAGAGAGACTCCATGAACTGAACTGAGTGTGTCAGATAAGAGAGACATACAAAATGTGCAGAGCAATGGGTCCCGAGGACTGGAGTTGAGAACCACTGGTCTAGTTTAACGACGGGAAAAATGGTCGGCGCTCCCGGCGCATGGTCTAAAAGGGTTGTCCCTATTCTCTTAATGAGTAATGGGTGTGTTTTGGGCGTAACGTGCATTAAACCAATCAAAGTTTCATCTCCCATTCTCTTTAAAAGCCAGTTGCGTCGCGCCATGGCGCATTCGCTATTTACATGCTGGAAGTTGCAAGCGGAAAAACTGAACGCTTCTCTAAGCGAGGAAACGGATCAGCGCGTGCGCGAGTTTAAAGCGCAAGCAGAACATCTACGGGACAAAGTGTACGTGTGTTGTGGACCCGCAGGCGCATATTACTAACACGCTCTTCAAATAACAAAAATAAATAAATACTGCACCATTGACTTTAGTCCAGGTTTTTGTTGGTCAATGGCGTAGTCTATTTCAGTTGCCTCAAAACAGCAACGCGCCAACAATGCGCCTGAACACACCTCGTTTTCAGACCAGCAGCCCATGGGCGAACAGATGGGCGCAAATGTATTTGCTTTAAACAATGTGGCACAGGACATGAAAATGAAAACTGCGTCAGGCTGAAACCAGCAAACAACACTTGCATCGCGCATGACGTTGCATTGCATATCAAACTATTTGAGCCATAAAAGCCGGATGTATCAAATATGATGTATCAGCCGGATGTATCAAATATAAAAAAGAAAAAGTATTTTAGAGTTTGCATAAAGGATTAATAAAGTGTTCCATTTAAAAAAAGTTTTTTTTTTTTTTTTTTTTTTTTACAATTTACAAGGTTAAGGAACTAGAATTGTTAAGTGGAAACTGAACCAGAATCGATAAATTCCTTGCAATTCCCAAACCAAAACCATCAGGATAAAAACATATGGCATCATAAATCAAACCTATATCAGCATTGAGAGTGCTAGAGCACAGTCTGGTTTGGACCAGATGCTCCTCTCAAGATCCACGTGTTCGTTCACGATGCCAATGACATCAGGAAACACAGCTTATTTTCTGTTGCCTTTTTCCTCTTCCTGTCTTTCCCCGTCCCTCTTGAACACGACAGGAACCACCCACAGTGGGAGAGATTAGAGGAGGGATGTTGCAGGACACTAAAGCAGGAGGCGGGACAGGCAGAGGCAGCTGCGCACCGAAACGAGGGGGAAATTAAGCAGTCGCAGGGTCACTGAGGTGTCAGACCACAGCAGACATGGCCATTAATGACCAAACACTGTCCCATTAATGCACACCAAACACACTGCGGCTATCCACAAACCTTCCCTAAATATTTACAACACGTCTGCAACGTCTGAGTGTGTTTGCTCGGGAAAACTCCAGCTCCGTTTATTCAAGGGGTTTAGTGCTCATAGTCTTGATCGTTGATTTACTTGAATTAATCTGTGGTTTGGGTGCTTGCGGCATAATTTACAACATGCATATATACATACGTTTAATTAGGCTACATCAATGCTGACGAATATTTATAAAAATTCAGAATATTGGGTAAGGTTTGAAGTGTTTGAAACCCCAGAGCATATGATTGTTATGAATAAAGATATAAAATGACAAATAATAAAAATTCATTTATTTACCCTCATTTTGCTCTAAACCCAACTTTCCTGTTTTCCTTAGTTTCCTAGTTAATCTCCTCGGTTTATTAAATAAGTTCCATGGTTCCTAATTCCACACACCTGTTCAGTTTCCTAATCCACACAACCCCAGTCGACGGATATAAGGGTCTTCCCTAGCGAAAGTTTTTCCTCCAAAAGCTTAATTTCTATTCTGCTGAGGAAAGAAAGTCATATATATGGCCTAGGGGTGAGAAAATAATCAGGAAATTTTGGAGTGAAATAAGTTAAAGTATAGTTTTGAAGTATGCTTTATGTAGTAAGAATACTAAAATCTATGCAAGCTTGTTTCCGCCATGGAATAAAAAATGAAAAAGGTAATTGCGACTTTTTATCTCACAATTGCGGGTTGACATCTCGCAATTCTTTCTTTTTACTTCTTACTGTGAGTTTATGGGCCCTATCATACACCGGGCACAATGCGGCACCAGGCGCGACGCAAGTGTTGTTTGCTGGTTTCAGCCTGACGCAGTTTTCATTTTCATGTCCTGCGCCACGTTGTTTAAATAGCAAATGCATTTGCGCCCATCCCCATGGGCTGCTGGTCTGAGAACGAGGTGTGTTCTGGCGCATTGTTGGCGTGTTGCTATTTTGAGGGAACTGAAATAGACTGAGACACTGACCAACTGAAACCTGGACTAAAGTCAATGGCGCAATATTATTATTTTTGTTATTTAAAGAGTGCATTAGTAATGTGCACCAAAAGGCGGGTTCACAACGCACGTACACTCTTCTTATTACACACACAGGGACACACAGCAGCACACAAACATTTTTAAATATTAAAAATAAAAGGATTACAATGTAAAAGATTATTATTGTGTACATACAGATATGGTGAATCCGGCTTGTCCCGTAGATGATCTGCTTGCGACCAGGTATTAATATTACTGGGATATTGGCTGTTTATTAGTACTTATAAAGCACATATTAATGCCTTATTCTGCATGACCATATTCTACATCCCTTAATCCACCCAATACCTAAACTTAACAACTACCTTACTAACTACTAATGAGCAGTAAATTAGGAGTTTATTGAGACAAACGTCGTAGTTAATAGAGAATATGTGTTCTTCATACTAAAGTGTGACCAGTGGTTTTATATCCTTTTAAAGAATTATACAAGAAAACATAAAGCTAAGCATGCCAAATGAAAACAGGCAAAGCATTTGTGAGAACCGACCCAAAGGACACGTTTACTTGCTAAGAGTGCAGAAGGACGACACAGAGCTGATATATAGTGGATATTTACCAGTCAGAGAGTTCAGAGGAGCTCCTGTAATGAAGCAAAACTAGAACTCAAGCTGAGAGAGAGAGAGAGAGAGAGAGAGAGAGAGAGAGAGAGAGAGAGAGAGAGCTAATGCTTTACTGCCTTTCCTTAGGCCACATTCACTTCCTCGTTAATAGGGCCACTGTCAAACAGGGGCACACATGGGTCAGACTGCATCTGCGCGCACACACACACACACACACACACACACACACACACACACACACACACACACACACACACACGCACACGCACACACACACACACACACACACACACAAAATAGCAGCTCAATCGGATCTTATTACCAGGGGAAGCCAAGCGCTTACAAGCTCAGTGGGAAATCATGGTGTAGCGTTCACACACACACACACACACACACACACACACACACACACACACACACACACACACACACACACACACACACACACACACACACACACACACACACACACACAATGAATGAATGTATGGCTGGCTCAGATGCATCCATGGCGGATAAATGTGGTGGGAGCTCAAGATTTTTCTCACACATGTTGTGAACACTAATGACACAACAGCTGTCACTCACTCACACACACACTTTCTCCACACACATCTTTCCTCTTTGTCCCTGAATACCTCATTCTTTTGTTTTTCTCAGTGTCCAGCTGACAAAAGCAGTTGGTCAGTGTAAACACACTTAACAAAGCAGCATGCTGAAACATGCACAAACACACTTCAAGAAAACAAGAAACTAAAAACACCTGAATAGACACAAATGAAATGATGTTTCTATGTGCTGTTCCATGTGCACATATTCTACGTGGCAAACTTGCTGATACTGCAGATGCGGATATTTATGTGGTCAGAAAGTAAGATTAAATTCTGGTAGCTTGTAATGTAAATCGATGAGATCTTTTTAACAGTATAGCGGACTGATGGCCAAAAGTGATGCCCAGAGTATTTGTTTTTAATGATGTGGCGGTGTGGTTGGCAGGACGTTTCTGTGTGGTTGCTGAGGTGTTCTGAGTGATCGCTCAATGGTTACTTACTGGCCCAAGTCAAAAGAGTCCACCCACTAAATTTGAATTCTTAGAGCAAGAGCCTTGAGCGAGAGTAGAAATAAGAGTAATATAAATAGTAATAGTGATGCTTGACTAATCAAACGCCACTAACTAAATTACACAGAAGCTCTCAGTGTATGTGAGAGTGTGTGAACATGTGGGGCTCATTTGTGCAGCACATAAAGAATGTGGGCTATACACTTCTTTCTTTGTGTCCACGTGTGTGTGTGTGTATGTGTGTGATGAAGTAACATACACGTGTTTTTAATATGTGGGTAATGACATACGTCTGTAAGTTTGTGTCTGTTTGTTTAAAACTAATGCAGAGTAAATCCAGCACGGATATGTATGTGTTAAACAAGGTTAGTCCTAAAAAGTGCAAAAAGGATTTTGTGCTTCCTCTGTATTTTAGTCTTGATTTCCAGTACAAATATCTATAATATAACAAGTCCTGTTTTCTGAAAAAATTGTCAAAATTAAGTGACTTTTCACTTATTACAAAAAATATCTGCCAGTGGGGTGCAAACAATAAACTTGGTTTCCCTTTGAAATAAGTTTACTTTTCTTAACCCAATGGCAGATTTTCTTGTTTTAAGCATGAAGAATTCATTTGGATCAAGTCTTGATTTTTTCTCTTTTTTTTTGATGAGGTCTAGTAAAATATGTTTTCATGCTTGAATGTTATTTTTTACATATTTCACATTGTTGCAGCACCTCTCATCCCAGTCTGTCAGTAACTCTTCCCAAAGCCAACTATGGTCGCAAGTTCTGTCGTAACCAACACAATTCATCAGAACTCGCGACTATAGTTGGCTAACAATGCTTTTTGGAAACGCACCCCGGTTTAGTTCCTTTATCTATGAGGCACAGTGTGCTCTGATTGGTCAACTGGACCAGTGTGTTGTGATTGGTTAACTGCTTTGAGGGTGTTTGGGAAATTTCACGCCCCTTACCAGTTTCACACACTACTAACTAACTCAACCAGGCCACGCCCCTTTAATTTGGGTATGACTTGGGGAGGAATTATTCAAATGAGGAATACTGTGACGTGTCCGTTCCCACAAGTAAACTCAAGACTGCAATGGAGGATATTTAGATATTTTTACTGGAAAACATGACAAAACCTTTTTTTTTGTAGTGTAAAAAAAGAGAGAAGAATCAGAAAAAGAAAAGAGAAGATGAGGGAAGGTCAGGGGAGGAGAACAGCTGTAAAACAGTGGGCCTTTACAAACCCAACCTGAAGAGAATAAACATGAACGTTTTAGGCCTCCCACGAGGACAACTGAAGAAAAAGGCAGAAGGAGAAAGAGAATATCAAAGGGAAACTAAATAAACTTATTCTGAAACACAAGTTTAGCTAATTTAATATTAAAGTAAATAAATTGGATAAACTGTTTGTGAAATACAATGCAAACAAAAGATTACAAAACCCCACATGGGAACGGAGTCATTTGCGACGACGGGTCGTTTGCACAGGTGATGGACAGCTGTCCGAACAAGTCCCAGCTGAGATTTGAGCTCATTTCCTGACAAATTCCTGATATATTGTCCCATATCAGCATTATGGTCTAAATTCTTTAAATCCCCACAAAGGAAACTCTCTCCAACTCTTTAAAGCACAGGAATTCAGCAGCATCTGTAAAGTATTTAAATTTGAAAACATCCCTTCAGCATGAGGACAATGATTGGACGGGGACACGTCACATGATGTGCATTTGATAAAACGGACCCTCTGGTCATATTCAAAACGTTGTTAAAGGACTAGTTCTCCCAAAAAATGTGAATTCTGTCATCATTTACTTATCCTCATGTCACTTCAAACCTGTATGACTAAAGACACTTTTAACAGAATGTTGATGTTGCTCTTTTCCATTTTTTTCCATTTACATTTTATTCATTTAGCAGACGCTTTTATCCAAAGCGACTTACAAATGAGAACAATAGAAGCAGTTAAACTAGCAGTAGGACAACAAAATGCAAGTGCTATGACCCTTCTCAGTTTAATTCAACGCATTTTTTTATTTATTTATTTTTTTTTTATTTTTTTTTTATTTATTTTTTTATAGAACAGAATAGAGTAGTAGAGAGAAAGTGTTAGTATTACTGTTAGTATTATATTTTCCAGTTAATTTATTTTGGAAAGTAGATTTTTTTTCCCCCTCACACAATGAATATAGTGCACAAGTTGAATGGACTACTGTTATGATGCTTTTCAGTGGATCATTTTTAGAGCATTACAGCCCCAGTATCCATTGAAATGAATAAATGGTGAGTAAATGATGACAGAATTAACATTTTTGCGCAAACTATTGCTTTAGTTTAACATCGGAATAATGACATTGATATGTCCGAGTTTTTGTTTTTGCAGGATAACCATCACATATTTTCAGATCACGTGTTCAAATCCCTGAGTTTTCTCAGTCAGCATTTGAATCATATGGTAAATTTGAGATGAGTTCTCTCTTTTGTTTCTGAAAGGCCATTGTGAAGAGATTTAGCCTTTGACACAGCAATGTAAATGTTTATTTAGCAAGTGCTGAGCCCACCCTTAGCTCAGTGACTTCACACTGAAAGACCTTTCTCTTTCTTTCTTTACATCTTCTTTCTCTTTTACACATTCCATTCCTCTTTTCTCTTTTTCTTTCCATTCCCTTTTTCAGAAAAACTCTCATCTTTTTTTCCTCATTTCTGCTTCACTCCAGGCTCTCTTTCCCTCTATCTGTTTTTCGGCCCACTCTATTTCTGGAGAGTGTGTGTGAGTGTGTTTTAAACAGTGCCGTCTTTCACTGCGTTACAGCGTAACTGTGTCACACCCCCCAAAAGCCCCTTCGCTCCACTCCTCTATTTCACTTCCTCTCCTCCTCTACTCTCAGTTCCCCACTGCTCACACACACAAAGTACACACACACGGATGAAAAAGTACATATAATTATAATTTAGTATTCCTCCAAATAGAATGTTGTACACCCAATAACATTCCTGAGATATCTAACCCATAATAAAAACACACACACACACACACACACAGAGAGAGAGAGAGAGAGAGAGAGAGAGAGCGAGAGAGCGAGAGCGAGAGCGAGAGCGAGAGCGAGAGAGAGAGAGAGAGAGAGAGAGAGAGAGAGAGAGAGAGAGAGAGAGAGAGAGAGAGAGAGAGAGAACAAGCTATTGCACAGTGTAGCACTAATTACGAAGAAGAAAACAGCCAAAATCAAAGTTTATGCACGATTTATGGATTCATTTTGGATGAATTGGTTTATCATGTTCAGAGGTTTTCAGGAATGTTTGCAATTTCAGATTCAGATTCAGATACTTAAATATAAATATTGACTAATATATCATTCACATTTGATTAAATGAAGGAATTCAGCATTCAGGATGGAGCCAAACTGACCTTATACTGGAGAAAATCTTGAGGTTGACAAAACACAAACATTTTGTACACATGCATTTAGCTTTTCTGGTATTGCTCTGTAGCTAAAATACCTATTTGAGGGAAATTACCAAAAAACCTTAAACAATATCTTTAGATTTTGTATGACAGTGTTAAAATATCATAGTTATGAGATAAAATACTAAGTGAAATAACCTAAACAACAACAATAACAACAAAATGATTGAACACCAAAAGTTTTTTTTACATAGCATGGAAAGACCTTGAAGATGAAGACTGACTTTAATTTGGCATGATTTTAATATTTTTTTCATAAATATCAGACTGTGCTGACAAAAAACACAGCTGTCAAACCAGATAATAGAGGTTTGTATTTTTCAAACAAACCTATTCCTTCTTTCAGGACATAACTTAAATATGTATTTAATATAACATTAAGGAAAGTAAAACAACAGTGAGAGAGTGATAGAGAGAGCGAGAGAGAGAGAGAGAGAGAGAGAGAGAAAGCGAGAGAGAGAGAGAGAGAGAGAGAGAGAGAGAGAAAGCACAGATGATCATCAAGTTCTCTCAAGTGTTCAGAAGCTCCACATCAGTCAAAACATGCAAGTTTTTCCTATGACCAGTAATCTCACAGTTCCCTCAACACACACTCCAGACTGAGATAAACACACACACACACACACACACACACACACACACACACACACACACACACACACACACACACACACACACACACACACACTGCTATGTATAGCCAAACAGCCCTCAGAGCGGCCAATAGAGAACTTTTCCTGGGTTCCACCTCCATGTGGAGTTCCAGTGCCCAGTTACAACCCAAGTGTTCAGTTGTTAAAAAGTTCTTAGCAACCATTTCACTGAAAAAAAATTAAGAGGCCTCACTGCTGACAGAATGGGCTTTCAATAGAACTTGGCTGCCGATGCAGTAGAAAGGCGAAAACTTTTTTTGAAATCGGTGCGACCTGACTAGAGAAAACAGAGAAAAAAGGCTGTTGTCTTCCCTTTTGTCAAATAGGTAGAAAACTTCAACACCCATAATGCACTGGGCATGTTGCCGTCCATGGCATCCGAACACCACACTCCGCACATTCAACAAGGGTTGCCAGGTTAACAAAACCAGCCCATTTGCAATTGCCAAAACTAGCCCAGTCGTGTTCCGGGGGTTACCCAGTAACAATCTCGTTCTGGGGGTTAAAAGTCGAGTTCCAGGGCAGGAGGCAGTGTTCGCTTTAACACCACACGGAAACAGTGTAAAACTAGCCCAATTCCTCCGAAAAACCGCAGACTTGGCCAGGCCCAGGGTGGGTAATCGGGAGAATCGGGAGAATTCCCGGTGGGCCGCTTCACTTTTGGGCCGGTCGAGGATTTATTTTTTTCTTTTCACATTTGTCACGTTAGTTACATTACACGTTCCGCATTCTGACACCGCAGCGCGCAGCCTCTGCATGGGTTGTACCATGTGAGGGAGTTCTCCCCTCCCCCTATAGAGTTGGTTGGGTCCATAGTCCGTCTTTTCCAAAAACGTTTTCTCAGGTAGACTACCGCGGCACCGCCGGCGCCTACCGATAGCTGGGCCGGCTCTACAGTAACGGTACGCGTCAGGGAGGATGGATGGGAGGAAGAGGCCAGGAGGTATAAAAGCTTGTTTCCGCCACAGAATAAAACATTTTAAAAGATAATTGCGACTTTTTATCTCACAATTGCGAGTTTACATCTCGCAATTCTGACTTTATTTCTCAGAATTACGAGATATAAAGTCAGAATTGCGTGAAATAAAGTCGCAATTGCGTGTTATAAAGTCAGAATTGCGTGAAATAAAGTCAGAATTGCGTGAAATAAAGTCAGAATTGCGTGAAATAAAGTCAGAATTGCGTGAAATAAAGTCGCAATTGCGTGTTATAAAGTCAGAATTGCGAGATATAAAGTCAGAATTGCATGAAATAAAGTCGCAATTGCATGTTATAAAGTCAGAATTGCGAGATATAAAGTCAGAATTGCCTGAAATAAAGTCGCAATTGCGTGTTATAAAGTCGCAATTGCGTGTTATAAAGTCAGAATTGCGAGATATAAAGTCAGAATTGCGAGATATAAAGTCAGAATTGCGTGAAATAAAGTCGCAATTGCGTGTTATAAAGTCAGAATTGCGAGATATAAAGTCAGAATTGCATGAAATAAAGTCGCAATTGCGTGTTATAAAGTCAGAATTGCGTGTTATAAAGTCAGAATTGCGAGATATAAAGTCAGAATTGCCTGAAATAAAGTCGCAATTGCGTATTATAAAGTCAGAATTGCGAGATATAAAGTCAGAATTGCGAGATATAAAGTCAGAATTGCGTGAAATAAAGTCGCAATTGCGTGTTATAAAGTCAGAATTGCGAGATATAAAGTCAGAATTGCCTGAAATAAAGTCGCAATTGCGTGTTATAAAGTCAAAATTGTGAGATATAGAGTCAGAACTGCGTGAAATAAAGTCGCAATTGCTTTCTTATAAAGTCTAAGTGAATTATTATTTAACCTTTACATTATTTGTTATTAAGACAAACTACACAATAGTAAGAGCTGAACTGTTGCTTCATTTATCCAATTTGGAAAAAGTGCTAATTTGGAATTCCACCATGGAAAAAGTGGGCCGGTCTTGGGCCTGAAACTCCCGGGCTGAAAAGTGGCCCCACTCCGGCCCTGGACTTGGCAACACTGCAAACGTATCACGCAGACAAAAGAGCGCGACCTGAGCGAACTCGGAACAGCAAGCTCACAACGACAAGACTGTGCTGTTACCAAACAAGAACAAACTAGAGCGAAGTGACAGAACCCTGACAACGTGTTGTAGGCAGTAGCTAAAGGCTGCAAAGAATCGTAAATATGGACAGATCACCGCAACTGAAAATCTGAAAAACCTCCTTTTGTAGTCAACTTTTAGAACTGGATGACAACGAATAAAGGGGAAAAAAATGGAAAGAAAGTGCCGGTGCGTCAGTTCCGCCCAACTCCCCGAAGCAAAACGCCCTCGCGAACAGGAAAGAAAGCTGTTGCCATAGTGTTCCGTTTGTACCATAAAGCTGTTTAATGAGCAGACAAAGTACGATACAGTTTTCAGAGATAAACATACTCTTGGAATAATACATTTTGTTAATAACCTTCTGTCGATCCGACTGTCTGTGGGCGGAAATATAAAAATGAGGAAGTTATCTGTAGTTTTCACGAAAGCCTTGGAGCTGTCAAAAGACTTTTGCTGACAAATAAATGTGAATTTCTCTGTCAAGATAACACAGAGAAAGAGTAAACATTGTTCATTAACATTTACTACCGACATTGTAACAATACAAAGCGGGTTGAAAATCTGTAAAGGAATTAGTACAATTCTAAGGAAATGGCTGACTGAGCATTACTGTAGATCCTTATGACTGATCACTTGTGATTTATACTGCATGGCAAAAAAACAAAAAAACATAGCTACCTAAACCCTGACCCTGCAGGCACAACACTTCAAATCTAGTTTTGTGGAGTTGCATTGCACATTGAACACAAGGAGTGGGAGATGTTGTAACTATTACAATAACAAATATCTAATTCTGTGCTGTGACAGAAACTATTGTGAAATATTTCTCATAAACGCTTAGGTAAGTGCAATAGATAAGATGTTGTAATGTCTCTGAAGGAATCCCTTGCCTCAGGAATGTTAGGCCCACACGTCCAACTACTTAAAGACACAAATCCCTTGTGAAATTAAATGCATGTTGATTGCAATTAATTAAAAATATCCTATAATTTATGTTATATGCAATTAGGTGAACTTTAGAGTGCTATTTTGACTATATTTTGTAGGACTTATGTACATCTTTATATGTAATAAAAAAAGAGTACGACAAATGATTGTTGAAACATATTGATTTAAAATGTACTTTAAAGTACTTTTACATTTTTAAAAAAGGACACTTAAATGTGTTAAGAAACAGTCATGAAAGTGTACTCTCTTTAAGTACACTTAAATGTGCTTTTATTTCAATAATATTATATTATCTGCAAGTTCAGTTCATACTTTTAAGATTTGAAGTACACTAAAAGTGCACGTTAAAAACAATTAAGAAATTTTCTTTCCTCCAGTCGGTCTTTCCTCCATGAAACACAAGAGAAGATGCTGAGCAGAATGTCAGAGCTGCTCTTTTCCACACAGTGAGAGTGAGGAATAGTAATTTATACTGCCAAGCTCCAAAAAGCACCATGAAAGCAGCTCGTAAGACTCGTATGAGCTCGTGGCTGACATGAGGGTGAGTAAATGACGACAAAGATGTCATATCTGGGTGAATTCAAACATGACAAACATGGAAAACAATGCAGCTGAAGCAAACCTGCTCCCAGAGATCTTGTTCAGATTTCAGCCCAAAAGAGAGACGTGTCCTGGTAACACAAACATTGTTTGGATGTATCTGAATTAATCCTTCTAAAAGTGTGTCACTCATGTTTGGTGTGTGTATCACGCCACCAACAGCAGGAAACTGCTTTACCACATCAACTTGACTACGGTTCAAAAATGACTAACTCTGGTTTTGAGAGCTGACATGCTGCCCTGGGCCGCTGGAATGGCTCAGAGATGTATAATATAACCACCACCCAGGCTGATCCTGGAAAGTTGGATTAAAGGGAACTGGGTGATTTATGATTTGCAAAAGAATCTGGCTCTAGTGAGTGTTCGACAGGGGAGTGAGAACGAGACTCAGCTCAAATGAACCAGGTCAATCTGGAAGGAAAGTTGAAGAAAAAGGTTCTGAGAGATGAAGAGATAGATGGAGAAGCGGCTCCTGGAAGAGGGGAAACCCAACCCTTTGACGTGATGAACGCACTTTGGGCTAAAAGTGTTTGATGAAATCTTTCAGAAAAACAGCGGTAATTACTAGTGGCTTCATTTATGTCAGATGACGAACTTTCACCCAACTGTGGTTAAATCAGGGAGGTTGATGTCGAGCAAAACAGCGTTTTGAGTGATAGCATGGGACTTTCCAATGGGAAACATTTTAATTGCACATTAGTGCAAGTGAAACAGTGTCACACTAGACCAACCAGCATATTTAAAGCTGTTATATAACCAAACAGAATGGCAAAGATCAAGAGTCTCCTCATCTACCACTGGTCAGTTAGCCCTGCTCCAATATAACACCATTGGTTGAGCCAACATTGCTGGCTGAGTGGATAGTCTGACATCATTCATAAACACATGCAAACTCCATTTCAGCAGATGAAGTCATTATATGAATGGTAAATATTTGGTTATTAGAAAGCCTGAACCAGATTCAACTCAGATTAGTCCATTTATAAAGCCAGTTAAAGGACCCATACTTTTGTAGCATTTCATTTTTTGCCATTAACAATATTATTTGGAGTTTCCTGCACCAAAACAGGCACAATTTATTTATTTATTTTTAAATTCGAGAACTTCCCAAGCTCTTTCTGACCCATAAAATTAATCATGCTGTTTTTGCTGCATTTGACAAATGACCGCTCTTATGACTGGCTAACATCCGTGTCCCAATAAAGTTCCAACGTCAGTCAAGAGAGCCAAGCATGTAAATAAATACTGAATAGACACTTATATGTAATTATGACTGTCATATGTTAATCAAGACATTGCAATCATAATGATTTCTTAATGAGACATTTTTGTAGCTTATAGTTTCAACAGAGTTTGTGGGAGCTTTGAGTTCTGAAAGTTAGGGTTAGGTTTTTTTATTTATATATATATATATATATATATATATATATATATATATATATATATATATATATATATATATATATATTTTTTTTTTTTACATCAAACAGTTTTATTACCCTTATGGAAAAGAAGTGCACTTAATTATAATGATGGTCCACTTGTAGTGTGTATATATATATATATATACACATACAGTTGAAAAGTTGAAATCATGTTATAATCATCTGTAGTGTTTTAAAGAAGTACTTGCTTATATTTTTAACTGTAGTGTGTAATTCGATATTACATGTAAAGTTAATATAAAGTTAATATTGCAACTTCATTACAACTGTGTAATCAAAAGTTTCAAGAGAAATGGCAATAAAGTTAATTTTAGTTAACAACAAAAAAATGCTTGTCAGTTTTCTGCAATACACTTTAACCATATTTCAATGACAATAGAAGTAATCATGAAATTACAAGTAAAGATGTACTTAAGTCTTACTCAAAACAATCACCATAAATTTCAGTTAATTGCATTTAAAGGTAGATTACTAGGCAATATACTGGTTGAAACTCTTTTTCACATCCTGATAGCAATCAATAATAAGAGTCTAAATATTAAATAATGTACATACAGTATATCTGTCATGTTTATGGACTTTCAGTTTGTTTTCATCAGTTTTCTTTGTTTTTAGTTTGTAGTCTTGACCTAGTTTCTCAGTTTGTTTGATTAGTCATTTCGCTCACCTGTTGTTATTTAATTAGCTCATTTCCCTGGTGTATACATATTTAATATTTCTTAATCTTAATATTTAGGTAATAAGTACTCTTTTTAAAAGTATGCTAAAGTGTACTTCTTTTTCACAAGTGTTCAAAAGAGAACATTTTCCATGATCTGGTCCCTTTAAAGTTTTAAATCTAAAAAAGAAACACCTACCCTGGTAATCCAGAGTTCTCGCGAGAGCACAAGTTGAATTTAAATTTGAATTTAGTTGAAATCTTTTAGATTTAGGTCTGGATTTCCAGGCTAAGAAACACCAACAACAGAAATCAAAATCCCGTGTATTACATATGTCCAGTTTGTGGCGGTCTCACCTGTAGACTGCACCTGCGATACTCTCTGTCCCCGCCAGAGCATCTGTAGTTGCGGGCCGATGCCGGAGGCCTCCAGTCCCTCTCGGCTTCGTTTCTGGAGGGCTGGGCAGCGTTCTGCAGGACCCAGGGCTCAGGGTTTGGGTTTGCGGGTGTCTGGACGCCGTAGGGAGGAGGGTCTCTGGGAGTGTGCGCTCGGTGGATAGTGTGCGTGTAGGAGTGTGGGACTTGGCGAGAAGCGCGGCCGTCGATGCGTCTGTCACGGGCAGCGTGCCTCTGGGACAGGGGCCGTGAATGTGCGATTCGATCGCGTTCCCGCACTCTCTCGGCTCGTCTGTGCGGCTCTCCATCGGCTGCAGCTTCACTCTCCACTTCTACCGCCTCCGTCTTCTTTTCAGCCTGGTCTTTCTCTTTTCGTTCTCTGTTAACATTGGCCACATCTGTAATAGCTGTTTCTACTTCTCCCTGTGTTTTGTCCACATGTGAGCTGGAGTTCACACCGAGAGCATCAAGACTTTCTGCGGTGGTGGTGTTGTGGTGATGCGTGTGGCGCGCATGCCGATTTTGTCTGTGTAGAGGAAGAGAGAATGGCACTCTGCCGTACCCAAACTGTCCAGGGCGAATAGAAGAACTAGACCTGGTGTGACAGGGACAGACAAAACATGCCGTGAGTATGCTAGAAACAGGTCTGCATGACAAATATAGCATTAGGGATTTTAAATGGGCTAAAAAAACCATGTTAGACATAAAGAGATCAAAGCTAAAATAATAAAATGTCATGTGACACTGAAAACTGGAGTAACGATGCTGAAAATTCAGCTTTGTATAACAAGAATACATTCAATTATTTATTATACATTTTCTAATAGGAAACAGTTATTTTAAATTGTAATAATATTTCCCAATATTACTGTTTTACTGTATTTTTGAGCAGATAAATGCAGACTTGGTGAGCATAAGAGTCTTCTTTCAAAAACATTAAATCTCACCAAACCCAAACTTTAGAACAGCAGTATAATATTAATATTAAACAATAATATTATATACTGTAGATTTTATTATATATGTACTATATAATAACTATATATATATAATAAATATATATATATATATATATATATATATATATATATATATATATACACACTATTGTAGCAGTTAGAAATGTTTGGAATTGTGTGAATGTGAAAGAAGTGAATATCTTCATTCATAATGCACAACTAAACTGGCCACTGAAAGCCCTGTATCATGAGCTTCACATGCACTTGAGTATAGGTGTAGTAAATGACAAAGCTAAGCCCATTCCTTGACTCAAAAGCATGCAGCAGATTCAGCCTATGGGCCAGATTTACTAAATGGCAAATTTGCGTGAGAGCGTAAAATCCAAAAAAGTGCAGACGGGAGTGGAAAGTTCTGTGCTTGATCTACTGACGACGCGCAAATTAAAGAACACTGACGCAGCCGGATCATTTCCATAATGACCAACACAATCTACCAAGAGAAGCGCAAATTAGCATCTGGTTTAAGCTTTTTTTGGGTGGTAAATAATGGCGCAAATACCAGTTAATTGACTAGCGCAAACCTTAGTAAATCAAAATAAATTTTGCATCTCAAAGCGAAACTCCTAAAAATGCTCGTGCAATAACGTCAGCCGCAAAAATAACTGTCCCCATGTCTTTTTAACGCAATTTTTTCACAGCGTTTCTTTAGTAAATACTGACAGTATTTTTTTAACGCCAAAAGAGAGTTTGCGCTGGCAAAAGCTGTTAGTAAATCTGGCCCTATATTTTTTATTTAAATCACAACCTTTTGTTGGTCACATTGGAATTTTTATTTTATTTTAATTGTGGAGCCCTATCTAGGAATGAGCTGTGCTCATGTAAACAGGAAGGTCCCCACTAACGACGACCAAACCTGCTCACCTTCTTACAGACGCTGGATCCCTATTGGTGGAAACTGACCTCCTGCTCCCACTGCCTACAGCTCTTCCGTGACTGGACGACCGTCCGGGAACTCTCCCGTAGGGAAGAGAAGAGGATGAGGAAGGCGATCGGTAGACTGAAACCGGCTCCTGATTGGGAGGGCCGAACTGCACTGGCCCAGCGCCGCCGGCTTCATTTCGGTAGAGCGGTATCCCAGGATTCTGATTGGCTGGGAGAGGTGGGGAAAAGAACGGAGGCCTCTCAGCACCCCCTGCTCCATATGGAGGCGGCTCGTTGATGGGATACAAGGAGTTGTAGTAGGGTCTGACTGCAGAGATCACAGGAGTGTTATTCGGGACACCCGGTGGAAGATAAGCTGGTCTGTTCCACACAAGAGGCGGGGTTTGGGGCGGCGGCATGCACTGTCTGCTCCTCTCAGACACGCCCAATCCACAGCTCTGAGAACACTCCTCCCACTTAGTCCATGGACCCCACACCCCTTCAAGCCCCTCCTCCTCTGCCTGACGAGACTGTCGTCCTGGCGCCTGTCAAAGGAAGGACTCATAATTATATAAGTTGTTGATCTGTGCAAAATATGCAAAATATACAGTAGGGTACAAATGTCTGAAACCACACTGGGCCCTATCATACAACTGGTGCAATGCGGCACAACGCAAATGTTTTTTGCTAGTTTCAGCCTGACGCAGTTATCATTTTCACGTCCTGCGCCATGTTGTTTAAATACTGTGGCAAATGCATTCATGCCCATTGTGCGTGCTGGTCTGAAAACGAGGTGTGTTCAGGCGCATTGTTGGCGCGTTGCTATTTTAAGGCAACTGAAATAGACTGAGACACTGACCAACTGAAACCTGGTCTAAAGTCAATGGCTTAGTGTTTTTTTTGTTATTTAAAGAGCGCATTAGTAATGTGCGCCTATACAACGCGCGTACACTCTGCTTATTAAACACACAGGGCAGCAGCACACAAACATGCCAAATATGAAAAATAAAAGGATTACAATGTAAAAAATTATTATTGTGTACATAAAGATAGGTGGAATCCGGCTTGTCCTGTAGATGGTCTGCTGTTTTAACCTCGCGCACGAGCAGATCTGTTTCCACTCTGGAGAAGTGTTCAGTCTTTACGCTTGCAGATTCCAGCATAGCGAATCCGCCATGGAGCGAGCCCAACTGGCTTTTAAAGGGAATGGGAGATGAGACTCTGGTTTATTGCACGTTACGCCCAAAACACACCCATTACTCATTAAGAGAATAGGGACAACCCTTTTAGACCATGCGCCGGGAGCGCCGACCATTTTTCCAGTCGTTACACTAGTAAAAGTGGATTCAGACACTACCTAAGTGCACTTGCACCGTGTGCTTTAGACCATGCGCTTAGATCGTTAAAATAGGGCCCACTGAATGCAAAATCTCATTTCATTTGAAGCTTAAGCTTTTTGGAGATTCTCTCTCAAATCATGCTGAAAAACATGATCATCAGGTTTTGTTAATGTAGCTCCAGTGCTTCTGTCACTACAATAAAATAATTTAAAAAATGTATCCAATAATTAAAAAAAAAATTTCATGTGTGGTATCAGACCTATTGTGCACATACACACATTACATTACACCCTGGGAGCTAAAACTGAAATCTAATAACCAGCTGTAATTAGGGAGTCTGATCAATATCAAATTACATAGTGTAATTCAATTCAAATCACAAGATTTAACAAGAAAGGCATGAACACTTGAAAAAGACATAATAATTCCCACAAACCACACCCAAACAAAAAGCAAGTTGAAGCATATGTCCTGTTCCATAGCACTAAGTCATGACATTATTACTAAGAAAAGAGGCATAATTAAACTAGTGGCGTGTGCTGCATGAAGAAAGAGGCTGGACTCTGGAGTTCAGCCCAGTGCAGTGACATTCTTTACAATGCTGGACGCAGATTCGATCTAATTCCAGTTACTTACATAACCTTGTTTCATCAATCAGGAGCGAAGAATTTGAGCGTCTGCAGGGCAGGCAGAAGTAGAAGGGAAGAGTCCAACAAACAAAAGAATCCATTGAGTTCACAAAAATAGGGGGGGAAACAAGCGAACAAGGCCTGTAATGCACCTCTGATCCTGTTCAAGCTGCAATCAAGGGCACACAACGCCAAGCCTGTATCTGCATTCGTGTGTGTGTGTGTGTGTGTGTGTGTGTGTGTGTGTGTGTGTGTGTGTTTGTAGTAGACTATACATAGATAGATAGATAGATAGATAGATAGATAGATAGATAGATAGATAGATAGATAGATAGATAGATAGATAGATAGATAGATAGATAGATAGTAGATAGATAGATAGATAGATAGAGTAATCTGTGTGTGTGTGTGTGTGTGTGTGTGTGTGTGTGTGTGTGTGTGTGTGTAGTGGACTAACAGACAAACATGTAGATAGATAGATAGATAGATAGATAGATAGATAGATAGATAGATAGATAGATAGATAGATAGATAGATAGATAGATAGATAGATAGATAGATAGATAGATAGATAGATAGATAGATAGATAGATAGATAGATAGATAAATTGTTTTTGGAGCTGTATTTCTCTGCAGTAGCCAGTGTAATCTGTGTGTGTGTGTGATTTCCTGCCTGTTATAACATCTAGCATGCAGCGCTGTTTGAAATGCAAGGAAAAACAACAAACTCATTTCTAGTTTTCTATGGCATTTGTCTTTCTGCAATAAACCGTTGTTGTTCTAACTGAAATAGAGCATAACAGTGTGCTGTACAAACCACACACACACATCAACTCCCAGCGGGAGTCTGCCACTGCATCACTGCTGTAACTCTGGTGGGCCTTATCCTGCGTGTGTGTGTGTGTGTGTGTGTATGTGAACACGTGCATTAATGCTCACTTGTTTACATGTGAGTGTGATTTTGTCACACCAACGCCCAACTCACATGCTCCCAAAGGACTATCCCACAACAGAGGCCAGATGACCAAACAATGGAAAGATCATCTCATAATTTAATGGGCAGATGCAGCGCTGACCGCAGGGGCAGATAGAGTTTATCTGCGCTTCTCTCAGAGCCACAGAAGACTCATTCAGCTTCAGCTGGTCAGATGAGAGACCTCCACAAACATACTGTGCAAATCTTTCAACCAACGATAGAAGAAAAAAAAAACAGACTTGCGCTGAAGGACACCATAATAAAACTGGACTCAGAAAACCCTAGTAACACCTTAACAACTGTATAGCAACACCCTGTCAACCACTTCTCTGTAAAAGCCAAGCATGCAAATGATGCAATGTTTCTTTAGACATGTTCTCTCAGTTCTCCTGTCAAATATAAAATCATCATCATCTTCATCACTCACCGGCTTTTCTGCTTCATCAGCTGTTGTTAAGGGCAGCAGAGTCAGTACACAACACCAAAACGCACACAATCTGTGAGGAAGAGGAGACATGTTACGCATATGAAAATGAGTATTTAGAAGTAGAAGAGTAATAATATTTCACTTAATTCATGTTGTGATGTTAAATGAAACTGTGATAAGACACTATAATAACACATGATTGGCACAGTATATGAAAGTGTTTAGGGTTAACAAGAAGCTGATTAGATTAATCTCTGGACAATTAAGAAAATGTGTAAACAAGCCGATGAGTTCCAATACTTCTCAAAGGCTTTCCCAGAATTCCTTCTGACAGACGATTCTCCACCCTGCCTGGCTCCTATTGGCAGTCTCCTCTGGATATTACTTATCCTCAAAACATTCTCACATCAACCACATTCATGCTGCCGTTTCATAACAACACGCCTTCAGCTCACATGCAAAAGGTTCTGGTTGGGGTTCTGGTTAAAATACTTTGATACCAAAAACTTGATTTATTTGACTAATTTTATGAAAACTGATTACAAACAAAATTGCAAGTCGTTTCAAACATAACAATGACTGTTTCGAATGTCCTTCAAGAAAAACGATAACTGAAAATGATAGATTACTTCTTTTCGAGACCCCTGTTATAAAACCCAACCCTGTGGGCACAAGTAATCGCAAGGGCTTTTCACACTTGAAACCCTGTAAATGGAATCCTGGGTAATCTTGCTTAACGTTTCGCATTGCTCATAATTTAAAAGGGTTAACAATTAATCCTGGGTATTCATAAGATGCCGTTTCACATTGCACATTCCAAAATTCCTAGAGTGGGTTAACGTCCATATTTGCATATTAGCGGTGTCAGTGTCTGATTGGATGAATGCAGCACACGACTTGTTTACATTACGCATCCTCATATTATACACTGCTGACTGTACTATCAATTTTATCCTGAATGGACTTTTCGGACTATAAAGGTAAGAATGAAATGGCCTCTTTTTCACTCCAGTTGTTGCATTGTGAGTCACCATTTGACGTTGACAGCAAAAGCAGTGCTAACCCTGCTTCCATAACCCCGGGTAAAAAGCAGTGCTAACCCTCCTTCTAAATCACAAGACAAAACGTTCCTTTACCTGGGGTTAAATGAGGGGTTTTGAATGACGATAACCCAGGGTTAAACCCAGGAGATTATCTTCTTTGCCCTGTATTAGCAATTAATCCTGAGTAGGTTTCAAGATTTACTTAATTTGGGGTATGGACCACTTTTCACACTAAAAGTGCAGTTTTTAACCCTGGTTAATGAAGCAAGGTGAAGCAGTGGTAACCCTGAATTGTGGTGCCAAAGATATACAGTGTGAAACAATGCGGTGTCAGTATGTTACAGCGAGCTCTTGCAAGACGACTAATTATAAATACCCGTTAGTGGATAGGATCAACATACGAGGGATGCTCGAACAGTGACAGCAAATGCATTGATCATGGTTTATGACAAGACAGTGTTATTTATTATGGGATTAATGTAATGACATTGGACAAGCAGTTAATGGCCTTTTTCAAATGCACATCATTTTCCAATTATTCTGTTTAAACTTTTGATTGGACATGTGCAGATATAAATGGATATACAGTACTGCTTAGCTACATATTTCAGCTGTTTTATTAAGATTTCCAGAAATCAGAATATTGGTTCAATCTGATTATGGCAACTATGACATTTAGGTACACAGTCAGAATATTTAAATACAAAATATCAAGTGTGTTTTTATTTTTCTTGTGATGAAATCAACCCAGAAACCATGTTACTCTCTTAATAGCAATCAAGTCTGAAAGTGCATGAGAACTTTGTGGTACAACAGTGGCTAAGCTTAAAGCTATAGCTATCCGCCTGTATAGGCTATAGGAATTAGATAGGAGGAAAATTGTTTAGGCAACACGAAGTGAAGGTAATAGATTAATTTCAAGAATTCCTGCTATTACACTCTAAAAAATGCTGAGTTGTTTCAATCCATGTTTGGGTCAAATATGGACAAACCCAACCATTGGATTCCATTTTTAACCACTGGATTCAATTTTTAAACCCAAGCTGGCCATATTTGACCCAAACATGGGTTGAAACAACCCAGCATTTTGTAGAACACACAGTAGCCTACAGCACAGCGTCTGGGACACAAATCACTTGGCAATTTGTCTCAAGAGAACATGAGGGTTGTTTTTGTACCAATAATGTTTATCTGCTTAATACATTTTCACATAATCTGAGGTTTACTATTAGTATTTCAGAACAGTGTAAAATGATGCATGACATCTTGAGTGCAGCCGCAGACCCGTAATCATAGATGTGGGTTAAAGCGGCGCACCACGGAAACCTCAGGGACCATCGGGCCAGAACTACAGAGACCCAGCGCGCGGAACAGGGTCACTCAAGCCGCAGTAACGACCCCCCGCCTCCGGCCACGTTTCTCACCACACCGCTGGAGTCTATATAGGAGAAACCCGCCACAATTCTACGCACTTAGAAGAACTACACAAGTGCACTGCTTCAACTAGCTCTTTAAACGCGCCAAATAATCCTAA
Source organism: Squalius cephalus (assembly GCF_949319135.1). Taxonomy (NCBI): domain Eukaryota; kingdom Metazoa; phylum Chordata; class Actinopteri; order Cypriniformes; family Leuciscidae; genus Squalius; species Squalius cephalus. The sequence continues at coordinate 30,976,106 of NC_137136.1, read as the reverse complement.
AGGAATGTTCGTGGATCAGACTGCATCCCTCTTAAACTGAAAGAGTTTAATTGATTCTTCTTTAAGCCCATTAGGATCTGTTCCATTCTTTAAAAAGGTTCTTTATTGGCATCTGGTTCCATAAAGAACCTTCAACATCCATTCCACAAAATGTTCTTTATAGTGAAACAAAAAGTTCATTAGATTTTTAAAATGTTCTCCACATTAAGACAAATGGTTCTGTTAAGAACTGTTAACTGAAATATTCTTTGGGAAACAAAAAAAAAAAAATGTATTTTATAGCATCGCTGCGAAACGATTCAGTTATTTATTTGTATTTATGAACCGCCGTCCATGCAGCTTACTATTACATTTATATAGGTTACAGTGCCGCCCAGTCCAGTCGTCTGGTCTGGTCGAGAACAGTCTTAATTCTTGCGGTTGTGATCGAGCCCGACTCGAACCCGGGACAGAATTCCTCCCCCGTCCCCTTGCGCCCGGAGCCAGTGGACACTTACTGTCTCTCCATCTGATACTAAAGTCCCAAACCCGCGCGTCAGTGTGGCGTGCTGTCATTCCGCGTGATGTTGAGTGCATGTGTTTCTGTGTGTGTGTGTTAGCCTACCTGTTCACAGATCCAGTCCTCATGCTCTCCTCCTGCGCGTGAACTCCTCACACTGGCGTCCGTCGCGCGTACTGATCCGTTCTGCGTCAAGTTTGAGAAAGGGCGACCGGGACAAACACAAGATCCACGGAGTTGCTTGGCGAACTTTGCCTCGTTTCTTCAGACTCGTTCTCTATTCTGTTACACACTCTCTCACGCACTCCCCTCGGGTAAGAGAGGGAGGGGTGTAGTTTTTTTTTTTTTTCTTCTGTCGTTCACCCTACAACTTTTTTTTGTCCTTGTGTAAAGCTGGTGTGACGCTGGACAGCTCGGGGGCCTGTAGGGGCCACACTGACAATCTCTCTCTCTCTCTCTCTCTCTCTCTCTCTCTCTCTCTCTCTCTCTCTCTCTCTCTCTCTCTCTCTCTCTCTCTCTCTCTCTCTCTCTCTCTCTCTCTCTCTCCATCTGTTTTTCTCTTTCCCTCTCATAGAACATTCCTCTCACTGGCTTTATTTCATGAGTTCACTCCGACACACCTGTACATGTATCATCACTTTTCACATCAGTATCACACAGATAGCACAGCACAATTAATAGAGCATAATGTTTACTTTTAATATCACCACATAGCGGATACTAGGGTTAGATGTTGCCCTTTTTTTTACCCTATTTCTCAGGCTGGGTTTATTACTGAAAATCCATTTTTGCACACACACTGACCTTTTGACCAACAATGGGGCATGCTGTCACTCCATATGATGGAATAGTGGAAACATAATAGAAACATTTAAACAGTAAAATAATAACGGGAACAAATATTAATATTTGAAGTAATGTTAATTCATGAAACTAGTGAAATATGAAATAATTCATAAACAATATAAAACAATTATAAAATAAACACAAATATATATTTAATATTTATTTTAATTAACATAATATTTTTGAATTGAGAATTGTTTCAGAACTGTTTTACTATTTAAATTTAGCCGAAAATTCTATAATAGACTTTTTAATGGCAGGCTCCACTGTGACAACTTCCCCTTGCCGCACTGTTCATAACTGTTATTACTAAACGATGATGATATTGTAATTGTAATTTAAACGCTGCTGCTGCTTTATTGCTTCTGCTGCAAAGCAAGTATGGACTTTCTACTGCTAATAGATAAACAGACACACTGCTGTGAGTGAGCATGATATGCTGCATAAATAGATATACATGAATCCTATAGCAGATCTAGGCAGGTGGAGCTGGGGGAGGTGGAGGAGTCCAGAGGAACACTTATATAGCGTGCTGGAGGACTCAGAGGCCAATCAGCTTCTGCCATGTAAAGGACCTATATCGGCCTGTTTCATGACTGAAATATAGTGGATTTTACTCAAAATCTTGCAGTTACTGAGAACATATTTGCATTATTAAAAGCGTTCTTGTCTATAATAGTGAAAGAGACATTGGAAACATTCCACAATACTTGTTTTAATATATGCTAAATCTTTATATCCAGATTTTCTATGTGGTTTCATACTTTTCACCCTACTTTATAGATATGAAAGTATGAGAGCACATTAATATTTTAAGACTGAAAATCAAATCTATACAAATGTCAATGAATGCTTAAACCAACACTCTCAATAAAGCTCAAGAGAGATCAACATAATGATTCCTAATGACTGGATTTTATTCAGACCTCAAAATGATCAGATATTTATCAACGTGATTCCAATGAAATGAAAAAGACTGGGTCAGTCTGAGTGGTCTCTGCTGCACAGAAGTCTTTAAAAGGGGATAAAAATCTTGGTGGTGTGGTGGTGGTTTATTGTTAAGGGAGGGGTGGATATATTCTAAAACACTGAGAACAGGGCCAGTCAAGCATGTCATGCATGAGTGCCACATGAGATCAGAGGGAAACTATAGATGTTTATAAATCACTGAATGCAGAGCTACTGCATGATCCCGTCTGTGAGGACGTACTGTATGTGAGAGGCGAAAGGAAACTACATAAGAACCTTTCAAAGCCTGTAATTATACCAATATAGTAGATCAAACTTATCTAACAAACAAGATAGCATACGGTAATCAGGCTGAGAGAAATGTTGGGTGACCGCTGAGCTTCAGTGCTTGTACACTGGATAAAGTTCATGTCTGTTGCTGTGGGTGTATTCTGACCTAAGATTAAATCATATCCTCGAGATATAATGGCAAATCTGAGGAAAGCAGAGAGGAAAGTAGCTAAAGGCACAAAAGGATTAATGAGAAGAATAAAAGACAAAATTCATGTTAAAACTTTATCCAAAGGATCTTAAAACTCTATCGGCAAAAGGTTTGAGGATTTTTAAAATGTTTTTGAATCTTCTCCTCACTAAGGTTGCATTAATTTAATCAAAATACATTAAAAACAGTAATAGTATGAAATATTATTTTCACCATTTAAAATATCATCAATTTGTATATGTTAAAATGTAATTTATTCCTGTGATCAAAGCTGCATTTTCAACATCATTACTCCAATCTTCAGTGTCACATGATCCTTCAGAAATCATTCGAATATGATGATTTGCTGCTCAATAAAAAATGTCTTATTATTATTCATCTTAATAAAAACAGTTGTGCTGCTTCATATTTTTACAGAAACTGTGATCATTTTTTCCCATGATTCTTTAATTAATACAAAGTTTTAAATCTTTTTAACATTATACATGTATTATTCTGTCACTTTGGATCAATTTAATGCATCCTTTCTGAATAAAAGTATAATTAAAAAAAACAAAAAAAAAACAGTAATGTACTTATAAAGAAATAATGTTTTTGTGTGTGATTGAGAGCCTTAATAGACAAATGTATTGACTTTAATGCTGTGGGCTGTTATGTTTCAACATGCATTATTGACGAACATGCATACTTGTGTGTTAGTATCTGTAACTTAATCTTAAATTAGTGTTATCTCACCCTAGCACAGCGAGACCCGACACCATGTTCTAAAGACCTATCCCATCCTCCAGAGGGTTTAACTACTGACATTAACCCCATCTCATGTTACAGCAGACAAAACATTTGAAATATTTGCTTTTTAAAAGCCCATGAGATCAGAATTAAAGTGTTATCCACATTGAACACACAAGTGCTAGTGCAATCCTGAATGTTGACAAAATTAACTCGCTAAAGGTGTAACGTGTATTGTTTCATTGGCATGGTGTTTTGATTTCCCTGTTTGTCTGCCTGCCTGTGTTCCCTAGTTAGTTCCCTTAGTTACTAACATTCGCCTGTCGGTCATTTCTTCCCTTATTATTCCCTGTGTTTTTAAGCCCTTAGTTTCCTCAGTTCTTTGTTCAGTCTCGTCAAAGTTGTATGGTTATATGGTGTTCTCCTGCATATTCTCCATTGTTATATTATTAAATCCAGTTTATTTCACAGAATATCTTGTGTCCCTGCAGTCCAACACGATAAAAGATTAGTGAAAAAGCACACTTTAGCATAAGAGTAAACTTTAAAAAGAGTACTTATTACAGGAAAACATACTTTAAAAGAATATACTTACAGAAGTGCCTTGAAATGGTCAAATTTATTCAATGTGTTGACGTAATTTCCACTGAAACAGGAAGATAGGGGGGACATATTGAACAGCTCTTCCCCTTTTTTAAAGGAGACATATCATGCTTTTAAATCGTTCCTTTTTACATATAAATCATACATTTGTAGTCTATATAAAGCGGAACTGCAATGCCTGGGTCTGAATTCCTCATTATTATTGCTCCACAGGCCCCTTTTCTACCCCTTTTCTGATGTGCGTCTGAGAGCAACTCGTTTTGGTGCGGTCTCTTTAAATACAATTGAGACACTTCATACCCCGCCCCCTCTCCAGGATGCAGAGGTTCAACTCCACCCCGTTCGGCCATTTTTGTAGTTTGATAGCAGAGATACGATTATCTAGCGGCACAGAAACTTTTTATTCACACGTTATTAACAAAATGTCAACAACGGAAGACTTGTCCAGCCAGCCTTACAGAGTCGGAGCCGGAGCGAGATGAAAATGAAGACGACGAACCTGCAGAACAACGTCTTCATATGGATGTATCGCAATGGTGTGTTACTGTATTTACACATGAAACTTTGGTCTTCCGACCTTTTACCACCGTGTCGATTTATTTTGATTAATATGTGCGAGGGAGAGAGAGCAAGACAGCGTCTAGTTTGGAGACGGTGTCTTGTTTACATTTTCGCCTGGCTCCGAAGAGAGAGAGAGAGTGCGTGCGCGCGACCGGGTCTCTCTCTCTCTGCTCGTTCTTTCAGTTAAACATGCGCCCTGTCACAAGCGCAGCAGTTCATCTACATTAGACGGTGTAATGAAGCGTGTGGGTTACTACATCCAACAACCGAACATTTTAACTTACCCTCTCGTAACTTCTGCATCTTTTAGCTTGGACTACAAAATTGCAGCGAGAAATAAAAATGGCGGATTGCTCGAAGTGTTGGGCTGGAAGTCAATGTCCTTATTTGGCAGTTCCGCTGCAAATACTGTGACGTAATAGTTCACAAAACGTCATAGATAACAGAAAAATCGGAACAGGTTGAAAAATAAGGCCAAAACAGAATATAAAGATATCAACGAAGCACCTGAAGAGAATAATTTCAACTTTTCTGTACTTCTAAACACTCCAAATATACAACAAAATGCATTTAAGGGCTAAAAAAGTGGATTTAGCATGATATGTCCCCTTTATTCTTGTATGCTCCAAGTTCGTGTGACACTAACATGAAACTAGACTTAATTCGCCCCAATGGAAAGCATTTACACTGCCTGAATCGTTCCCTTTCCCCTATATAGTGCACTATGTGCCATTAACCATGTAGAAAATATTATATATTTCAGCCGCAGCTTCAGCGTTTATAATATAGTGGGCGGAGCTTCAGATTCTAGAGAGCAATGTCATCAAAATCGTTGATCCATATTGGTGGAAGATTTGAATGCTTATGTCTTCTAGATGTGAATTTTGGCATTGTTTTAGAGCACACTAGCTTTCAACAATAAAATATTCATTCTAAAATCCAAAAAATGCTTTTGATTTCATGGGGACTTTAAGTGTGAACCAAAGGTAGGTTTTCGGGCACTGAAATACATGTTAATGAATAATGAAAATGTGAAAACGTTTAATGAAAACATATTATAGTTCAAATTTTTGACCCGTTAATATATTGTAAGTGTTATAAAAAATACAGTCAAATGTGGCCTTTTATTTAATTAAGATTATATTATCTGCAGTTTTTTATTTAAATATACTTTTAAGAAAAGTTTAAGAAAGTGCACTACAAGTGCACATTCAGTTAATTATGCACTATTTAAAAAAGAAGGGCAACCACACAGATATGTCATACCTTATGTGATTCACATCTCTAACACTAAGCATGCTGTTCCTAATACTAATAGCTTAATAATAATAATAATAATAGCTCTAAACCACTGATAAGCGGAGGGGATAAAATGTGTTTGGTTTGGGACACTGGCTAAAAAAGACTCAAGGGAGGAAAGAAGGTAAAGAGAGAGAAGAAAAGACACATGCCTACTAAGAAATCACTTTTCAGAAGCTAAGAAAACCTTTGCAGTAAAAATAATCTACATTCAGCAAACAGAAAAAGTAAGCGAGAGGGAGAGACTGAGACAGGAATGATTGGTTTGGGTCAGATGGAGTCAATATTTGCCTCATTCCAGTGATATTATGGCCTTGGAGATCAAAGAAAAGACTGTGTGCTCTTGTAAAAAGAGAGAGAGAAAGAAAGAAGGAAACAGCCAGTCCACTAATTTCTATCCTTGAAGCAAGGAGACAAGATGCACAAGGGGCCTGTTAAGGGGACACCCACCGGGACGGGCGGTCACTGAGGCCAGGAGGAATGGGCGACTTGGAATGGATGTTAATTGGCTGACAAAGACGTCCAGTGATGTTATTCCAATTATCAGCACAAAAAGAGGGTCACCGTCTGCTATTCAGCTGCACATGGACACATTATAACAACAAACAGACGGGACAGAACATGTCTGACCACACAGCATAAAGCGGATCAAATCTAGAGCAAAGACCTGATTCTGCAGTTGACCATTGAAACTCATTCAGAGCCGAGTCCCATAATTGAGTTAGCATGTGAGTGTCATTCTGAAATCTCTTTTTTTCTTCATCTGATGCCAGTATTTTGCTTGAAAGACTTGTGAACTCTCTGACGGAGCAAAGAATTTATAATGCGTAAGATTCATTTAAATGATGTGGATAGAAATGTGAACAGGAATGGAGTCAGTAGGATTTCTACAAGCTGGAACTCAAATCTTTAGTATATATTTAAAAACAAACTGTACTTGCAGATAATATAATAATAGTGAAATAAATAAAAGATTACTTATGTCACACACATATACAGTATGACCGTTTCTTAATACAATATAGTCTGCACTTTGCAATGTCATATTAATAGTTTTACTTTAAAGTACATTTTAAATCCTTGTATTTTTTTATGCTTTAAATAAGTGCACTTATTTTGATGTACTGTGTTATTCAATATTACATTTAAAGTTCATATCTTTCAAATGTTCTTTCAAATTGCAACTTCATCATTACAAATATATTTAAATATATGACATACAAGTTTCAATAGAAATGCAATTAAAGTTTACCCTGCTTGTCAGTTTCAGCACCATATTTCAAAGACAACAGAAGTTATTATAACATTATATATAAAGATGAACTCAAATCCTATTTAAGTGGGCCAAAAAAAGCTCTCTAAAGTTCAGATAACTGCATTTAATGTTAATACTCGAAACTATAAAACATTTTCATTTAGTTGCAATTAGCATTCAATTAAGTTTCTGAAATCATTACATTTAATTCACACTTATATTTAGTCCATACGTATAATATTCCCATAATAAGTAGGCTACTCTTTTTAAAAGAGTCTTCTTTTTCACAAGGGTCAGGGGTGAAATATCCTTGACTTTAGTTTGTATTTTCAGAAACCTCTGCTTTTTCCTTCAACATTCTTGCACATGCCCCATTGTAATAGTGTGTAGTCACACTCTAAAAAATGGGCCAAACTCTAAATTTGGGCCAAATATGGACAAACCCAGCCGCTGAGTTAATTTTTTTTAATTACATTTTTAACCCAACGATTTGGTTTGTCCATATTTGACCAAAAGTTGGGTTAAAACAACCCAACATTTTTTTAGAGTGCACCTTAAAACGGACTTCACATGGACTCAACAGATATGGCACATTTCCAGATCCATTATTTCATACAGTACCTCTACTGATCTTAATCTCTTGGTCTTAAAACACTAATACATGCTTTGCGTTGTGGAAACAACAGTGAAGTGTGACAGTGCTCGACAGTGTGCGCAAACATGACACTCATCAAAGCGGGTCAAGTTAGTTCATGACAGATGGTTTTATACTGCCAGTCCAAATGCCTCATGCTGGTGTAATGGGTTTAACAGGATGCTCAGAGTCTTCATTCATCCTGACGGCGATTGGGTCTGCAACAGGAAATGCTTAGCACACATCCATACACCAAAATATTTCTGGGAAAGGTTTAAGACAGAAATTAACAGCAATTGAAATGGCAATAAAGACCTCATAAGAGCTTCAGTGCATAATCGTAAGTCAGAAAGCGCTCCATCACCCATGACAGCTTAATGCCATTGAAATTCTGGTTATTTGTCATTTTGAAGATGCTTTTCTTTTAATGTGAAGTAATGCACATTTAGAGCTGTGGCCTAGGGTTTAGTGCACATGATCCAACACACTGAGCCATGGAGCACATGTGGACGACGCAAGCTCAAATATTGCTTACATTTCCTGATCATTTCCACCATCACTTCCTGTCCTCTAGTCTAGACTATGACTGAAATGGCCAAAAAACTAAATTGAAAACAGTCAGGCTACGTTCGGAATGGAATATTAACATATTGCTTAATGCATATGCCTTCTATTTAAAAAAATAAACAGTAGCTATGCCTATGTGAAATATTACCCTGCAACAAGATTTCAAATAGGCTACATTGTTATCACATGACCTCATGATATTTCCATTCTTAATTCAGTGAGAGGAGAGTGGTCTTTACTTTGAGTTATTTGATAAAAAAAAATGTAGCCCAATGAAAGAAACTGTGGTTGATATCATGTCCACCCTTGCTGAAAAGACAAGTGCTCTTAATTGTATTGAATGTGCACTTATAGGGCCCTATCATACACCTGGCACAATGCCGCAAATGCATTTGCACCCATCTGTTCGCCCATGGGCTGCTGGTCTGAAAACGAGGTGTGTTCAGGGGCATTGTTGGCGCGTTGCTATTTTGGGGCAACTGAAATAGACTGCGCCATTGACCAACTGAAACCTGGTCTAAAGTCAATGGCGCAATAATATTATTTTTTGGTTATTTAAAGAGTGCGTTAGTAATGTGTGGGTCCACAACGCGCGTACACTTTGTCCTGTAGATGGTCTGCTGCTTTAACCTCGCGCACGAGCAGATCCGTTTCCTCTCTGGAGAAGTGTTCAGTTTTTCCGCTTGTAAATTCCGTCATGTAAATTCCGTCATGTAAATAGCGAATCCGCCATGGCGCGAGCGCAACTGGGTTTTAAATGGAATGGGAGATGAGACAATGATTGGTTTATTGCACGTTACTCCCAAAACACACTCATTACTCATTAAGAGAATAGGGACAACCCTTTTAGATCATGCGCCGGGAGCGCCGACCATTTTTCCCGTCGTTAAACTAGCAAAAGTGGATGCGGTCACACCCTAAATGCACTTGCGCCGTGCGCTTTAGACCATGCGCTTAGATCGTTAAAATAGAGCCCATAGAGTTCTTATATGTTTCTTAACACACTTAAGTACAATGTTTTGTGTGTGTGTGTTTAAGTGCTTTTAAATGTGCACTTTGTAATAATGTCAGATTAAATGTTTTAAATTAAGTACTCTAATTTTGATGTGTCGACTAACATAACATGTAAACCACTTGATTATAATTTTAACTGTATTGTGTTATCCAATATTACATTTAAATTTAGTACATTTTAAATGTACTAAATTGCAGCTTCATCTTAACAAATGTGTAATTACAAATATATTTAAATACATGACAAATATATACAAGTTACCCTCTGGTGCTAATTTTTGATTGAAAAAATTTGATTAAATTATTATTATTAAATTATTATTTAAAAAAAAATCATGGACATGATTCGAAAAGGTTCAATGGTCCTGAAAAAAATAGGCACACTTGTATAGTTCACGGTCAAAAATGAGTGCATTGGAAATTAATGGGAAACTAATTTGATTTATTGGAAACTTTTGGTACTGCGCACAAACAAATTCTTACTGAAAACTCAAATTTCTTTTGGAGATACAGTATCAACCTCAAATTTCGAACACAGCTTGTTTTGATTTATGGCTTGGATTTTCTCAGTTTTAGAGTCAAACGTGTTTTGGAAAATATATATTTCATATAAAAATTAAAAATGGTATTTTTCTGTAACTTTATACCTTTTTTTAAGTTCACTTAAACACACTTAAGTTTGACCTCCAAAGAATGAAAGATTTATCACCTTTTAAGTTGGAAATTTCATTTTTAGGTCTATGCTCAAAGAAGTGAATAAATGGATAACTAATGCATACATATAATTTAGTACAGTTCAGCAAATTGCATTTCAAATGAGCTGTACACATACAGCAGAAGTAGTACAGTATGAGGACTATGGAAGTGGCTATTCTAAACGTAGCCAGTGTGTTCTCTGAGTAAAGCACTTAAAGTGCACCAGAGGGACCATCCTGGATCTGTACAAAAAGCGTCAGCTGAATGATGAATATCTGTGTCATTTTACAGACACGGGCTGCATCACATATCAAACATTTTTGGCTTCAGAATGAGCCAACTGTTAATCTCACTGTCCTAATCCTACAGCTGTTCCTCATCACCTCACAACGCTCTCTGCCGAATCCCGTACGTTCTGAGACTGCGCTCACATGAGGGGGAGGGCAGCGTCTGATCTGTGGGAGCTCTTCTAAGACTTTGCATGACAGTTTCAGAAACTGCGGTCACAATCGATGCGATAGCTGCGCCATCACGCTTTTTACTGAAGCCTTCAGCGTAGCTGTATCTAATTGTGATCATACAGACCTTAATACGATGGGTCAAGAGCGGTCATTTGCAGTGACTAAGTATTGCTTGTGTGAAGAACTTTCTCACGGGTAAGAATATGAACATGGTACAACTGAGCTCTACTGTACACATGGCAGTCAATGCTTCTGCTCTACTGATTGTAATTGGGAGATGATTCCATGACAGCACTCGTGGCTTTATGCCTATTCCTCGAGCACACAGAGATGAAGTAATCCAGCACTAGACGTGTTTTCTCTTCCAGTGCTGTGGAATCAGAGCATGGCACTGTTATAAACATGGACCGTAAGACCAACAGCAGGAACATTCATGCCACTCCCCTGCTTTTTAAAATAACCTAGAAATGATTTAAGTACTCTAAGATGAGCCTGAAGCAGAAGAAACTCTCAAACCCACAAACATTTCTTTTCCATCATACACACGTTTTTTAGTTATCGCTTAACTACGTCAGTACTTAACAGGATCTAAACAAAGACTATCTGTTATGCGCTAAATATAAATAATTGTACCATTTTCATGACATCAAGGATGTTATGGTGATACAACAAACTCTGTAGTTCATGATTGTTTGGTGTGTTTAATGCACTTATAAACAGTTAAACGTACTATCAACAGTTTATGAGCACATACTTTTAAATCTTTTGAATCTCTTAACACTGTTAAAGTTCAGTCTGTGCGTGTTCATAAACTGGGCCATAAAACAGATGAAAAATCCCAAAGACACATTGAAGGTGGGACTCGAGCCATGTCTAGAGACCAGATCAGAAAGACTTGAGGGCAGTGTTTGAAGTGGGCCAGAACTTCTACATTTTAATATACAGGCGTGATTTCAACCGAGGGACACACACGCATCACATCCAACCCTAACACATACACTCCCCAACCTACCAACCAGGGGTACCACCACTTTCCCCCCACTTCAAGCACTACCTGAGAGTGCAAGACACTTTTCAGTCAGACAGGAAGAAACCACTTAGCAGTCCAGTAGAATACCATAACAACCACCTTGCAACATCCATGGAAACTATTAGTATTGTGCTTGAGCTGATACATATATGTAAAACTGGTTTGTTGTTTTGATTTGTAACTTGCTGATATTTTCGAGCTTTTCTTATGTCCCACTGTACACCCAAAATGCTTTACAATTATGTCAGGTTCTCTCCTCCTCAACCAGCACCAGAGTACAGCATCCACCTGAATGATGTGACGGCAGCCACAGTACAACGGAGCCAATGCGCTCATGCTCACCACACACCAGCTATAGGTGGAGAGGAGAGAGAGAGTGATATAACCAATTCAATGGATGGGGATTATTAGAAGGCCATGATTTAAAGGGCCAATGGTGGGAATTTGGCCAGAACACCGGGGTTACACCCCTACTCTTTACGAGAAGTACCGTGGAGCCCTGTTTACACCTGGTATTAAAATGCTTTTTGGTCGATTGCATCACAAGTGGACGACACTAAATACAGGTGTAAACGGGGACTAAAATGTTTTGAGCTTGTCCACTTTCGACCACTTCCAAGGGTTGTCGAAAACGCATTTGACTGGATTGCTTTCCTAGTGTAATCGCTCATGACAATCTTGTCGGCTGAAGCCCCAAGTTTGGTTTGAAGACGAAAAACGTGGCAAGCACAATGTTCTCTCAACATTAGTGATTTTTAACGCACACTTACAGCATTCGGCGTGATCTTGCGGCTCTCAAAGCAGAAACGAAAGCTGCTGCTCTCTGTATGGTTTTCCGTCATCTCCGGGCGCATTCATATGTGAATTGCGAGAGCTTATTTTGTCCATTAGATCGAAAGATCTGAAAAAAACCCATACATTTACCCACCCATAGACCATCCCCTCGAAGAAATCAGGACAGAAGTGGTTGAAAGTGGGCAAAAGAGACGCATTAAAACACCAGGTGTAAATGGGAATGTGTCTCCCTCGTCTACTTGTGATCCGACTGACCAAAATGCATCTTGATACCAGGTGTAAACAGACCACATAGAGTCAGGATCCAGAGGGTGTTCACACATAGGGGCCCTGCTGGCCTCACTAACACCTCCTCCAGCAGCAACCTAGCTTTCCCAGGAGGTCTCCCATCCAGATACTAACCAGGCTCAGCCCTGCTTATCTTCAGTGGGCAACCAGTCTTGGACTACAGGGTGATATGGCTGTGAATGTGAATCAGTGCACTGGCAGTGTTAACAAACTAAAACGAAAGTGTCTACTAGGACAGTATAAAATTTGAAAACTGACACCTCAAATAGGGTATAGTGAGTGTTTTCTATCTTAGTATATCTCATCTGTCGGGAGAGAACATTAAACTGTCTCAGCATCTTTAGATTGGCAAGAAATGAAAGCTCAGCGTTTTCCCAATGTTTGACGGTCTGTGTTTGTACCTGTTCATGCGGAGTTAATATTTGTCTGGAAGTCTCTCTGTGATGAAACATAAACGATGCAGTGCCAGCCTCGACTGTGTAGAAATGAAAATGGTTTGGATTGAGGTCATCTTATGTGAGCGGAGTTGCATGAATGGTTTACAGTGGACGACCGCCAGGAGCTGAACTGAGCCACTCTGTTAGGGCCTGTTATGCATTACGGAGCACCGAAGGGTCAGCATCGATGTTGTCCGGGCAAGAGCTGTAATTGTCCTGCAAATATATCCTGAAAATGACAGGGACTCTCTGAGGAGGCTCTGAATGCGGTTCAAATGGAAAGTTCTAGGTAAAAGAGGATGTTGAGTCTACTGGCACTTACAAGCCAAGCGATTAAGCTGATTCCTGCCTGGTCTCTTTATTACTGTTTATCTCTCCTTCCTCTACATCAACATGAATGAACTTTATTGAGCCCAAGGCTGAGAAAACAGTCTTCTAAGCTGTGGAGTATGGGGATGCTACCCAAACACGTCAGAGCGTATTCCAGAGAAATATACTACATGTTTTCACCTCTCTAAAAATACAAGTTTTAGGTTTTTTTGGGTCATAAGCCAGTCTAAAAAGGCTTCAAAGTTGTCAGACTATAAACATAAAATCTGGTCCACAGCCTATTCCAAGGGTGTCCAATCTTGGGTCAATGGCCCGCAGAGTTTAGTACCAACTTGCCCCAACACACCTGCCTGGAAGTTTCAGATCCAGTGATCCTGAGGACCTTAGCTGACTCAGGTGTGTTTGACTAGGATTGGAGCTAAACTTGATGCCCCTGGCCTTTTTTTTTTCAACAGATGCCTCACCAAGGACAATAACTATAATGGTAAAGATATAGTTTTAAAAATGGTTCTAAATGTAAAAGAACAGCAGAGTCCACACTTCAACTATAACGATAATGACAGAGGAATTTAAAGCAACAGAGGACAAAACTGCAGCATGTGTTTATAATAATCAGAACAATATGGTGTGTTGATGTGATGTGATACATCAGGCTTTTTGGCTCATATTTGATATAGTGAGAATATGGAGCTCATATTTGAGGAAAAAAACCCATCAATTTTATTTAGAGTCTCAAACTTAGAAAAAATAAGCAATTTGGTGCAGATTATATTTACATGACAAAATGTAAATGTATGATGAAATTCTGATAGCTTGTCAGCCAGCACTCTGTATCTTTCAATAATATTAGCACTCTCTAATGGTTTAAGTCTTACCTCTCAGGTAGGCCTACTGGGTGTCGTGGAGGGGTGAGGACTCTAAGTAGCAACATCTGGTTACTGGGGTGCATCAGGGCTCAGTGCTTGGACCACTTCTCTTCTCCATCAACATGTCATTACTAGGATCTGTCATTCATAAACATTGTTTTTCCTATCACTGCTATGCTGACGACACACAACTCTACCCCTCATTCCAGCCAGATGATCCGACGGTAGCTGCTTGCGTCTCTGCCGGTCTAACAGACATTTCTTGCTGGATGAAGGACCACCACCTTCAACTCAACCAGCGAAGACAGAACTACTTGTGGTCTCAGCCAACCCAACACTTTATTACAACTTCTCCATTCAGCTAGATTTGTCAACCATAACTCGATCCAGGACAGCCAGGAACCTTGGAGTTGTGATTAATGATCAGTTAAACTTCACAGACCACATTGCTAGAACTGCATGGTCCTGCAGATTTGCCTTATACAACATTAGGAGAATCCAGCCCTTCCTATTGGAGCATGCTACACATATCCTTGTCCAAGCTCTTGTTCTATCCAGACTGGACTATTGTAATGTTCTCTTGGCAGGCCTTCCAGCATCAAATTCAAGGCACTGATGTTTGCCTATTGAACAAACACTGGCTCTGCACCCCTATACCTAACTCACTACAGACCTATGTGCCCTCCAGAAGCTGCAAGTGAACGGTGCCTTGTGGTGCCATCCTAAAGAGGTACAAAATCACTTTCACAGGCCTTTACCTGGACCGTTCCCTGATGGTGGAATGACCTGCCTAACAACCTGAGCTGCTGAGTCTTTAGCCATTTTCAAGCACTGGCTGAAGATGCATCTTTTTCATCAACACTTGACCCTTTAATACTAACACTTACTATTCTATATGTCTATAAAACATTTTAATAAAAAACTGAACTGTGCTAGACTACTGGGACTAATCACAGCATTTGCAAATTGTTGCCCTATTGTTGGTTTGATTGCTTCTATTGTTATCCTCATTTGTAAGTCGCTTTGGATAAAAGCATCTGCTAAATGATTAAATGTAAATACTTAGTTTTATGATCAAAGCTCTGTAGTTTCAAAACATATAATGCAATGCAATACAGTGATGATTAAGAGATGAACAAATAAACATTCCTCAAAAGCCTGATGGATCATATTTAATAATCACATTTTAACATGATTTTTCTAAAAACCTGTATGGATAATCAAGTAAAGCTAAGTTGCTTCAGTCCAGTAAGTGTTCATCTTAAAATATTACTAACAATATAAAATCTATTCTTACCTTTACTTTACAAATCAGTAAAGATTTCACAGCAAGAGGACAAGTGAACCACGACTTTCACAATTGTACTAAAAGGCCTTTTACTTGCTAGAAAATTCTGAACTATCAATCAGACAAAAGGATGTTGATTCAAGAAGACGTCTTACTGATTTCAACCTCCTAGGGTGTAGTGGTCTAGAGGTTAAAGCTCTGGGCTGCTAACCAAAAGGATGTAGGTTCAAACCGAGGTATGATCCATGAATCACGTTCATTGTGATCGGGACACTTATCGTAAGGTTACTGTAGGAGGATGGAACTTGTTGCAAGTGTACTGTAAGTCACGTCGAATCGTGAATGACAAATTAGGAAATTACCTCCTGTTTTTGTTTCAGTGGCCGTGAACCGTACAGGTTTATTTTCATCAGAGGGAGGGAGCAGAGCTCACGATTGGTTATTTTTAGCATGTCCCTTAATCATTCCTGCTTGACATATACCCACTGATAGAACAACTTCTCAGAACGGCGCAGGAAGGCCTCCCGTTTCCCTCCGTTCATGTCAGTGTCACCGTACTTTCAAAGGAGGGTTTTACACATCTATATGCAGCCCTGACACTATTATCAAACCTGTGCTCGTACTCATATACGATCAAACAGGGGCCGGCTCATGCACACAGAGCTATAAACGCTCCTATAGCACTGCAGGCCTAAAATAACTCCTGCGACGCTGCCCACTGAATGAAGAATGACCTTGTCCAGCAGTGTTTGGGTGTGGGACAACAGAGGAACGTATGACATCTCTAGCATGATGTAGATTATAAAATGCCTTTTTTTAAATTTATAAATCTATGTAAATTATGCTAGAGATGGCTTATTACTTTGTTGCATTATAATAAGTTTCTTTTTTTTTCTCAGACTCAAACAGGAAGAAAATTATTTTAAAGAAATTAGACATTTGTATGCAAGAAAGGAGATTTTGCAATCAAGCTACACTTCTGTGGAACAGTTCTTAATCATAAGCTTGCGTTCAAACATATATGGGGTCAGCATGATTTTTGTTCTTGAACGAAATTAATACTTTTGTTGAGCAAGGACACATTAAATTGGTTGAAAGTGACAGCAGAGACATTTATAATGTAAAATAATTTAAATAAATGCTGAACTTTCTAATCATCAAAGAATCCTAAAAGAAATGTAGTTTCCACACACATATGAAGCAGCACAACTGTTTTCAACACTGATGATAATAAATGTTTCTTGAGCAGCGAACCAGCAAATTAGACTGATTTCTGAAGGATCATGTGACACTGAAGACTGGAGTAATGATGCTGAAAATTCTGATTTGCATAAAATTATATTTTAAAATATATTCGCATAGAAAACGGCAGAATTGGTGAGCATAAAATATTTTTTTTTTTTACATTAACAAATCTTATTGACCCCAAACTTTTGAACAGTAGTGTAAGTCTTCTCTCAGGTCCAGTGGAAGTTTAAACGCTATGGTAAGAGTTCCCATAAGTCCTCAAGCAGAACCAAGCCCTTTTCACATCTTTACGTGTCTTTCTCTCTCTTGCTTGGTTTCAGTTTGCTGGGAGCCAAAGTCCCATAACCCCCTGCGCATGTAACACTCTTTCATACGTGGATCAGATAAAATGTCTGGAAAGTCTTTTTTGGTGCCCTTTCTGGATCCGGTATACATTTTTGTTGGTGTGTGTGATTCAGCCATGACCTCCGCCCACATGAGTCAACGTCCCCTCCATTCTGACGCCCTTTCTTCTAATAAGGCAAAAACACACGCGGGCCTCGGTCGTCCCTGACCTGTGCTGCTTTATCCTGTTTCATCATCAACACACCCCTTTCTATGAATTCCTATTTTAGTCCAACTCTCCTGCTTGAAACACATCAGTCCTTTTCACACACTGATGATGCAGGTGCTATTTATACATGGACAAAAAATGGAAAACTGTTCGAAAACTTTGTTATAGTTGCAGTGACGGAACTAGAGTTTTAGACGTGTGGTGGCCAGGGCTACTTTAGGGGGTCCATAGACCATTAAAGAAGATTATGTGTAAGCCTATCCTGGCATCAGAAAAGCATAAATCCTATTGCGGACTACTTTACATTACTCCACATTAGCTAAACATTCCTACTGAAACTGAAGACACTGTGACTGCATTGCATGTGTTACTAGCACAGATGTAAACAATGTGTGTAAGGCTAAAATTAGAATTCTCCCATTTGTTTGATCTGATTAACTGTGTTTGGCATTTATGTTATTATCATACTAAAACCAAAATACATCAAGATTATTATAAATTAAAAATAATGTTTTTTCACAATACATATTTAGTAGGGCTGGGTATTGACACAAATTTCACAATTCGATTCGATTTCGATTCACAAGCTTGCAATTCGATTCGATTCGATTCACTATCGATTATTTTGGATATCAGGTACAATACATTGCAAATTTTCTCAAGGAAAACAAATCTCTTAACTATTATTGTAACTGGGAGTCAGTTGTAGCCTATAGGCTTCATTAGCCTACTATAATATTGAAGGTAAAAATTAACTGATTTGTATACAAACACTTAAAATACACTTATTTATTTTTATAATAATAAAGTTACATGAAATTATATAAAAATTTTAATGGTGGCTGTCATAAAAAACTTTCCAGATTTATTCAAACATGCATTAAATATTGAAGAACATTAAACATTATAATGAATATGTAATATGGTGCATATATTTAGCAAAATGCTCCTCTCTAGAGTAAATTTTTCTAGCTGACTAACGAGTTTATGGTCACTGGATATGTTTTTTCTGACGTAAATGTGACGTTACATGACATTGTTTACTCACGTCTTTCCACGGTTGAAACACTGATTGAGCGATTCTATGTGACATGATACGGACTTCGATAAGTTGTACTCTATCTTTTAACACACTTTCAGATGCTCATTCATGTTTATTTCGCGCGGTAACTGGTATTATTAAGGCGGAAGAGAAGATCATGTGTGTGCTGCTGCTTCTCTTCAGCTGAGCCAGAGCGATCTCACGCCACAGCGCCAAAACGGTAATTATGTTTTTGAATTTCGTAAGAAAATGGACGTAATTTGAAATCTGAGACTTTGTTTCATATCAATAATAACAAAGCACAAAGATGATTGCGATGTATTGGATTGGATGCGCGCAACAATATTCCATTCATTCATCAACTGAAAACAGGATTACTAATCGATTCTTGGGATTTAAGAATCGATATCGTTTCGTAAAAATGAGAATCGATAAAAATCGAGAAAGCGATATTTTTTGCCAAGCCCTAATATTTAGGTCAAAGCATTTTAAAACTTTTTTCTATGAAATTTCCAACAAACCCCAGTTTGAAAATCCCTGATTTATGCACTTTAATAGGCGTGTATAAATTACTGATCTGTTAAGCATTTATGACTAAATGAAAGTTATTAGTTTTCCCTATTTGATGAAAATGTCCTACACAACATAAATATTAATTAAATCTTAATTAAGAAACAGAGAGACTGAATATTAAAAGTAATTTATTATCTTATAATAAATAAAAAACAAAGTAAAAAATAGAGAGATCCACTGGTGAAATGAATCCACTGGTGAAATGAATCCACTGGTGAAATGAATCCACTGGTGAAATGAATCCACTGGTGAGCATCTGGTCTGTGAGACTGCATGCAGGGCTCTGCTTCTGTCGTATCTCTCGCTCACGTTTACAGCTCCTCCTGACCGCTGCGTCTCTGTCCGAGTTCAGTCAGTGACCTCATCACATCCTCCAGTGGTTTCTGCCCGAGCTGCTTCCCTCCTCTCGTCCGCACGCTCACGCTCCCGCTTTCACGCTCTTTCTCTCCGACCACTGCGTGACAAACAGAGCAAGGTTTGCTTTATCTGACCTTTTCTTAATAGGCCCCAGAACACTCATTCTGAACACATGTGTTTTCTGGATGGGAACAATTAAACCATTAAAACACTTAAAGCTGAAGCGTGTCATTTCTGCACTACACAGAACTGCAGAAATCATTTGTGGGATAAGAGAAAGCATTTCTGTGTATCGATCAGAATCTTAATATACAGTAATATTACTGAATTAATGAACTTTTGCAACATCAACACTGCTACTGAACCGAATTGAATCGACACTGAACTAAATTGAGCTGAATAGTCTTTTTAGAGCTGTTTATAGCAGAATTTGTCTTATATTTTTAATGAAGTTTGATTCATTGACTTGTGATTCATTGAATCTGTGTTGAATAAAGCTCTATAGAAATAAAGGTGTCTTGATTTAAAATATGGCAACATCCCAGAATAAATCCTTACCGAATATATAATTGTACTGTGCGAGCTGCGCAGAGCGGATTTTCTTATTTAAGGTGTTGCCACGATCATCATCAATATCAGCCATGAATCCAGCTTCCCTCAGTCTGCAGACCACCTTAAACCCAGAGCACAATGCATCAAACACCCATAACTATCCATAACATGTTTGTATATAAATGAAGTTTGTCCAGAGAGTTGTTTCTTCTGACCTCTTGCCCATATGTCTCACTGTCGCCCCCTACTGGCACAACCATCACCTGTGCTGGAGACAGCCAGAAAGGCCTGAGAAAGAAAGGAAAATGAGAACTTTACCAATTCCAAACATCACTGAACTCACACACAAACATGCACACACACCATTTCCCCCCAAAGTTTTCGGCCAGGATAGCGATCATCCTCTCCAAGGACCCCAGCACTGCCCGGTGTATCATGATCGGCCTGTGCACCTGTCCATCAGCCCTGAAAAACACAATCACATGACATCAACTTACAGACTCTGAAATAGAATATGGAGAACAAGGTGTTTAACATATTTTAAGGATTATAACCATTTAACGTGATATTCAGACAGTATTTATTGTACCGCCTTTGATTTTCCATATTTTTCTGAATATAAGCCACATTTTTTATCATCTGAAATATTCTGTGACATTAAATCCAATGCGACTCGTATAATGCAATTAAAGTGAAGCACACAAAGTGCACACATTTGGATTCATGCTGAATGAGAGCGGTGCGTGAGCACAACATACTTGAAATAAAAGTTAACCAAAATAAATAGTTACACTTTATTTTAAGGTTTCTTAGTTACAGTGTGATTATACATTCAAGTACTGAGTAATATTAACTACATGTACTTACTATAGGATTAGGGCTTGGTTTAGGGTTAACCGGTTGTAATTATGTATCATTTATAGTTATTACTATAGTTACTACATGTAACGTGTAACAAGGAAAAAAAGATTTACCCAACAAACTTATTTCATCTAGTTGCCAAAGCAACATTTCTCGTTTCCATTTAGTTTAGCATACTAAGCAAACTAAAACAGAACAAAAATTAAAAACTATTTAGATAAAAAAATAAAATAAAATACAACTTAATTAAAAATTGACTTGATGCACTAATATAGCAAACTAAAACTGAAATATAAATTAATAAAAACTATATAAACATTAAAAAAAAACAATGACTAATAAAAATGATAAAAACAACAAAAGTAAAAAAAAAATTAAAACAATAAAATAACTTGATATACTAAAATAGCAAACAAAAATAAATAAATAAACTATATAGACATTTAAAAAAATAAAATGATAAAAATCAAAATTACTAAACTTTAGAATTAAAAATTAACTTGAGGCACTAAAATAAACTAAAATATACATTAATAAAAACTAATAAAAATGATTAAAAAAACAAAATGACTAAACTTTAGAATTAAAAATTAACTTGTGGCACTTAAATAGCAAACTAAAACAAATATAAATGAATAAAAACTATACAGACATTTAAAAACAAACAATAACTAAAAAATAACAAAAATTACTAAAACTTCAAAATTAAAATGAAAACTGAAAAATACAAAAACTGTGGGAATTACTAGAAACACGTAAAACGCCATGATGCACATAATGAGAATTGTGGGGAAATGTGCTTAGTGTTTATGAAAATAATTTCACATTGTAGAAAATCTTAATGGTCTTAAAACAGGCTTCATTTTCTTCATAATTGTTCAGATTTTATTCAGATTTAGGGTTAAAAAGCGACCTAAACATCTACATGTGACCGTATCAGTCAGGAGAGATCGTACCCGATATACTGCAGGTTAAATCTGATGGGCAGCTGGAAGTCCAGCTGAATTGTGGCGCACTGGTGCTGTCGGCCCAGGGCATCCCGTATCTGGATGTCGATCTGAACAGATTGTAAAAGAACTAAATTAAGTGCCAAGCTGAACACCAAATTTCTCTTTAGCGTCTAACAAGGGACGAACTACTGAGCTACAAGCTTCACTGCTCAGAAACTGATGACAGATGAAGTCAAGAACATTTATATATAAGAGCTGCAGCAGAGCGAATGAGTCTGATGTGTGTTTAAAAACAATCCACCCTCCAGCCAGGAAAACTGCATACTTTTATGCAGCAAGGACACATTAAACTGATCAAAATTGACATTTATAATGTTACAAAAGTTTTCTATTTCAAATAAGAGCTGTTCTTTTGAACTGTGATTATTATTATTTTTTTCAAGATCCATTGAGTAGTTTCCACAAAAATATGAAGCAGCATAACTGTTTTCAACACTGATAATAATAAGTAATATTCATTGAGCTCAAATCATCATAATAGAATGATTTCTGAAGGATCATGTGACACTGAAGACTGGAGTAATGATGCTGGAAATTCTGTGATCAAAGCTGGAATAAATTACATTCAGAAATATTACAATAGAAAACAGTTATTTTAAATTGTAAATTGTTAACAATATTACAGATTTTACTGTAATTTGATCAAAAAATACCTCAAAACATTCAATTTGGGGGTCAGTAAGATATTTTTTGTGTATATGTGTAACTGATGCAAATAAACTTCAACAGGTTAAAAATGTATGAGGGAAAGTGAATATCCCTTTTTCACCATTTTGTTTCACTAGTACTTTTTTTTTTCATGCAGTGTCCAGCAGTGTGTCTCTTCCTGCCGGCCTCACCTTGGGTCCATAAAACGCCCCATCTCCGGGGTTTAACTCCCAGTGCTCCTCAAACTGCTTGAGACTGCTCTCCAACTGCTGCTCCGGGACAAATACAAGAGAGAGAGAGAGAGAGAGAGAGAGAGAGAGAGAGAGAGAGAGAGAGAGAGAGTCATTTCAGAGGGAAATCTGGAATGTGTCAGTGTACAAGTTTGGCCCTGGAAGCACTAATAAAAGAACCTTCTGTAAACATCTAATTCAATAATCCCAAAACATGCAGCATTAGTTTGAGGAAGAGAGCACTAGGAGAGATTTTAGTTTCCTTGTTTAACCCCCCCCCCCCCCATTCTTATAAAGCAAAGGCCTCGAGCAGTGCGTTTAACAATA
Source organism: Squalius cephalus (assembly GCF_949319135.1). Taxonomy (NCBI): domain Eukaryota; kingdom Metazoa; phylum Chordata; class Actinopteri; order Cypriniformes; family Leuciscidae; genus Squalius; species Squalius cephalus. Next base: position 30,953,057 of record NC_137136.1, on the reverse strand, counting down.
TAACACCTTATATACGGCATACTCGGCTCTGATTGGCTCACTGATTCTCTTCACACATTGGCTGTATGTTTCCCTCCTCTGACACTCATGACCTACTCGCCTCATGCCACACTGTGACCCTGATGATCAACATGAATGAATCCCTGTCACGTATCCCGTCTGTTTGGACCTGCCCTACACTTACTCCGCATGTTTCCTATATTGTCTCACCGCATATGTTGGTACATGTACAGACAGGATCTCATAATCCTGACACCAGATGCAGGAACACAAACAGCCTTCTGCGTCACGCACCAGTGTTGAAAACTAAAACTACTAAAAAGTAGTTGAAATGAAATATAAATATTAAATGATTTTAAATTAGAAACGCTGCCTAGGCAACTACCTGATATGATGTGACTAAATAGATATGATTAAGCTGAAGTACTAAAACGACTAAAACAAATAAAATTATAAATTAATGCTAAATAGAAATATAAAATGACAAAAGCACATAAACTACAAATATTAGATTATTTTATATTATAAATTATGCTTTGGTAACTAACAGAAATACTTGAAGTACTAAAATGACAAACTAAAATACATTTATAAATGAACGCAAAACAGGAATATTTTTAAGTCAAATAAAAATTACAAGCTCATAAAATTACTACAACTTAAAATAAAAAGTGAAAATAAAATTGAAATAAAATGAGGTATAAATATTAGATTTTAAAATTAGAAATGTTGCCTTGATTAAGCTGAAGTACTATTATTACTAAAACTGAAATAAAAATACATTAATGAATCATTTATTAAAAGTAATAAAAATGACAAAAGCACATGACAAAATTACTAAAACCTTAATTAAAAGTAAACAATGTTAAAATAAAAGTAAAATAACGTTGCAAATAATTACTAAAACTTAATGAAGTGAAAGTTGAAATCAAATTAAATATAAATATTAGATTATTTTAAATGAAAAATGATGCCTTATCAATATAAATCTTAGATTATTTTAAATTAAAAATATGCCTTAGCAACTAACAGAAATAAAAAATAGTTGAAGTTGAAGTACTAAAATTACGAAAACTGAAATAAAATTTCATTTTACGTTTTAGTAAAGTTGAAATAAAATAGAAAATTGTTTTTATTATTTTGAATTATAAATGTTGCCTTGACAGTAATGTTGAAATATAAAAAGAAATTAACACTAAGTAGAAATACATATTAAAAAAACTAATAAAAATGAAAAATGCACAAATTACTAAAACTTGAATTAGAAGTAAATATAATATTGAAATAAAATATAAATATTAGATTATTTTAAATTAGGAATGTTGCCTTAGCAACAAAGTTGAAGTACTAAAATGACTAAAACAAATAATTTAATGCTAAATAGAAAGCTTAAAAAAAAAAGAAAAGAAAAAAAAAAAGACAAAAAGGACATCACTAAATAATTAAAACTTAAAATTAAAGGTGAAAATATAAAAATAAGCTCATTCAAAATATTAAGAAGTACTATAATAGTATATGAATAATACTAGAATAACACTGTGGTGGGTGGCGCTCTACAGGTGAGCGAGTGATTGACAGGCGTACCTGTTCAGCACAGTCCCAGAGGGCGGGCTCTCCCAGACAGGGCGTGGGTCGCGTGGAGAGGAGACAGTGAAAGGAGAAACCGAAGACGCGATATACGCTCCTCACAAAGTCCAAACACGCCGTGATCTCCTCCTCCAGCTGAAGAGAGAAAAGAGACGCAGCAACGAATAAACAAGTGAAGGGCGTGTATGAGAGACAGTATAAACACTGACATTATAAAAGATAAATCATACGTCAGTCCAAATACAAATGAGTGAGGCGCATTCCTTACACAGAAGACCAAAGCAAGAGCTGCACAAACAGACAGACACAAAAACACTGTTTTATATGACGAATAACGTGCTACATAACATAACTGTTGGGCTTCCTCAAGAGACAGAAAATTACATGCTTTACTTTCAGAAATACAGATGGAAAACAAGGAAAGTCAAATAAATAGGGTAACAAATTAAGGTTTTGTTAATGGATTAAGACACACAGTTTTTGTTTAGAAGACCGGAGTCACTGGCGATCTGTGATTTGAAGCATTCATTGTTTTAAAACTCCTTAAAAAGCACCATGTGGTAATTAAGTTTAGCTAACTATAATAACTTCAACCGTAAGGAAGCCAATTATAGACTTTAATCAGGGTAGCACCATATTTCATTTTTGGCAGGAGTGAAAACGCAGATAGTGCATTCAATGGATTGTACTGTTGTTTGACAACATACTGATTGTTCAGATGAAGAAACCTCTATCAGAAAAACAACTACTTTCAGTAGACCTATGACCAGCTTCGTCTCTATACTGGCGAGATGAATCCAATCTTCAAGCAAAAGGAACTGGATGAATTTTTGAATGCTATCGATCCACAATCTAAGTTCTGACTTGTGATGCACCTGAATCATAATCACACCGTGTTCGTTCGAAATTACTAATTTGAAACTAATTTGCAAAAACTGGTAAGACATTGAGCCTCACGATGTGCACATGGATAGTGTACTGCCACCTCTTTTGTGCAGTCCACTGCTGAATCTGCTTGACAGATGCTTCTGCTTGGTCTAAAAGTCCTCTACAGGCAGGCAGCTACAATTTATATACATGTAAAAATGATAAAAAAAATATAACTCCTTAAAATGTACTATATTGCCAAAAGTTTTACACATGCACATATGAACTTTAATGACATCCCATTCCTGATCCTGATAGGGTTTAATATCCTTGGCCCACTCTTTGCAGCTATAACAGCTTCAACTCTTCTGGGAAGGCTTTCCACAAGGTTTAGGAGTGTGTTAACGGGAATTTTTGACCATTCCTCTAGAAGCGCATTTGTGAGGTCAGGCACTGATGTCGAAGGCCTGGCAGTCTCCGCTCTAATTCATCCCAAAGCTGTTCTATCGGGTTGAGGTCAGGACTCTGTGCGGGCCAGTCAAGTTCCTTTACACCAAACTCGCTCATCCATGTCTTTATGGATCTTGCTTTGTGTACTGGTGCGCAGTCATGTTAGAACAGGAACATCCCCAAACTGTTCCCACAAAGTTGGGAGCATGAAATTGTCCAAAATGTCTTGGTATGCTGAAGCATTAAGAGTTCCTTTCACTGGAACTGAAAAACAACCCCACACCATAATCCCCCCTCCACCAAACTTTACACTTGTAGTCAGGAAAGTACCGTTCTCCTGGCAACCGCCAAACCCATACTCATCCATCGGATTTGCTCTACACCACTACATCCGACGCTTTGCGTTACACTTGCCGATGTAAGGCTTGGATGAAGCTGCTCGGCCATGGAAACCCATTCCATGAAGCTCTTGAGCTAATCTGAAGGCGTAATCTGAAGTTAGGAGGTCTGTAGCTGTTGACTCTGCAGAAAGTTGCCAACTTCTGTGCATTGCGAGCCTCAGCATGCGCTGACCCCGCTCTGTTATTTTACATGGCCTAGCACTTCGTGGCGGAGTTGCTGTTGTTCTCAATCACTTCCACTTTGTTATAATATCACTAAGAGTTGACTGGTGAAATTTCCTTGCTACTAAATATTCCACTATGGACTTATTGTACAGGTGGCAACCTATCACATTACCACACTTGAATTCACTGAGCTCCTGAGAGCGACCCATTCTTTCACAGATGTTTGTAGAAGCAGTCTGCATGCGATTGCATGCAAGTGATTGGAACACCTGAATTCAATGATTTGGAGGGGTGTCCCAATACTTTTGCCAATATAGTGTATAATGATTATCTCCCAAAACATTGGGGACAAAATTGGAGAGACACACATTCTCTAATAATGGTTGCTACACCCCTGTCTGGTACCCACTTTTTTGATATAATTGATGCTTTTGCAACAATAAATAAAAAACACATTGAACTTGTACCTGTTCTGGGGTGCAGAAGATGTGCGCGTCGTCCTGGCAGAAGCGTCGGACTCTGGTCAAACCCCCCAGCGCCCCTGAGTGTTCATTACGGTGCAACGCTCCAAAATCTGCCCAGCGGATGGGAAGCTCACGCCAAGAACGCACCCTCTGCTCGTACATCAAACTGCACGGAGGACACAGTTACTGGACTCAACGGGTGGAGGATTCTTCATTCAATTCAAAGAGAGATGAAATAATGCAAAATCTTTCTTATGATTTGAAAAAATTAATGTAAATTAAAATGACATACTTTCTAACATACACTACCGTTCAAAAGTGTGGGGTTGGTAAGATTTTTTTTATTGTTTATTAAAGAAGTCTTCTGCTCACCAAAGCAGCCTTTATTTGATTAAAAAAAAAAGTAAAAAAAAAGTAATAGTGAAATATTTCAATTTAAAATAACTTCATCTGTCTATTTTTTAAATGTAATTTATTTCTGTGATGCAAAGTGATTTTCAGCATCCTTACTCCAGTCTTCAGTGTCAAATGATCCTTCAGAAATCATTACAAGAACAGAGTTAATTTGAAAGAGTAATCTTTTGTAATATTATAAATGTCTTTACTGTCACTTTTGATCAATTTAATGAATCCTTGCTGACTTAAAATGTCCATTTCTTAAAAACAAAAACAACCTTTTGACTGGTAGTGTATGAATATATTAGATGAGTAAAACTATTCATACCATGATAAAAACATGGATGTTTTCGAAATTTTTAAATCGGTTGGATGTTTTTTAAAAAATAATTTTGAAATTTGTTAACGGTATGAATAGTTTAGGTGCCAAAAACTGAAGACTCAGACTTCATCTATGGCGGACTCACCAGTGAGCGGGGCAGTTCATGGGTTTGAGAGCGAAGGTGTGCGGCTCACAGGTCACTGTGAACATGTTCTCACTGTAATGCTCCCAGTGACCTGATCGCTCCCACAGAGACGTGCTGTACAGGGTTGGAGTCACGACCTCACTGAAGCCCCGCCTCCTGTACTCACTCTGACAGGAAGAGGAACTAGTTACATTAGCATTACATATGCCATGAGAAGCAGTGTCCACATTTTTTTTGTGGCCTTGAAGGACTCTGCGAAGGAGGTGATACATGAAGGGTTCAAGTAAATATCAAATTGAAAGAAAAATCTCAAATCTTTGTAATAATATGCATGCATATGTATGCAGAAGCCTTGAAATCAAAGGATTTTTAACTTTGTAAGCCTGACATATGAAATAATAATCAGAATTTTTTTTTTTTACATTTTTTTATTATTGGAACAGTTTATTGAATCTTTAAACAAAATATAAAAGAAAAAAGGTTTGCATGTTTTTTGTTGAGTATCATTTGATACATCAGGCTTGTATGTCTCATATAGTATGATATAGTGAGGATATGGAGCTCATACTCGAGGAGGAAAAACACCTCATTTTTGCTCAGTTTGGGCCTCTGAATAAAATTATGACATTTGTTGCAGATGCTGATATTTATATGGCCAAAAAGTAAAATGAAATTCTGATAGCTTGTAATCTTGTAGCTTGTAAATCAGTGAGATCTTTAGAACATTAGAGCAAATACTTACAATCATATAAATATCAGTTGTCACTCTTTATCTCCCAATAATATGTCTTAGTAAGATGATATTTCAATACTTAGTTTTATGATCAAAGCTCTGTAGTTTCAAAACATATAATGCAATGCAATACAATGATGATTGAGAGATGAACAAATAAACTTTCTTCAAGAGCCAACGAGTTTGTACCTTTATAAAGTCAGTGAGCGTATTGTATATATGAGCTCCTTTAGGCATGAAGAAACAGCTGCCAGGACTGACGTCATGAAAGAAGAACAACTCCTGCGCCTGTGACACGTCAAAAACAGAACATCAGAGCCAGCTGGAAAACTTACAAATAAACAAAACATTGTTCGAGATTACATTGCTCTGGCTGATATTCCACTCGTCTCGGGCTTATTCTGACACCTAGCGACATGAACAAAGCTTCATGCAAAAGCAAAGGCTTGAATGGTACGACATTGTAGAAATGCTCTACTAGCAGTCATGGCTTGGCATTTCATCAATCACAAATACAGATTCACCAAATAATACATACACAGCAAAACAAAACAAAACAAAAAAACACACTTGTTTCTTAGGGCTGGGACGAGACACAAATTTCACAATTTGATATCAATTAATTTGGACATATATACAGTCGTGCTCAGAATTAATCATACCCCTGGTAAATATGATCAAAAATGGCTGTAAAAAATAAATCTGCATCGTTTATCCTTTTGATCTTTCATTCAAAAATCGAACCTTTCATTTAAGTAAAAGAATTGAAAGTGATAAAAAAATAAATAAAAATAAAATAAAAATCACATTATGAAATACATTTTTCTAAAAGAAAAAAAAAATCTGTAAATTAATGCTGTAAACTATATAGGGAACCCTGTCTATAGGGAACCCTGCCAGTTGGTACTTATAACATTATCTTAACATTAAAGGTAAAAAATTAACTGATTTGTAGGCAAACATTTAAATTGCACATAAGGCAGTTTTTTATAACAATATTGTTATAATAACTTTTAAATGACTATGTTTCTACTCCAATTTTTTTATTTAGACTAAAATCTAAGCAGCAGTGGTCAAAAACTTGTTTTCATGACAGATTTATTCAAACATATATTAAATATTGAAGAACAGGCAAAGAAAAAATAAAGTGAGTATGTAATATAGTGCATATATTAAACAAATTGCTCCTCTCTAGTGTTATTTTTTCTAGCTGACTGACAGGCGATCTGACCAATCATAACCATTTCGTCCGAAAAACAAACCAGACAGTATTAATGTCGGTGGACTTTAACTTGAAAAAATGGTGTATAAACGTCTTTCCGCAGTTGAAACAACATACTTATGAAGTTCATTCATGTTTATTTCATGCTATAACTAGTAGTAAAGATGAAGAGATGACCAGTTCACATGCTGCATGAACTGAAGTGCTACAGGGATCTTTAACAAGAGCCACAAAACGGTATTTGGGTCATTGACAAATAAAGCTTCAGTTTTTTTTGTTTTTTTAATTTTTTCAAAATTGATGCAATGCATATTTTTGAGTCATTAACAATGCGTTTAAAAAAAGTTTCAGTTGTTAAATAACATTTCAAAGTGTTAAATACTGTTGTGTTTAAAGTTTTTTTTTTTTTACTGTTTTTATGTCAGGTGGTACAACCAAATAGTTACATGCACTGTAGTTGTACCACCTGACATGAAGCGTACAAACCTACCTATACTTGAAATTAACAGTCTTTACAAGTATTTGAGAGAGATCTACAAACACTTTAACTCTGCCACAAAGATAAGTTGGGATCCTCTGGATGATGCATTATCATGTTTACAGTAATTACCTTGTCAGTTCATAATAAAATAGCCGTGTTTGCTGTTGTGCCACACTGTCATACAAATTGCTGTACAAAAGTTTTTCAACTATCTCAACAGCTTAAAATCTGCTGATACTTATAATATTTGTTTATATGAAAGGTTTCAAACCTAAAATGAAGCCACAGTATTTAGTTATTTTTGTATTATTATTAAGACACCATTTTAAATAGTTTCTGTTAATTTGTTCGGACAGTTGCACCACCTGACATTTTAGGGGTTTAAGATAACAAAACATAAAATAATATGTATTATTTAAATGTACTAAAATGAATTCAAACTAAATAGGTTTGATAGATTAAAGTGATAAATGTCACAAATTTATCAAATTATTTTAAAAGGAAATAATGCACTTGGACACAAAAATATGCATGTCATGTAATTGACCCATTTATTGTTTGCATTTCTTAAAAATGACAAAATTTGGAAGCTTTTAAATTTGTAAGACTTTGGCGTGTTGTCGTCCACTAAGACACACTATACAAGATAAAATGAATGATTTTTGTTCACGAATCACCACGACATCCTGTCAAACAGATTGTGCCAAAATCTGGCTGTTATCATGTAGTCTGAACCCGGCATAAAAGATCAATTCTTGGAATTTAAGAATCGCTATCAGTTCATCAAAATGGGAATTGATTAAAACTGAGAAATAAATATTTCCAACCCAGCCCTACTGTTTATACATCAAGACTATTTTGACTCCATATAATCATCCTAATGAAGATGTTGTGAGCCTCTACAGACCAGAATAAGGAATCATTCAGAGTTACAACTGTAGCGGCACGACTAACAACACTCACCTTCCCGATTCTCCTGTGGTCTCTCTTTCTGGCCTCCTCCTGCTCTCTCTCCCATTCCTCTCGTTCTCTTTCTCCTGGAAAAGCAACTCCAATCATCCTGAGGATACCTGAAGCCTCTGTTGAACCGGACAAAGTTACAGGAGACACCTGAGAGGGCAAGAGGTATGAGTAAGAAAATCAAGAGTCTAAAGGCATATTTTTAAATGTGATGTGGACACAATCTGAGCTTCAGTAGATGAAGAGACTATTACATGTCTTCATAACACTACTTACACTACTATTAAAACATTTTTGGGTCAGAATTTCTTTTTATTCACCAAGAATGCAATAAACTGATATAAAGAGACAGTACATACATTTATAATGTTACAAAAGATTTCAATTTCAAATGCTGTTCTTTTGAACTTTTGTATTCATCAAAGAATCCTGAAAAATCTATAATTTTCCATAAAAATATGAAGCAGCACAACTGTTCTTAACATGGATAATAATCAGAAATGTTTCTTAAGCAGGAAATCAGCATATTAGATTTCTGAAGGATCACGTGACACTGAAGACTGGAGTAATAATGCTGAAAATTCAGCTCGACATCACAGGAATAAATTACTTTTAAAAGTATATTACAATAGAAAACAATTATTTTAAATGTAAAATAATATTTGACCATTATTACAGTTTTTACTGTATTTTTATCTAATAAATGCAGCCGCATCGAACAGAAGAGACTTTTTTAAAAACAAAAACTTTTGAACTTGAGAGTATTTTTTATACATTTATGGTATTTTTTGTCCATTTTGGAGCATGAGAGTCGAAGTCACAACAAAATGTCATTGTAAACTGCATGAAGATTCTTCATTCTAACTTCTTTTTATATAAACTAAATGAAGAATGACATTGTTGATCAAAAGCATGATGTAAATTTTAAATCACATTAATGTACAAATGCATCAACGTCTCATTTAAACAAACCCAAAAATGTGGAAGAAAAACAAAATGTTTCATTAATGAAACTGAACTAAGTGCCATGTCATGACCCTAAAGAGAGAACGACAACCTGGGAAAAGGGAAGGGAGACTGTGAAACAGGAAGTGCCACAGATATTAATGCAATACACAGGAAGTTAACCATACAACAACAATGTAAACACTATGACAACAGCACTCAAGTAGCAACATCACAACAAACACATTCAGTCAAACACACTAACAGAGGAGGACTGTCAGCAAAAACCTGTTACCTGGAGCATCTTGAAGGCCTTCAGGAAGCCTGTGTGTGGCAGAAGAACACCAGAACACACACCCACACTGTCTCCACACCTGACAAAGAGACACAAAGACATCAGGGATCACACACACACACACAGCTCCAGCAGGACAGTGAGAGTGACTTCAGACCTGTAGACGCTGACTGTGTTTCCCATTATCTGCTCTTCAGCCAGCTGCAGTCTGACAGCATCATCCTACACAAACACATCGGGTTTTCATGTTTTATGTAGACATCCCATAGATATGACTAGTGAGGACTAGTAAAACAGTCAACTCACTAGTCAGTTGTCATATTTCACAATATTAATAATCTGATCTGCCCTCACAAATACACGTCACCCGATGAATCACTGTGAATTACTCATTTTGATGTATCAAATTGACCACAAATTTAAATGACCATTTCTGTTTTTTTAACTTTTCACTTCTAGAAATCCTCCATGGACAGCTTCAGCATCTGTTTGAAGACCACGTCCGTAAACTATCTATATTAGTCTTCTTCATTTCATTAAGTGTCATTTCACTGAAGAGTTAAGGGCTTGCTGTGGTTTCCATAAATAATAAGCAATTAAGACAGCCATAAATATAAGTTTTAAACTTTTACAGTTGTAATAAAAAATACAATTATACTTAAATACTCATTTTATTTTACAGTGAAATATTACAACAGCAATATTTCTTATTTTGTTTTTATGTAGTCATTTAGATTTTTTTGTTTAGTGATAACACAAAGCCAAATTGTGTTGTTATTATCAGCCCCCCCTCCAAAAAAAAAAAAAAAAACAAAAAAAAAAAACACAGCAAACCTGGATTTAAAAACAAAAAACACAAATCACATTTGAAATAATTTTAATCAGAAAAATCTTTTTTCCCTCCAAATCATGCAGCCCGAGATTACAGTGGGACTCATTCATGAAACACGAGAAGAACGAATTGTGTAAATCATTCATAAAGCCGTTCTGAAGAAAATTCTTTAAAAAAAATTATTAAAAATAAAAATTATTTTTTCATTTGGAGCTTTCTAGACTGAGAAAAGCCAGAAAATGTATTTTTGGCTTATGTGGATAAAGACAACAACTCCCAGAATGCACTTGCTTCACTGCCCTAGGAGGCCACTCCCAAGCCACGCCTACCGGTAAGAGAGCGCAGTTGAAAACAACAAGGTTAGGCTACTAGTGAGTCTCCGTGACGAGTTTGCCCAGGATTTCGAGATCGCCCAAAATGTCCGGGATTTGGCTTTTGCGTTCTACAGTCGCCATACATCATGTTCACTGTGGCGAGCAGGACGAGGCTGAGGGCCGCGGGAGAACGGCGCGAGGCCGGTGGCGTGATTACTGAGACGCGCCGGTCTCGTATCTCTCACGGAGGAGCGGGAATTTTCTTAGCAATGTTAAAACGCACATCAACCGATCACTTGTTTAGCGTTCATGTAAACACTACATTCAGATTCACCAATCGGAATTAATTCAGTTAGATTGAAACAAAAGGTGTGCATGTAAACAATGAATGGCGGCTACAGAAAGCAAAAGCCGAATCCCGGACATTTTGGACGATCTCGACGGCCGGACATGTCCGGGAAAAAGAGGATAGCAACCCCTAACGTTACTACTCAGCTTTCTCCACAGAACAAGAGCCTGCTAGCTTAGCTTCCAAAGAAAGACGGCTGACACTATGTGTACATTCTGTGAGTGAGATCCCACCCTCTATGTGTGGGTTGAAAACATGCGGAACAGCTCCTCCTATTGGCTGTAGTCTTTAGCCTCTGGCCAAAAAAAAAAAAGGATTTTTTCCAGACAAAAAATACATAAATCTCTACATAAAAAAGGGGTATATGGGTGGAAAGCACTGTAATTTGAAAATACTACAGGTTTTCTACTAATACAAAGAACTCCGGTCAATTTTAACATTGAGCTCATTTTTTTGTACATTTGGAATGCTGTCAGTACAGAGAACAACGACAAAAATCGGTGTTGCCTACACCGTGTTATCCTCTTTTTAAAATTTGCACCCTGTTGACTTCAATGGGGCAAGTTTTAAACCTGCTTTTAGCCTCTTAACATCCTTGATGTGTCATTACAAGTGCACAGCCAATGTGAGTGATACCTTCAGAGTGAACGTGGGTCAATCTGACTGCAGTAGATGTGAAAGATATGAATAAAAATGATAAAATTTCAGCCAGCGCACATACCTGTATTTACATCCTGTTTTTGGCTGAAGTCCACAGTAGTCGATTGTCGAGTTCACGCGCATATGTTTAGTACGTACGATCATGCACGTGAACTCGACAATCGACTACTGTGGACTTCAGCCGAAAACAGGATGTAAATACAGGTATGTGCGCTGGCTGAAATTTTATCATTTTTATTCATATCTTGCACATCTACTGCAGTCAGACTCACCGTGTTCACTCTGAAGGAATCACTCACATTGGCTGTGCACTTGTAATGACACATCAAGGATGTTAAGAGGCTAAAAGCAGGTTTAAAACTTGCCCCATTGAAGTCAACAGGGTGCAAATTTTAAAAAGAGGATAACTCGGTGTAAGCAACACCGATTTTTGTCGTTGTTCTCTGTATTGACAGCACTCCAAATTTACAAAAAAATGAGCTCAATGTTAAAATTGACCGGAGTTCTCCTTTAATGCTAAATCCTGAAGTATCCCTTTAACTACTGAGGTTGCTGTCCGCAGCAGAAGGACTCGAGGAAGCGGCTTCAACTCTAGTTCTGATGTTCATCCAAGGACTGCTTGTGCTTGGAAGATATGGATGGGTGCTTGTCATTTTTTCAGGTTACCGAGAGTTGAACAATGTTGAAATTTCAGTAAAACACAGCGCTCATCACTTCAGTTTTTACCTGGCAGTTCAATCACAGAGGAGGACATTTTTATATTAGCTAATTGTTGATAAAACAAATCTGCGAAATCACATCATAGTAACATATTACTTCCACTGATATTCCATATCAGTGCAACCAAAGCATCTCAGCTGAAGATGTGATCTCTGATCTCTACAGATCTACAGTATAATAAGAGGAACATTGAATCATCTTGGAGAGTTTCATCATGTTGACTGTCGTAACCGAACGCGACGCGCTGTTTGATGCTGAATGGAGAGTGACTGACAGCCGCTTACATGAACTTGAATTTAACGATATGCATCTGTGCCTCACATTAAACTATGCAATGGCTTCAGAAAACTTGGAATATAGTGTACGAAAACATTATGGTGCTTTATAATGTTTTGTGCCTTTTGTGTTGTATAACAATAACATACGCACAATATCAGATTTGGATCGGTCTCATCTGGTTGAAATAGGCAAAAATAGGCAGTATCGGAGCAATACCGATACTGAGTATCGGATCGGCGCTAGGGGTGTGCCAGTTTCAGAATTGGTGATGACGGTTATGACGTGAGTCAAATGTGACGGTTCGTAACATAACCGTCGTCGGGGTTTGCGACGTTCGTCTGTTATAGGACAACTTAGTTTGAATAAAATTAATATTTGTGTAGTGTTCAATGTTGTTATCAATAGAGATACGTGGATGGGGTATTAGTTCATCCGCAACCGCATCACAAAACTCATCATCATCTGCACCAACGTTTTTTGACCAGATTTCAAAGCCGCACCCGCCCGCCATCCGCTGATTGTTTTGCGGTCTATGGACGATGCAATGCTCTGCTGATGCGAGCCGCAAGAAAGCCCTTGTCTGTTCTAGAAAGGATGCAGCAAAGATATTTAATGCTAATGTATGAGGCATAGGCCTCCGCTGAGTTTCATTCATTTACAATGAGATGCGCTCTAGTTCAACTTCACAATGCAATGCAAGTGAATGCGGCGCACCGGCGCCTCCATGTCACGGTTATTATATTGTCTCCTATATTTATTTATTAAATACATGCAATTGGTTGATGAAACATTTATTAAAATTAAGATACAATTTGTACAAAACGAAATTCGCTTTAAAGAAAGGCTTTCTACAAAGAAAAACTTAATGAAGTGGTAAAAATCATGTCTGACGATTTACAAAACAAAACTTCATTAATGTCTCCCGATTGCAAATGTTCATTGCTAATGTTTATTATTGCAATGTTTTTCATTTGTTTAATAAATCTCATAATGATGGCACATCACTATATCATAGCTTTTATTTCTATCTCAAATTATTGGCGGTCGGTCAGGGGGTACTTGGCAAAGAATCAAATACAGTTGGAAACGACGTAGACCATTAATAACACAGACTGTTAACATTTGTTTTTAATTAGTATTTAAACATTCTCTATGATAAAAAATGTTCGTAAAAAATATTTTAATAACACGGTTTTGGCGGTTATAGAGTTGTAATGACGGTGTTCAACTATAACCGTCGGTCTCACGGTTATATGCTAACCGTCACACCCCTAAATTACATCAGAAATAACTAATTGAATAAAAGAAAAAAATAAGAGTAATACCTTACTTTTTAAAGTGAAAAGTAATGGAATTACAGTAATTAATTATTTAGTAATTAGTTACACCCAACACTGGTTAAAAGTGATTGAATCTGCTCGGAAGAACGTCGGGGCCGCAAATCATAAACATTCAACATGTTGAATCGGAAGTCGGAAACACCTGTTGTGTGGGGGAAATCCCGAGGACAAACGCGCACTGTTAAATCTATGATTTGTTTTATCGTCATGTTTGTTGTCTGCATTTTCTTTTTAGTGTGGGCCAGCCTTTACAAATCTGATGTGATAAAATCCACAGGAGAGTTTTTAGGAAGGCCCGTTTTACACGCAAATTACTCATTTATTTACGAACGTTTTAATGAATGAGACCCAGTGAGTTTTTTGTCAAAACATTTTCAAGAGTAAACTTAAGGAAAACATCCATCCACAGGCACAAGAACAGTGTAAAGCTCAAGAGGTGATGCTGACCTGGAAGAGCTCCTTCAGTTCCTGTACAGTGATCTCAAGCTTGATGATGGGCATCTTCCCAGCTGCCGTCTGCTTACACCTCTGCTCCACCTCCAGCAGAGAGAGAGAGCTACGACACACACAGACAGACACACACAGCACCACAACTTAGTTACATTTTAATATTTAGTTTAATTCAATGCATAAAAAAAAAAAAAAATTATATCAGGAGCTGGAAAGAGAACAGTGTTTACTTGTTTTGTAGCTGATAATCGCAGTACAGGCCCGTGTCAGACACTCCCTCTCGACACACAAGAGCACTGAAGTGATTCTCCATCACACTCCCTAACACACACGCTCCTGTGCGCCACACCACCTACAGCAGAGAAAATTCATTTTTAAATTACATAATACAAAGAAATCATATTTCTTCAATATTTATATCAATATTTTTTCTGTTTGCTCATTTGTTTCCCTATTTCAGTTTCTATAAAAGATAAATCAGTAAAATAAAATATATAAAAAACAACAATTATACAAAAATATTGCTAATATTCTGACTTAAAGTGATTCAAATTAATATATTATTATTAATACAAAGAATAAATAATATTTAACATAAAAATACATTATTTAAATACATAAAATAAATCATTTCTTTTTTGTTTTTGATCCTCAATAAATATTCAGTTTCTATAAAAGAAATCAAAATATATAAAAAACAACAATTATACAATTCAAAATCAGCATCAATTAAAGGTAGTACAATATATTTTATTTTAAGGTAAATTGTATTACACAAACATGTTTCTGACAGGTTTTTTTAGTGAGTTTCACAAACGTCTTGAATGCACTAAAGCTTGAATACCTGTTTCCCCTCCACTGAGTCAAAACCCAGCAGCTGCAGTTCACAGTCCTCCACAAGAGGGCGACGTAGATCCCATAAATCCCCATTTACTCTGCTCACCACTGCACCTTTAAAACTGTCAACACACACACACACACACACACATTGGGTTTCTGCATTTTGAGGAGTACCCATAGACTTGTTTTATGCTGTACAAACTTTACATTCTATCCCCTAAACAGAGCACTAAAAAAACCTGTTTTTGTACATTTAAAACAACATTCACTTTCAACATTGATAACATATCAACTATGTATGCTGTGGAAGTAAAGAAACCGGTTTGACCTACTCAGTCTAGAAGGGCAAGCTCCAGATGAGCAATGGCGAGAGATCCGAGATACTATCATCTAAATTGCCGAGAAACATGCTTCATACCAAAAGCCTAAAGACAACAAGTAGGCGACTATCCGTCAACACCATTAATATAGCAGATCAGCGAAGAGTGGCAAAATATAGGGGCAATAAGGACAAGGTTAAAAAGCTGAGTGCAGAGCTCCAATGCAGAGCAAGGAAGTACAAGGAAAGACAGCTGGACGAACAATGTCAACATCTGGAAGAGGCAAATAGGAAGGGTTACACCTCATCCATGTTTGCTGCAATGAAGATGATGCAATCTAGTTTCCGAAAAGGAACGGTTAGGGATGGAAATGAACTGATTGACCAATGGGAGATCAAGAGCAAGCGGAGAGAATCTACAGAAGAGCTGTACGCCAGTCAGACTGAAAACCAAGAAGAACATGAAAATGGCCAGATAGACGGGTAACCCAACATTTTGGAAGACACTGCATGGGCTTTGAGAACTGCCAAATGAGAAAGCCCCAGGAATCAATGGGATCCCTGCAGAACTTTTAAAACCAGTGCCAATCAGTGTCATCAAAGCTGTGTGCCAAGAGGTGTGGCCTAAATGGCCAAAGGCCTGGACAAGACCTATGTTTATCCCATTACCAAAAACGGGGATTGTTTTCCAACAGCGGCTACAGCAGATCATTGATCAGGAGCTGCCTGATGTCCAAGCTGGCTTCAGGAAGGGTAGAGATACTAGGTAATATTTCCAATATCAGATGGATGAAGACTCAACGTTCCTTCGTTGCTAGTTCTAAAGCAATTAGTAATGTAGGCTTGGGCTCAACTGTTAGCCTAAACTATCAGCTTGAGATTTGAATCCGTGGCAGATGGTAGTAGTTTCGCACAAAAGAGGGTTTTTAAAGGCACTCTGTTGTTGTTTCTTATTTACACACTTGTGCCGTCGAACCGTTGTATGTGTATGTGCTGTGATTCGGCCACAGGCACACGGCCAGAGTGATATCGCACGGCTATTTGTGAGATATTGCTCATATAGACATGAAAATAGCAATGACATTACACATTCAAAGTTTTCCAGGTTTGAAATATTTTGTCCAGATCAATAATTAGTGGATATGATGAAGACAGTGTTTCACAGATATATATCAGCAGTGTTTAGTAACTTGCATCTCAATCATGGTAAACATTTAGACGACATGACACACAGTCTGTGGCATATATTTACCGTTCATTCTGGGCGATCTGTAACGGTGCGGTCACACCAGCAGAACCGTTCAGTGTTCTGCCATCAGCCAATCGGATGGTCAGATTTTGTCCTGATGCATCTCCAGTCACCTGGACATGCCGATCACGCAGAGACTCAAATATCCGCAAGCGCTCGGCCTGACTGGCAGACGGCTGAAGCTGAAACAGAGAAGAGTGTGTGAGTCTATACTGAGATGACTCATCAGTCACTGTGCAAAAATAACAGAGAATATCAGTAAATTACACTATGGGGAAGGTTTAATATCAGAAGTAAATATGAGGGAGTGGCATAATTTGAAGATGAAATTAAAGAACAAAACCAATATAAAAAAACACAACAACATGAAAGTAAAACTTCAAGGTCGTTGGAGTGAATCACTTGGCATCAAGGACATACCGTAATTATATCAGACTAACCATATATACAGTCATTACATAACATTTATAACAATATACAATGAGGCCCAAAATTCTGAGACCAGTGACCATTAATGAAAATGTGTATTTTTTCCCCATTACAAATTACATATGAGCATTAGAATTTAAATGAAAAGTTTAATTAAAAATATTTAATGAATGTGAGAATCTCTCAATATTTGGTGTATCTTTTGCTTTAATGACTGGAACAACATGAACTAAACCTGATGATATTCTTCAGCATGATTTGAAATGATCTAAAGAGCACCAACTGAAGAATTATGATTATCTGTACAAAAATTCACATGGCCAATGTTACCTATGTTTAAGAAAAAGCTGAATATTTTATTTTTCATAATAACATTTATATTAACTAGGTTTTTTTTTCTAACATATTTATTAAATAAAGCAATTTTAGTGTGGTCTCATACTTTTGGTCCCCATTGTAGTACTGCCATCTATGTTATGTTACAGTAATCTTCATTCATATATACCTTTTCATATTAGTAGTTTTAACTGAACGTTAATTTTAATTATTAATATATTTAAAAGTGCATAAATAAAATGTAGCACATTTAAAAAGTGTCTGAATCCAAACCTTTCATTATTACTTTATACATAAACACACATTCACGCTATTCTAATTCCACTTCAAACAGGTCTACTAAGAACAATGTGTCACTATGTGACATGTCTGTCAGATCCTCATCAGTCACATCACACACAATCCTGCACACCTTCCCGTAGTATCTGCTGCTCCGGACCGCTGCTCTCACTGCCGCCTGACAGACGGGCCACCTCGAGAACACGGCTACAAGCATTTTACACTCAAAACTCAAAGCTACGGCTCCATCATTTCCCCTATAAGCATCAAATGTTGCCCTCTCTCAGCGGGCCGCCATTTTACAGGAACTACATCGTCACAGAGCAAGACACCCGATTCGCCGAGAACAATCGAATGAGGGCGGGCTCTGTGTGAGAAACAACCAATGAGAAGCGAAGCCAGAGGTGCGTCATGAGCGTCCACTCAGTGCGCAAGTAAACACAATCACTGACAGCTAAACGCTCCGGATTCTCCTGTATATAAACACAACACATTCAAATAAACGGATTTTTACGGAGGACTGAAGAGACAACAGTGAAGGTTTATGAGCTGAACACTAAAATTATATCGAACCAAAGCAAGACAATATATTTAGAGAAACAAGCTCAAGATAATGCTCCATCACTTCTGCCTCCTATAGCCTGATCTTACATTATACGGGGTAAAAAAAAAATCCACATGCACTCAAAACACCCTGTTATTTCGACAGGATCCTAGAGACGAAATCCAAAATCATAAGATTCAAGCACTCATTTATAAAATGTCTTACAATGTCAACAAACTGGTGCACTTTACTAGTGAGTGCAGCTGTCTTCTAAGGGAGCTGTCTTCTATGTAAGGACATTGTTCCACAGCGTTTATATAAGCGTTACCTATAGATAAGCAATCAGACTTGCTACTACAGCTTTACAGGCAAGTAAAAAAGAAAACGAAAAAAAGACAAGCAGATTACTGCAAATTTTAACTAATCTGCCTATATTAAACAGTTAAAGAACATAATGAATGCGTTTCAGACACAGCTCCATCTTAGTTTCAAGTAAGCAATGTGTAAATCTGATTCTGCCTGGTCTGATTGCAGTAAATTAAACCACACTCCCTCACCATTAGCTTTCAAGTACTGAAGTTCAGAGCAAACACAGTATAAACTTCAAGGTACTGTGAGTGTTTATTTGCATGATCTATTGGTCACGGAGAAGGGTAACATGAAAGGGAAAATGTGTCATCCCTTACTGCAAAATGATTGGCAAGTTTACAAAACTAAACCAAATTCAACAAGTTTACAAGTGCACAATGTTTCAGATATGAAGAATGCCATCAAGTAATCACTGATTTTCTTTCATCATATGGTGACAATGTTTGGTCGCACAAGATCAGTGACCATTAGGGTTGTCAATGTGAGAAATGGGGGTGTGCTCCAATTGACACTTCACATCAAGATCGAAGATGTTTAGTTGGATATATGTGTGCAGATGATGTTTTTGTGTCTGACACATTCCCTTGAATCCACAATAACCACCACAATACAAGGTTCAAGTGGTGTGAAGATATTAGTAGTCTATTCTGTTGTCCCAAATCTCTGTAAGTATGTGTCATGAATATAAATGCAAAAAAATAAAATAAAATAATAAAAAGTAGAACTTGGGATGTTTACAGTTGTTTAAATTTGCTGTTTGTTCAGTGTCTTAACACTGCTTACCATCAGTCATCAGTGTCATTACTGCAAGGCGACAGAATTCAAGTCTGCAGTTACCAATAGAACAAATAGTATTGCAAACAAAATTTGATTTAAATCACGAGAGGAGTCATGATGACGTTGGGCGTTTAGATAGTTGCAGAACAATGATGCAGGTTTTGCTGTCGTTTTCTGATAACAGTACTGCATATCAGTTTAATTAACTAGACCACTCAGACAGCTATCTGTACATTTGACATGACTGAAAGGATCCACATTTTAGTCTGACAGAATTGAGCAGTAAACCTGTGGTGCAGCTGGTACAAAATGTATAGATGTGGCTCCAAATGAAGGAATGACTCGCATTTCACCCACAACTGAAGACTCATTACATTAAAGCATCTGGCAGATTCTTAATTTCATTCTGTTTGTACAATAGCATGCTGATATGCAACAAAGCTGCTATTACAAATATTTTTAAATAAGTCTGTGGGTTCTCTGAAATGCTCCTCGTGGAAAACACTCTACACTGAATTCAAATGTTGTCCAAAAGAATACACTAAAACATGCCCCTCAAATAATCAACTTTTCAGCACTTAAAAAAAAAAAAGAAAGAAAAGAAAAAATATTACAACTTTTTTTCTAACACAATGGATGAAAAACTCCATCAATGTACAGGTTACATTCACACTTAAGTTGTCAAACATCATTTTGTTGAAAAGCAGTGTATCAACATTGTTTTGAAACGATGTACTATTTTGCTTTAGGTTTACGAACATGTGAGACATTTTGAAAATGCAATGCATGGAAGTGTGGTTCGTAATGAACACAGACAAACAGATTTCAGTCATGTGTACATAATAAAGGGTTAAACTAAGTGTCATAATCTTTAAATTCTAGAGACAAAGAACTGACATTTCAGATACAATGGGAAATTGGAAATAATTAAACCAAACTAGTTATTTCGTCAACTTTCATTTGAACCTAATGTTCAGAGCTGTGTATTTTAGCTCTGCACATTTCTGAAAACATGTTGGACATTACATTACGGTATAAGACTTACAGGATAACATAATTGCTGTTAAGTAAAAAATAAAAAGGCAGAAAATAATCCAGGTACATTTGTTCTTGAACAAAGTATGAGACCACCTGTAAAGAAAAGTCTCCTTCCTTTCAATAATATTTCTCATCACAATGCTTTTATTTAGCAGAATACATGTAAGATCTATTGAAACTGAAGGGGGAAAAAGCAACAAAAATTGCAAGGGAACTCTTGAAAAGCACTCAAAAACTACAGAGTAGTTATGCCTTGAACACTTGGTTAGCTTATACTGTATGTAGTGTGAGCCAAAATCTTCACATCTTGGTGAAGGTTGATAAAGTGGCTGTATTTTAGCATTATGAAGCTTAAAGACCACTACAAGCAATCATGGTTGCCCAGCATTATGTCTATGACAATAATTTAATCACTCAGAAATAAAGCAAAGTTGAAATCCACTGGCTCTATGCTCGAAGTGAGAGAGTAACAGAGGTTAACAGACAGAAAACAGTTCTCTGTAACCTGTAAACAGCAGAAACAAGTATTTTACATGAGAAACAATAGAAAAACAAGTGTTATAGGGTGGGAAAGTGAAGGAAGTTAATTGAAGGAAAGAGATAGTCAGCGTATCCACTAGTCATCCATAATACACACTCATACACTCTCCACAAGCACTCTCTTACATTACACAAACTGAACAGGATAACCACCTTTTGCATTCCTTCATATGGATGTTTCTGGATCTCCACATTCTGCTCATCTGAAAACTTCTCTTCCTCTATGAAGAGTAGTGCTGTAACATGGCTGCTTTGGGGCAGGGCGTGTCAGTGCATGTGTATTTACATGCAGTATAAGTCTCACGCTGCGATTCACAGGTGATGCTAGCTTGCTACACTGCCTATTTCAGGTTGTGCAGAGCCTTTAGCACTCATTCTAAGATACTAATATCGAGGGGGCAAGAATGGTCTTTTGGGTTGGTTGAAAGGCCCACTGCTGAAACTGCCAGCGGGACGTTTTGTCCCAGGCAGGAGGGGCTCACGGTTAAGGGAGGGGGGCAGGGAACCTCTGGGAAACTGTGGAGAACGGAGCGCATGATGCTGGTTTGGTAAGTGGAGGAGGGACAGAGGGGAGGAAGGGCGGCGGGGTCTCTTATTTGGGGAGTTGAAGGGTA
The DNA here is from genome assembly GCF_949319135.1 of Squalius cephalus. Taxonomy (NCBI): domain Eukaryota; kingdom Metazoa; phylum Chordata; class Actinopteri; order Cypriniformes; family Leuciscidae; genus Squalius; species Squalius cephalus. The sequence continues at coordinate 30,931,346 of NC_137136.1, read as the reverse complement.
GGCGGTTGGGGATGGACATGTGAGTACGAGGTTCACCTACTGGGGATGGAGGTGTGGTTGGGGTAGAGGGTGATGGTGGTGTGGGACTAGGGCCCTCTCGAATTCTGCCCAGGAGGGGTGGGGGAACTCCAGGGGTGCCAGGGCGATGAAGAGGTGGGGCGTGGCGCAAGGCAAACTGCTCTTTCACAGTGCCTGGCCGTGGGGGTTCACCTAACAAGGAAGGGAGTTGGGGTTTGCCGCCTCTTGGAGGGGCGCTACCACCGCTACCTCCAAGTCCCGTTCCATCGGGACGGAGATTGACAGGTGGGTAGGGTAGGACTCGATCTATGGATACAAGGACACCACCAACCATAACAGAGGAGGTTGGGGAAAGGTGGTCTCTAGGAGGGGGTGGGGTTTGAGGCATGGGTGGAAGTGGTGGTGGGACACGAGGAATAGAAGAGGGAAAAAAAGGAGGGGGATGATGGTGCTGAGGAATGCCAAGAGAAGGCCGTGTATGGTCCTCATTTGAGTAGGGTGGAGGTGGGTACTGCAAAGGGGGCGGAGGATGAGCAGGGAGAGGAGGAGGAAGAGAAGGGACCAATCCCAATTCTTCAGAATTCTCATGGCCGTGACTACGAGGGCGATGTTGGGGTGGGGATTCCATAAACTCCTCCTCTTCATACCAGGCCCCACCAACTCTAGAACTAGCATTGCTTCCCCTTCTTGGGCCTCTTCCAACCAAGCGGATGCTTTCCACCGTCTGAATGCGGTTGCCATAATCGAGGGTTTCGATTGCAACTCCCTCATTGGAGGACGAAGAAACAAGAGTCTCAATGCGATGGTAGTGGTCTCCATTGTCGGCCGAAGCTTTCCTCTCCTTGTCTTTCATCCCATCTTCAGATCCTCCACTTGACTTGCGAGAGGCTGCACTTTTCTTTATCTCTCCGTCCATCTTTGATTTTATTCTCTGATCCTGCAGCATGGCCGCTGATGGAACGTTCAAACCCACTCCTTTTCTCTTCAGCCCTTCTTCATCATTGGTTTTGGTCAAAGCCTTGACCGATTTAGTCGCATTTGGGCTAAAGGCAGCAAGCCTCGAGGGTGGTGGGGTGCGGTAATCCCGGTCTTTCCGCTCATTTTCTCCCAGAGCCTCTCGTGGAGTGATCACTGCATCCCAGGGGTCACTGTGATAGGCTGTAGGTGAAAGGTTATGCCCTCCAGACATACCTGCACTCTGGGGGTCATTGAGGACATGGGGTGAGTCCATGATTTCGTCTTGAGTGGGTGTGCTACCGCTTTCATCTCGGACAGGGGTGCCATCCAGGTTTTCCCCAACAACTAGGAGAGGGCTATTGCTGCCCACGTCATCCAGGCCAAGTCCGAGAGCGCTGAAACCAGGATTCCCTTGAAGGAAACTGTTGATCTTAGACTCCAAGCTGGGCAATGCCACAGCCTCACTTTCACTTTCTGCCTCTTTCTCCTTCTTTTTTTCTCGTTCCCTTTCTTTTTCTTTTTCTTTTTCCCTTTCCTTCACCTTCTCCCACTCTTTCCCTTTCTCTTGCTCGGACTCTTGCTTGAAACTGTTGCCTGTGGGCTTTAGGGTCTTCGGTGTTGTTGGGGTGGTTGTGGTGGAGGTCGCTGCAGCTTTGGTGACAGCTGAAGAAGATGTAGAGGCAGATGAAGATGGACCAGGGTCTGTCGTGGTGAGAGTGCCCGAACGAGCTGATGAAAGGAGAGATGACAAACCTGCAAGATAGAGATTTAATGAATATCAAAATAGTTACTGGTTCAAACAGGTTTCCCAAACACTTCCACTTTCCCAAATTGTCTTCCACTGACAAACAGATTAGAAATCAAAGGTGTAATGTGTCCTACCCTGCAGGTTGGGGCTGTGAGTCTGTGTTTTGGTGAGTACATTCAGGATGCTCTCAGGGGAGAAATCTACTTTGGACAGGATGTTGGCCAGAGGATTGGATGAGGGAATGCTGCCAGGGGTTAAAGGAGGGGCTTTGGAGGAGGAGGCGTGGCTGGATGGTGTGGTAGGTGTGCCAGGGGAAGGACGGGACACAGGACTGACACCTGGGTGTTGAGAAAGAAGAAAACACTGTCATGAAATGAGATATAATGAACAAAGTCTTCTCAAACTCTTTCAGTTTTATTAATTTTTACTTCTTGAGCCTGTCCTGCAAAAGGAAAACTCACCAGTGGTTTTCATTGCATTAGAGAGAGAGCTCAGAATGGAGCTGATCTTGCCCAGATCCACATTTGCCAAGTTCACTGGCAGGGGGGAGGGGCTAACGATAGGGGCTGCTACAGGTGTGGTGGTCAAGGGTGAGGTGTTTGCAGGAGGTGTTTGATTGGTTGATGACCCAGACACTGTCTTTGTGGGAGTTGGTAATATCTGGGATGGTTTAGAAGCAGTGATCTGGGAGCCTTTTGTTGCTGAGGCATTTGCCATCTTGGACACAGATGGAAGACTTGACTTTTCTTTCCTCTCATCAACTAGAGGACAAAGGACAACTATGTCAGTTAAACAGTAAATTTGTGATGTTACATAGCATACTAACATTACTGTGTTCCCCTCATCTCTGCTTTCTCTCACCAACGATTCCAGAATTTGTTGTTGTTTCTTCTTCCTCAGACATGTCCATGTCCTCAATATCTCTGTTGTCCTTCTGTTGCTCCAATCCTCTCCCCCCATTTCCATCCCCAGTGCCCGTATTCTTCCTGGAACTCAAGCCATGGAAAGGCGACTCTGAGCCAGTGGGGGACGGGGCATCCTCAGAGGGGGATGGGATGGGAGAGTCATCCAGACTGGGCAGTGTGGCCTTCAGAGCATCCAGCTTCCGCTTCAGGCTACACACGCGATTGGCAAAAGCTTTATAAGCCTATAAGAAGTGGTGAGGGGTTTGAGAGAAGCACAACATGAGGATACATGATATAAAGTGATTGTTGGCACATCAATAGGCCAATATTTGGCATTTTGTCTCTGGCATCAGGCACTAACCGTGCCCCCTTGGTTGATGAACAGAAGTCTAACCTCAGAGAGCACATTCAATTCTTCTCAAATATATTTGGGTAATAAGTAGGGTTGGGAACCAAGAACTGGTTCTTATCCAGAACCGGTAGTGTTTTTTGAGAAATACCGGAACCGTGCAAAGTTTCGGTTTCCGAAAACGGTTCTGGTGCGATTTATGCACTGAAAACCCCTGGCCTACTCATATATGCTTTGTGTCAGATATCAATGCAGAGAGAGAGTATAAGACAGTAGAGCTGCACGATTAATCTTTTAAAAAAATCTCGATCTCGATTCAAACACCAACGTGATCTTATTCCTAAATGACAAAAACTTTCACACCAGAATATTCAAATCTGTTTGCGCTGTCGCTGATCCAGAGAGAGCATCTGTCAATATAAAGGTATGATACAGCTTCACTTTCAGTCTTTTCAACAACACAGTATCAATATTTCTGTGGGTTCTCCTTTGCTGGAGATACAATAAGATTTCACCAAATTCTCCCAGTGAATTCAGAAATGTTGATTTTTCCTCCAGAAAAACTTACTATTTTTGCAAAAATTGCTGAATAATATGTTGAATTTGTTCACATTACAAGTCTGTTAAACTCATTTGTATAAGTATAAGAAATAAATACAAAAAGGATTGTTTGGGTTGAGTATTGTGCATTTTTCCCTTACTACTATTACTATACATGTTTAATAATTTGAATGGAATCAGAACCGGAAAAATTATTACGATTCCCAACCCTAGTAATAAGTGGTGTTTGCCAAAGCAAGTGTGTTCACAAGAATGTAAACAAATTTAGTACGGAGTTGTCGACTCACATTGGCAACAATTTTGACCTCTTTGTACTGCATCTCATAAAAAATGTCTGCGTTTCCCAGAGCCTCCAGCAGCGGGGGTCCTGCCTTCATCTGGCCCTCCAAGAATGTCACAAATTCCTGCAGCTTTGTACCTCCCTCCTCAAAGTCCTTTGAGAATTTATTCCCTCCTGCTTTATCTGTGGATGTAAGCAGAGAGAGAATTTGAAAAGCCTATTTTTCCAGTTATATAGTGCAGTTTTTGGGAAGCATTTCATTACCTTTTAACCTCTTGAGGGCCTCAGTGCTGCAGACGTCCACTCTGAGAGCAGTTAACTGCTTCTCTCTCAAATCACTCTCGTCCAGAGAGTGCTTGTATGACATTAACCGCTCTACAAAATCATGCGGCTGACATAGAGAAAAAAAACATTAATTATTTGTTCTAATAATTAAACAGAAATAAAGAGGCAGGAAAAAGTTCTAAACCTAAAAGACAGATCATGACTTACTACAAACTCTGCAACAATTTTAGATTTCAGAGCAGTTTTGGGGTTGACTGGGGCTGCAGAGAGGGGGGGAAAACACATGGTCAAGTTATTTTGAAAAACATATATATTTTTAACACTTTTCATTGTGAATCATTGGATAGCTATTTGTTAATTTATGTACTCTTCATTTATATTCAGCCACAAAGTTTTCTCCACAAACATATTACAATCAGTGTTTGAGAATATTGCAGTAAGTACATTTGTTAAATTAATTTCCATTTAAAAAAAATGTACATGTCAAATACTGAAGGTAATTTTAGTAATTTATGGATTCAGTACAATGGCAAATACAGACCAATTATTAAATTTATTTATTTTATAAATAATGTATTATTATTTGATTGTTTATTGACTTTAAAGTCAAGCAAGCAGAAAGTCTTTATAAATGGCAAACACAAGGTAAACAATACAAGATATACCATTTACAGAACTATACAAGAAATTTCAACTTAATACAAGACAAATTTCAAAAACATTTTATACAGTATATAAGGCTGTCAATGTTAGTGTTAACGCATGCGATTAATTAATATTCCTTAATGCGTTAAATGATTTACTGCTAATAAATTATTGAAGCAGGTGGAATTGCATCATTAACATAATGCAGTTAGCTAATCTTAGAAGTTAGCTGATCTTAAAAGAGAATATATACATATACTATACACTCGCTGCGTCCAAAATGGAACACTTCCCTACTGTATAGAGCTGGTAAGTCCCGCCCCTTCCGCTAACCCCACTGGACCTCTAGGTTGAAAAATCGTCAATGCAAGTGAATATGAGAAAATAATTATTTTCTGGTCCCGTTTGAATTTTGCCATGAATGTGAACATATGTTGTCTGTGAATGTTTAATATAATTTTTCGTGTGAAGAATGCTACAATTTAGCATGTAGAAGTTTGATACGGTTAGACTTTGTGTGAGAGCACTTTGTGGACTACAACTCTTCGCTGCTTTCGACGCGTTTCTGAAGAAAGAACAGCCGATTTGGTTTGAATGGTGACATTTGGGTACAAAACACACAGGCATCTCGATCTGTCTCCAGAGATTATCGCAGCATTAGCACCGTGATTTGACAAGTGGAGAGAAAATGTGTTGGGGTGACGTCACATAGGCGACATGTAGTCTTTCTCGTTATGTCTTTTCCACAACTGCTAGCCGAAGAATCATGCAATATACTGTCAAACTCGTAACATGAAAAATTATATAAAAAAATTCACAGACAACATATGTTCACATTCATGGCACAATTCAAACGGGACCAGAAAATAATTATTTTTCAACCTAGAGGTCCACTTGGGGTTTTACGGATGGGCGGGACTTACCAGCTCTATAGTAGGCGAAAAACAGTACGCCAACAGAGTACTATGTCCGAATACATAGTATTCGAAAAACAGTAGGCGAAATGTTCCCGGATGACCTACTAACTGGCGAGATTCTGAAGTGCGCATTCGATGGACACTTTACTATCTCATGAGGCCACAGGAGAGAATTTATGAATGGAGGTGAAGCAACGCAACTGATGCTGGTAGGTCACATGATAATGACATGGCGCATGGACGACAACGAGTACATCTGGACTCTATTCATACTATATAGAACATACTTTTTTAACGGTCATGTAGTAAGTTCAAATTCAAAAGTAGTACCTCACACCGGTTGGGTGAAAGCTGGCACGCCTGGGCTGCCGCTGCTCTCCTTTGTTTTTAACTTTTATTTCCTGTTAAATACCTATTTTATAATTGTAAATATTTTATTTTATAATTTAAATCATGCATGTCCTCCTGGGTTTGGTTATATTTCGCAACCTCGTATCTCCAGATGAGAGGGAGGTCTCGCGATACTTCACAACTCGATCTATAAAGCTTCTGGCTGAATGTACCAACGTATATCGGCCAGCCTGCTCTCTAAGATATCGGCAATCAAAAAAACAATGTCGGTCGACCACAAGTAATTTTTGACTGCACTCTCTCATTTGACGCTCACATCAATAGCATAACCAGGTCTTGTTATTTTCATCTTCGTAATATTGCTCATCCATTTCTCACCCCGCATATTTCTGCTGTTCTAACTCATTTGCTTGTCACCTCTCGCATTGACTACTGTAATTGTCTTTTATTTGGTTTACCACACAAATCTCTTCATAAACTCCAGCTGTTTCAGAATTCTGCAGCTTGTATCATAACCCGGACTTCATCTATACAACATATTATCCCATCACTTCAACAGCTTCATTGGCTTTCTATCAAATTCCGCACTGAATTCAAAATTCTCCTCCTCACTTAAAAATCTCTTCATAACCTCGCTCCACCTTTCAGATCTCTTACAGCCCTACACCCCTGTTCAAAATCTCCATTCCTCTTCATTGGGTCTCCTCCATTCACCCTCTGCTCACCAAACCACCATAGGACTTTCAGCTGTGCTTCTCCTCGCCTTTGAATTACGGATGTTAACTGGGAGAGAATTACAGACTGGCTAGCTCAATTTAAAGTCAAACTCAAAACCCACTTATTCAGAATAGCTTATCCTTCATGATTACTGACTGCTTTTAAATCTAACTTTTTTTTTTCTTCTTTTTACAGTTGTCATGTTTGTACTTGTTGCTATCCTCTTTTATGGTTTATTGACATTTTTATTTATTACTTTGATATTGTTATTGCTGCTACTTCTTGATATATGCTTCCGCTAACCCGGACGTCGAGGTCACTTCCGTGATTTGGGAAAAGCCCGTCAAAGTCCTGGCAGAAAGAGATGCAGTTTTTATTATTTTTTTCCGAAGTGTTGACAACTTAGTGTTAACTAATAATTGTTGCAAACTGGTACTACCAACAAAATATTAGTGAATTCCAGGAACTGGGCGTCGATACACTACATCATTATGCATCACTTTCTGCCAGGACTTTTACGGGCTTTTCCCAAATCACGGAAGTGAGCTCGATGTCCGGGTTAGCAGTAGCATTAGCCATCAGGCAAGTGTTATTTAAATAAACTCCTGATGTACTTACAAACTTTCCAATGCCTCGTTTTATGAGTACAGAACCTGTGTACTACTGTAGAAGTTTGGTGCCATTCTGGGCATTATTAGTGGGGTAATTTACAAGATACAACTTTGGATCCATTAGCGCCTGCACTAAACCATTCGGCTGACATCTCTAAATAAGCTCCAACTTTAATAATGTTCAACCAAGGGAAAAAAGGCTTCTGGGGGGGGGGGGGGTGTTTGGCTCGAGGTCATGGTGCAAAGGACCCTAGGTTGAAATTACTCTGAAGCATCCCTTAATAAGTGTGCGATTAATCGTGATTAAAATTTTTAATCTATTGACAACCCTAATTTTATACAAAAATTAAGTTGTCTTGATTCTTTTTAGAAAGAGGGTCCCCTTCAAGAGGATCATTATATTTGGTGTCTCTGGCATAAATAAGTTTAAAAACCTCTGCACTAGACTTAAGTCCAGCAATGAAACTTGAAGCAAACAACTCAAAAACTTACCAGGAGGAGGGGGTTGCTCTTTCACTTTCTCTTTTTCCTTTTCTTTCTCTTTTTCCTTTTCCTTTTCCTTTTCTTTCTCTTTCTTCTGCAGACTGGCTTTCAGCTCAGTGATCAGCTCCTCAGGATAAACGTTCCTCTCTTGCCAAATAGTGAAGATCCTGTCCACTGACTTACACACTTTAGCGTCCCTACAAGCACACAGAGAGTCAGCAGAGAACGTGCTTCTGTACGAATCACACAAACACACACACGATTTACTAACTTGACCAGCAGGGCAGCGTCTGGCAGCACGTCAGCGAAGGAGGTTCGGTAAATGATAGCGTTCTTCCTTTTGCAGTTCTGAATGACATCGTTAGCCACGTAGAAGAGATTTAGCCTGTGACTGGCATCCGCTGCATAAAGAACAAAAGGAAAATGGGGAAAAGATTTGTTAATAGTCTGCAACACTAACATAATAGAAAGAGAAAGGAGGAGTATACGTAAGAAATTAACAAAAAATTTGGTAACACTTTATAAGTATACAGTAATAAAATACTGTTTATAAATACTCATTTGCAAATTATTAGTTATTAGTTAATTAATAGTTTATATATTGTAGTCTCTAAATTGTTAATATATTTATAGGCTATAACAAATAGTGAGTTCTTCATTCATTGTCACTGTAATTAACAAAATTATTATTGTTTAATTAGCTCATATGTAAAGAGTCAGATCATGTTTTATGCTTTGTTAAAGAGATAGTTGCAATTAAAAACTCTTTAATTAATTACTCAACCTTTATGACATTCCAAACCCGTACGATTTTCTTTTATCTTCGGAAATAAAAATAAAGATATTTTTTAATGAAATCTGAGCTTTCTGTCCCTCCGTTGACAGCTACGCAAGAGCCACTGAAGTGTAAACACTTCAGATCGTAAAACGAATCCATATGAATTGAGCAGCTTGATCCAAATTTTCAGATGAGACTTAACTATAAACTAATAGTTTGAAAATTATTTTTACAAAGTGCTACCAAAATTTCAACAAAAGGATCTCTACAGACATATTTATCCTGTTTCTGGATATGGAACATAAAGAGAGAAAATGAAGTGAATCTGCCCTGAATCAGACAAATGCATCAGAGTGTCACACAGCGCCCGAGCTGCTCTCTCAAAGAACACTGCTACTCTAACTATGTCGTATGCCTGGATCCAAATAGATTCACAATTTAGCAATTCATCCGTTTTATATGGAGTTGTATATCGTGAGTCTTCGTGACTGTTAAACAATAAGTTTCATAGTTTCACAAGTGCTGAGAATTAGAGATTACAAGCGATGTTGAAGTAGTCTCGCATTTTATGCACCATCAAATTAGACAGATATGGGTTTTGGTAAATGGATAAGTTACACAATCCACAATTGACAAAAATATGCTTAAAAAAACAACACTGCACGATATTATCAATGAACTAAATGCTTTTTGAAGATTGTTTCAATCATAGTCAATCTAAAATAGTTAGTCAGAACTGAACCACTTGAGCTACATGAACGGAAACTGAGCAGTGAATGAACCAGTAAAATAACATGCTTTGTTCAACCAAAAGCACATATGAGATTAATCACAAATACACACACACAAAAAAAACATAACATCTGCGCAAAAATTACACGTTAACCTGACCTAAGTTACATGCTAGTCAGAATGTAAGAAAGTCATGTTGTGATGCTCTTCCCATAACACACTACTAGACGGAGTGAATAACTGAAGAATACAGAATGTCACAATACTGTATTAGCTGGGCGTATAACAGGGTATTGTCATAATTTTAAGAGACCAGTTTATTTTTAACAAGTACTTTTTTACGTTATTAAAATGATACATTTAATATATAAAGGTGGCTTTTTTCACTTTAACAAAACATTTTCATTGAGTAAAATTAGATGTCATTTTAAGTCAGAGAAAAATTGACAAAATTAATCAGACACGATATATTTATTAAATTTACACAATAATTCTACGATGACTAAAACTAAAAGTTATTGACAAAAGATTTAAAGATTCACACTGGAAATGGCCTGAGGGCCTAAGGTGAAATATTTTGATTTAATAATTTTGAGCATTTCATTTTTAACTAAAGTGCATCTACAATCTACTTAGGCCAACATCGCCTCCAAACCAGACACAATGTGATACGATTCCAATGACAATTTGTATGTCCACACCTGATGCAACAACTATGAGATGTGACAAAAATAAATCAAAAAGTACAGCCAATTCTATGACAAGATACAATTGCTGTCATAGAATAGCCTACACTTGTTTGTTCACAGTTTGAAAGCTCTCGTTTCCTTTATTTTCAAGATCTGAGGTGAATAATCCATTGTCGCTTTCATTATGATTCAGGACTCTTAACATGATATTCAAACACAAATTAAATTAATTTAGCATTATCAGCATTTTTTGCATAATCAGTACCTGAGATTATCATTGTCACACTTTGTATGTTGTTGTTTAAGGCTTGCAATATCTGAATGATTTTAATGTGATATTTCCAAAAGCTTTGAATAGTCTAAGTTTTAGGTTGACACGTATAGCAGAGAATAGACTGGGCACGCGTGACTTGCTTGATGTCAAAAATAATTAAGTGCAATAAGCTGCGGAAAACAACTCATACATTTATGATAAATGGTAAATTTAACTCTATTCAGGTACAGACATTTAATAATCAAAAGTAAAATAACACTGTCTTCACTGTATAAATTAAATATAGTTGGCATAATACTGGCCAGTACGGATCACAGAACAACTACGATCCCTATAATTGACATCGCACATCCTGTTAAATGCTAAAACGATATATTGTGCAGCCCAAATTGTTAATGAAAATGAAAACTAGCAGTGATTCCAACACAAAATTCAATTTTCACAACAAAAATATAAATACAGTGGGAATAAAATGTCTACACACCACTTTTACAACTTTCTGAGATGTAAAAATAAAGCAAATTCTGTATACTGAAACCAACAAAAATAATGTAACAAACAGACTTTTAAAAAAATAAATAAATAAAACCCCCAAATTACCTGGTTGCATAAATGTGCACACCCTTTTATAACAAGTCATGGTAATCTGTTTGGAAATATCCAATCGCATTCAAACCCCTACTGAAAAGTAATTATATTCCTCTGGTCACCATTTAAAATAAATGATGCTGATTAACCCTGAATAAAAGTCAGCTGTTTCTATAGGATGTTCTTTGTAAGATCTTTGTTGGCCATGGCTTCAGCTATAAGATGTGATTAAGGATGCATGTAATCTTATTTTGAAGAGGTACTAATCAGGAGAAGGGTACAAAAGTATTTCTAAAACTCTAAACCTGCCATGTAAAACCATGAAGGCCAACAACGAGACAATGAGGCATCACAATGACAATACACAGAACAAGGCACCTGTCAAGAATTAATGTAACAAAAAACATTTAAAAAAAATTATCAGAGAGGATGCCAAGAGACTTACAGCAACAAAAGGAGCTGCCGAAATATCTGGCAAGTACTGGTTATTTGCGGCATGTGACAAAATTATCCTGTATTCTTCATGTGTCTGGGCTAAAGGACAGTAGTGAAGATAGAAGTAATCATGGATAGTGCCAAATGCCAGACCATTACGGCACAAAACCTGTGGCTATGGCTTCGGTTTCACACCTAAACAGTCAAATACACATAATTAGCCGCTTTCCGACCAAATAGTTACAGGAACTTAGTTCTAGGAACTGTCCACTTCTAAACAGTTCTATGAACTACTCTCCCCCAAACTCGGTTTTGCTGTTTGCGTTCGCACTGGCCAAGTGGCCATAGGAACTGGTAGGAGGGGTAAGGGAGTGACGCAAGCACGGTGACTTTTATTTTGACGGCGCGACGGACCTTTATTTTGGCAGCGCTGAGAACGGCAGAGCAAACAATGCTCGCATTCTGTTTATTAGTTAGCAATCTGTCTAACAGTACTGTTTAACATGTTATTAGATAGAACTATTATAGAAAGTAGACAGTATATGAAAAAAAAGTTATTAGCCTATGCCATGTGGTTGATGTCCAGTGTTGCTAGCTGAGCAGAAATACATAATCATGTTTGACTTGGTCCCATCAAAGTTGCGTTGGATTTCCTCTTCAGCATAAAGGTTTAGAGACCCATCTATCACTGTTTTCCATGTTTGTATCTAGTTTCTGGAGTAAATATATAGGCTATAATCTGTGTGTTTACATATAGCTGTTTTAAAAATGGCGGGTGCTGGTGTTCTGCGTGCGTTCGGTCATCAGCGTACACTAACGTCACGGGTAGTTCCTATAAGTGCTGGTTTAGACCCGACTCTGAAGTAGGAGCTACATTAGTTCCTCCAAATGGAGTTCCTAGAACTAAAATCGTTCCTAGTTCCTGCGGTGCGAACACGCTGACATCCGGGAACTTCCCGCAATAGTTCTAGGAACTGTGAAAAGGTTCCTCCGGTCGGAAAGCGCCTATTGTGTCGAAATACCCAGTAGGAACTGGATATACTGAATATAAACAGTAGGGAAATAAATCGAATGTGTATCAGTACAGTGGATCTGTGCATTAGGCCTAGATCAAATAACATGCACAATTACACCATAGCATTTACGAGAAGTAGAAAACCCACACTACTAAGAGATTAGGAAAAGTTTGATCAAATGTTTGATTTTCCAATAAAAGACATGATTTGTTACATTTAATTAGCAGATTTTGACTCTTATACATAAATACAATGTGACTTGGCTAGAGTTCAAACTTCTTTTTACCCCCAATCGAAGAACGAAAAAGAACTTTGCTGCGAGTATATCGGGGCCTTAATACTCAAAGTAGCTTTTTTTTTTTTATCAACCATTAAGGGAAGAAACAAAATGCAGTTGAACTTTACAAAGAGTCAGTGTTCTAGCTCTGTCCTGAGAGTCTGGCACTGCAGAAGCCCATGCTATTTGTGGAAAGCTGAGCCTAACACTCATTAGAAAAGTCTTACACTTTATGATAAAGGACAAACAGTTAGTTGTGAAGGGTGAAGTCATCTGACACTAATGAAGCCTTTAGTCAAAGACATTCTATTCTATAACTCATGCTGTGTGTAATCTGATTCCTAAAATGTCCTTCTGTAAAATAGGCTCACTGTCTGCGGAGCTTGTGCTCACTGGTTGTGGTATCACTATAGTTCTGGGCCATCATTTTTGACTTCACTCGAAGGGAAGATTAATTTTGAATGAATGAACACCAGTAAACTGATATGCGACAACCCAGGCAACTAAACACAAAGTATTCCAATAGGGATGCGCCGATCTTTATGTGTACAGATGCGACGTAATGACGCAAAGACATGCTTGAATTTCCCGCGGAAATCCACCAGTACCACTGGAATTAAAAACATTATTCGAGCTACGGCAAGCAGATAGTTTTGAAGTTACTTGCTCAATTTATTTCGGGTAATGTTTAACCCAAAAAAGTTACGGACTGCAGCTTTAACGTTAACTGACGGTAAAGAGAGAGAGAGAGAGAGCGCACTTCTGTTGCATGCTCTTGATTGCTGATCGTTCACTCAGCAAATGTGTCATCTGGATTAAAACTAAATAGTATATGCAAGTAAAACATGAACTGTTTTGTGATTTATATAATGAGTGGTTCCCTGCATTATTACAGGACGTTTGCAGGTCAAGAACGCAAACATCCGAAGCGCAAGCCCCGGAAAGGGCGTCTCAGTGTTTGCTAATGTCTCAGACAGCAAGCGGATAATGTCTGTCATTTTCTATCACGTCTTGCACTTAAACGGACTAATTCACACAAAATTATGTAAAAACGTCGTCTTGGCGAGTCTCCCAGTAAACATAGTCGGTTATATCTCAAGTGAACGTAGACAGTATATTCATGTATGTGCATTTGGTCTTAAAGGGCCAGCAGCCTAATAAATATGCTGCTGTGTTTTAATGTTAATCAAACAAAGGACATATAAAATCACTCACTGCTCTTGACTGAATAACTTAGACCTACCTGAAAAAACCCAAAACACTTTATTTTATTACTGACTGCTTACTTGTCTTTAATAATGTTTTAAATTTACATTAATTAGGCTAGTAGTTTTTATAGTATCAAAATTGGAATAGAGAATTGTGATATTTCACTGGTATCTATTTGAACCACTGACACAATCCTTAGCACTGAACCCTGCTGGAGCAGCTCTATATGCAGTGTTCTAGTAAATGAAAGATAAAATATGATTCTCATGAAACTTATACAATTTAGCAGGCTTAAATAAGCATGACAATAACTGAAGGAAATATATTTGCTAAACAAATTAAGCCAACTAATTTGATTCATATTCTTTTGGTCTCTCTACTCATCTTCTCAGTTCTGGCGCATGCGTCGTGGCTCTCGTGAACTCACGTCAGAGGCCCACACGGAAGAAAATTAATAGTTGAATAAAGTCGTTATTTTTGGGGGTTTTTTGCGTGCAAAAATTATTCTCGTCGCTTGATAAACTTAAGGTTGAGCCACTGTAGTCACTTGGACTATTTTAACAATGTCTTTAACTTTTCTGGGCCGGCAGATGAAATTGCCTAGCAGCCTATGGAGGAGTGAGACAGCTCTCAGATTTCATCAAAAATATCTTAATTTTTGTTCCGAAGAGTTAGTTAGTCTTACTGGGTTGGAACAACTTGAGGGTGAGTAATTAGTGGCATAATTTTCATTTTTGGGTGAACGAACCCTTTAAGATGTTCACACGTCACAAGTAAACATTTTCACTCCGGTTTGATGTAATTTCCATTATTCTGGTTATTTTTACCGTCATTAAATCACATACCCTAATGAACAGCACAAAAGATGAACTCATATATAGTAGGTGAGGTACTGGCCACATTACGTCAAATGCAAAATACAAAAAATGAAATGTGCATGTGTGATCTGCATGTACAGCAGGGGTTCTCAACTCTTCAGGAAAGTGGACCTTGAGGGCCAGAGTTTAGTTCCAAATAGGGTTGTTGGTACCAAAATTTCAGTAGTCGGTACCAATTCCAGTAATATTTTGCAGTTCTCTGTACCGATTTCGGTACAAGAGCAAAAACTGTTGAATAAAGTTTTCTAAAAAATGTTTTATGTTTTGTCTCATCCATTGGTTATCACTGTCAATCATTGCAGTTTCAGATTCAATCGTGCGTTGAAATACTGTTGTTAATCCAGAAACTTTGCAGTGTACTTAGCAGCATGAAAAATTTGTACACAGACTAAAAAGTAGGGCTGCACGATTAATCGCAATAAAACCGCACATGATTTGGCAAAGACTCCGATTATTTTATGCGCAGCTTGTCAGTGGAGTTAATTGGTAGTAAATACTGCCCCATTTGAACACCAGAGGGCGCTCTCATGCAAACACGATAAGTATGCCCCGCTGCAGAAGGGCATCATTCCAGGAAATCCCTATCTCTGTAGAATAAACAGAAGATTGAAACGCTTTGATTAAACATGACTTACAAATACACGACTGCCTTATTCTGTGTAAGAAGGCACATCATCTCACAGAAGGATGCTCAACTGTTGTTATGAAGTGAGTTTGGAGTAAATGCATGTTATTAAATGTTGTCTGTTGTTGGACAAGAGGTTCATAAATGCTTCTCATGTTTTGGAAAGATGTTTGATGCGTGTTGTTTTTTCAAATGCACGAAAGTGACTCAAACTCACAGTGCTTTCAGATGGAGCAGCGTTTACAGAGCCGATCATCAATGACAAGCTCCGCATAAAACATAATCGCAGCCTTTGTGATTTTAAAATCGCGATAAGCCATCTTGATTTAAGTGCGATTACATGTAAATTGCGATTAATCGTTCAGCCCTACTAAAAAGTAAGGTGTACTTTGGGCTTTAGGCACAATATCATAAATGGACCTAGTCTATGTCTGAAAGTTATGGAGGGTTTCTGCCTGGAAATCTACAGAAGAGAGATAGGCACTATAACAACACTGTGTCAAACTATACCACCTGGCCAGTGCTAATATCAACACACTTTAAAGACACAAGTGGATTTCACTCAAATAAACAGATACGACTCAAATAATTGTGGACAGAAGATTAACCGTTTTCAAAAAAACAGAATCAAGGACAAAAATAAAACCAGGGTAACATGAATACGGTCACAATACATTACTCTCAAATTAACATGTGTGCAGCATCACAAATGTACTGGAAGGTATATCAGTCTTATTTAATGTAACTAAGGGCGATTACTATGATAATGATAAAGAAATAGTTAAAAAAAAAAAAATTCTAAATTCAGAAGAATAGCAAAGTCCACACATCATAACTATAACGATAATGACAGTGAACAATATTGGAATCAATTTCAAAATGATTATTTCCTGTTGATGAACGATAAAACCAAAAGCCAATCAGAATCAATCCTGCTGATAGAGTTCAAGCATTTAACGCAGCAGACGACAAAACTGCAGACCACACTTATATTAAACATAATGATATTGTGCGTTGATGTGGATGCTAATGTACTTATCGTTAATTGTGAATGGGCCTTTAAAGATGTTTTTACTACTACTGTCAGTCAAATTTCTATTACAAATGTAATTGAATTACATGTTAAGCCGATTAATTCAGTGCAATAAAGCATGTCAATATTGGCTGAGAAAAATGTATATGAAAATAAGTTAAGTTAAAAGACATCACAATAATGTGGGAGATGAAATCACTTATCCTTCACATGCGTAAAAATGTGTTTGGCACAACACCACGCTGAACGCCACAGATTTTACTATTGACTAGGGCTGAACGATTAATTGCATTTGCGATAATATCGCAATATGATGAAATGCGATTTTTTAAACCGCAAAGCTGCGATTATAGTCTGGTCACGTGACACGCGAGAGTAAACCAGTCTGATTTACAGATGAAGCATCAACTTGGCACGCGACACATATAGACCTGGCTACAGGAAATAACAGTTTATGTTTAATTTATGTTATATTGTGTTATAGATTCTCTCCAACGATTCTGTATTGTATAGCCTATGTCTGAGCTTAGTTTTAAACACAGACGTGTACGACGCGCGTGCTTTATAAACAACCGTATTCTGCTTGCTTCTAATTCCTCTGTCTCTCTCACACACACACGACACCACTCGAACCTTACGAGAAATAATCTTTAATAAAGTTCGGAAAAGTTTAAGCGAATTACAAGGACATTCGCGGGCTTCATTGCGCAAGATATGAGATACGCGCGGTCTGCGTGATGTTACTTCAGTAAGTTAGTGCGCGGTCTTGCCCGCCGGTATTTTACTAACAAATGTTCTACGAAGGCATCATATGTCTTGGAATGCAGTTGGCTTATATATTAAAAATATGAAAATCACCGACAGAAGCTGCTTTCAATTTCAAATACTCACGTGCGTTTTGCAAAGAGCATTTGAGCATGCGGCTGTGAGCGAGTCTACGTGGTTAAATGTACGTTTACATCTCAAAATGCTTTTATGACGCGAATTTACCGGTAATGTGACACAGTCAGTTATTAAACAAACAGGACAAACCACATCTTATAATTTCAAAAGAGATGAACACGTTCAGACAGCCTACTCTTAAATACTGAAAGCACTCTTTGTTTATTGCTTGTAATATTTTTTTCCCTCTTTGTTATTTGTTTTGAAGCTATATTTGTTACAATTATTAACATGTAATTGCATTAATTTAGTTTTTTAATGTGTAATTATTATAAGTAGGCCTACTTATAATTATGTAATTAAATATTTTAAGTTTTATTAATAAGATCAATTAAAGAAAAAAATGTATCGGCTCATGAGGTGCCTAAAGATTCCCTTCCCTATTTTACAATGATTTATTGCTTGTTTTTGTTGAAAAAAAGATAAAGAGCTTAAAAAATAATAGCATATTAAATCGCAATCGCAATATTGGTAAAAAAAATGGCAATTAGATTATTTTCCAAAATCGTCCAGCCCTACTATTGACTATTTAAATTGAGCAGTGCAACCTTTTTACACCACAGACTGAACAAAGTTAAGCATTGCTTGGTAATTGGATGACCTAAATTGGTATTATCTAATTGTGTATTTACATTTAACAGCTGACAGATATTCAACCTAATTCATTTGTGAGACAGTCTAACAGAAGGATGGCCAAGACCAGTGAAATTTCAATTGATTTGAGTTCTTGTCATATTTTATTACTATTTTCTAAACTATAGCGAATAAACTGAAAATGTGAGACATGTTGAAGGTGTCTGAATACATTTTGGTTTGACTGTATTCAGTTTTTCATTCACAGAAACACTGCAGGTGTGTGATGCGATGATGTGTGAATTATGCTGCTATTTGCACATGTAAAACTTAACCCTTGGACAATCTAACACTTGAACAAAATGTACTCTGAAGATTGTGTCGAAACCAGTGGACAATTCTGAGATGCTGGCCAGACAATATCAAACATATAACAGTCTAGAATAGTCTCATCACATATTGAGTAATCAACTGAACTTCTAACCGTCCCATTTTTTTTTTAATGGTTTGAGATCTAAGTTGCTTCAAGCTACCTAGTAACAGAAGGGTTTGCATATGAAGAATCAAATTGTAGGAAAATTATGTAATGCATCATGTCATTTTTGCCATACTCCTATTCTATAAAAACTGTTTTATGAGAACTGTTTAACTGAGATTTGTCTGAGATCCTCCAGCCATCATTAAAGCACATTCGAAGGTAGGGATGGGACGGTATGAAAATTTCATATCACGATTATAGTAACCAAAATTATCGTGATAATCAATATTATCACGGTTTTGTTAAAACGAGATTCAAAGAGAACTCAAAATGTTCAAAGAGAACTGATGCTCACACTGAAAACAGTTTTATATTTGAAAATCAACAAAGAACAAATAAAACAAGCAGCTCTATACATACAACCGGCGTAGCGTCATAGAACGTCTCTGAAAAGGTTCACGCCCACTTTTAGGGGAAAACAAACCGGCGAGCACCATACACAGTATGGCTGGACAGAAAAGTGCACTCAGTAGCTCCTCTAAATATAAAGACATAATATTATACATTTAAAGATGTTTACTTCTTAAAACCGAAGTAAAATCATTCACTGGCTACCTGGTGACTCGAGGTACGAGTAAATGTCCGGGTAAGACACTTCTGGCCACTGGGTGGGGTTGTTAGACCAATTTGACGCTGGTAGGGACATGTTTTTAAGTTGCCCAAATTAAGTTTATAAACGTATCGTTCACGCTCTATGGAAGGCAGGGTGAACATATAATTACTCGACATATTTCATCTAAGTGATTTCTGAAGTTATACACGTCTGCCGGCTGTGTACGGACGTTGTTTTGTGCCGCTATTTTGTATTGAAGTCTATGGGAAGTTTGGTTTGTTTTCCCCTAAAAAGGGGCGGTTACGAAATTTACAGTTAAGTTCTCGGATGTGCCGGTTGTATGTATGCACTTTAAGCAAAATTCTATTCTGTGGCATGACCGTCGTCAATAGCAACGCATTATAACACAGCGCACATCCATGCATCACAACGGACGTGTGCTCTCGTTTCATTCAAATACAACTTGCCGTCTTGCGTCTCCGTTTTTGATTGTATTGAAAATGAAATCAGAGTTGATTTATTGTTTAACGTTACAGAGTTTGATAATATTGTTGTGATCATCTTGTCTGGACGATTGTTTTGTATGCTGTACAAAATGGACTTATAAACAGGTAAGATTTAAAACATTAATCTCAATTCATATGTCTCCATAATTATGTGGTAAAAAAAAAAAAATCGGTGTAGTAAGTGTACAATGATATACATTATTATCCCTTAAATGTCACTCTTATAGTGTTTGAACTTGTTTGTTCGTCTTTGGCTCAAAGCCACTTGCTGCGAACTTTTCTTCGCGGAAGCTTCATGTTTATTTCAGTGAGTGAGAGTGAGATCAAATATTTCAGCTCAAAACAACATTTTGTGCCCAATTATTTCCCAGACGTATTTTTGTTATTGAGGTCAAAGTTAACTTGCCTTGCGTTCGATATAAACAGTGGGTGATGGTCACACAAGACGACTCGGCAGATTTGAATGTTTCCCCACCATCCTCGATTAAGTTTCACTCACAACTTTTGTAAAAGCCAAAATACTCAAAAACGAAAAGAAACAGACAAGTCTCTGCTTATGTAATCCGTATGAAATGTGCATTTCTCTCTCTATAGGCGCGTTCACTACTGCGAACCCAGCAAACACAGAACGTTGGCACAACGTACCCAACCTTCTAACAACGTTTTAACAACATGGCCAAAAGGTTGCTATAACTATGTTGTGTGGTGAAGGTTGTTACAGCGTTGTCACAATGTTTACATTGAACCACCGTTCAGGGCCATTGCTTAAAGTTGTGCCGAGGGTGTCTGGACAACCACTGGACGACATATGTACTCGTCACTGCCCTGAAGCGCAAAAATCAGCCTTTTAAATTTCAACTGACCATTGGGCCGTCTCTCATTCTTCATCGAGCAATCCATACGAGAGAATTGCATTTAATTTACCTCAAACACAACCTACAACTTCCTTGTCTAATGTGACATTTATTTGAACATCTTCTGGTCAGGTATGACAAATATTTAACTTTATGCTAAAAGTATGAAGCCAAAATGACTTTAATGATGAGTAATTGATTTCATCGCGTAGCCTACTTGTTGCACGTTAATGCTTTTTCTTTTTTTGTTTTCTTTTTTTTTGGAAATGCACAGAGAAAAAAAAAATGTTTGTAACTGCTAAAGTTGAATTAGATAACCTAAATAATAATAGGGATAAGCAATATTTAAAAAGGATATAATTTAACATATGACTAATTAAAAATTAACCACAAAACATGCTAAATGGGGGATATCTATATCTAGCATAAAAAACAAAAAAAATGGCCAGAACGTCATCTCTCATTTGCTGAATGTCGCGCAACAATGTTGCTACAGCGCTGGCGCATCTTACAATTCTACGTTGTTACAATGTAGACAGCGACGTTGCATAGCAGAAATGCAATGTGCCAAAGACGTTGCCTAGTTGTGTTATCTGGGAAGATGAAGATCTTTGCAGCCGAAACTGACACAGAAAACATTTAGTTTTTTAATAAACAATTAAAATGCGTCCTTGACACATTCATAATCATTAGCCTACTTTTACCGTTTTTTTTGTGCCAAGCTTTATGTGCGCGCTTGAGTGCGGAAATAGCTATATATATATTTAGAATACTAAATTAGCGGTTATGTAATATATATATATATATATATATATATATATATATATTACATAACCGCTAATTTAGTATTCTCTCCAAAATATATTTAAGTAATTAAATTAATATAAATATGTGATAAGTCGACTAATGGCTTAAATGAACAAATACTAGTTGACTAGAAAAAACTTTAGTCAGGGGCAGCCCCTTATTTCATGTATTTTTGAACTAGTGCGTCACAAAGGGCATTCTGGGTTGAGCGAGCGAAGCGGAATCTTCAGAAAGACGCTCTCCGCT
Organism: Squalius cephalus; assembly: GCF_949319135.1. Classification (NCBI taxonomy): domain Eukaryota; kingdom Metazoa; phylum Chordata; class Actinopteri; order Cypriniformes; family Leuciscidae; genus Squalius; species Squalius cephalus. The sequence continues at coordinate 30,909,966 of NC_137136.1, read as the reverse complement.
CTAGAGGAAATATTCCCACTCCGCTCACACGCTCTGGTGTGAGAAAATATGTTCTTCTGTCTGAGTTTATTGACAGCTTTTAGGTGCGTTATTGGCATTGTCACTCTCTGGTAACATGGACGCATCACCACCAAAAACATGGGGATTTTCTTTCTTTAGACAATAATCAAACTACCCATTCGATATTCTATCATTAAATCAACTAATCGAATATTCGAAAATCGTGACTCCTCCCTAATAAATATCAGCTGTCACTCTATATCTCCCAATAATATGTCTTAGTAAGATGTTATTTAATTGCTTACAATGATGATTGAGAGATGAATAAATAAATGTTCCACAGAAGCCTGATGGATTATATTTGATGGTCACATTTCAACGTTGTTTTTTCCCAAAAAATATGTATGGATAATCAACTAAATTTTTTTGCTTCAGTGTTCAATATTACTAACAATATAAAAGTTATTCTTAGATTTACTTTATAAAAATCAGTAAAGATTTCACAGCAAAAAGACACGCAAACCACATCCTGAAGGGGGATGTTCTTACATTGATACTAAGGCTACGTTTACACGGAAACGATCTGAAGAGAAAACGCGAAAGTGATCACTTTTTATTCTGCGTTTAGACGAGCGTTATGTGGGGGAAATCTGCGTGCATATGGTGACGCAAAAGTGTGTGAAATTCAATGTAGTGTGCTCTCCAGGCGGCTAGGTGGCAATGTGAAGCACTGATCGGTGCCTTCACTGTCTAGCAGACTTTTGCGTTTTTACCGTTTAGACGGGAACGCGACGGTGGAGCGTTTTTAAGATTTCCACTCTGGAGGGTGGTGTCACTTTTTTGCGTTTTTAAGCCCCAAAAACGCCGTCGCCGTCTAAACGAAAGGCACATCTGATAAAATATTTTTACGTTTTCACCCGCGAGCGTTCTCGTGTAAACAGGGCCTAAAATACCTTTTACTTGCTAAAAAAAAAAGTATCATTTATACATATTTTGTCTAAGCCTACTTGTTGGACTCTTGAAAAATGTTTTTAAATTGAAAATGCTATTATATTTTTGTGCTTATATATTTGATTATCAGGTTTATTATTTAACTGTGACTGTGAGAAAAGAACTGTGCAGTTTCAATTTCCATCACATCTTTCCATCCAAATATGAGAAATTTAAGCACTTAAAAAAATGCCAGCAAACGAGTGTCATGTCTCCTTGTCTGGTGTGGAGACAGTCAGAAATTGGCTGGAAGTAAAGAATGCTGAATGCTCTACTGTTCTGAAGCACACAAAAATAGTCAAAGGTCTCCTTTCATGCAAAATGAAGGTTTGTGTGTATTGAAATTTAATTATATTATAAATTATTATATAAATATTACTTTTCACAGCATTAAAGCAGGGTCAAAAATGGTCTTTGGTTGTGGTGATCCACACAAACAGTACAAAGTTGTGACAGCATGTGAACTGCAAGCCCATTTCTGACAATAAATCCAAAATAAATGCAAAAAAAAAAAAAACAGTTTGTAATATTAACTTTAAATTCACTGTTAGGACAGATCATAAAAAAAGTGTACTTAGAAAATTCGTAAACTGAAAGTTAGTGATAAAATGAACAAAATGTAACATTACATAGAAAAAATGGCAGGTCTATTATTTTACATTTACACTCCAAGATTTAATGCAAAGATCATTTGACATAAAATATCATATTGTTTTGCTCCGTCCAATCGAAATCATTTGCGTATTTAAATACGGTTGTCAATCCAGAAACTTTGCAATGTGTAGTTAGCAGCATGAATGAACAGAAAATGAGCAAAGATTGCTGCCAATATAATCACTGAAGCTGTCAATTACTTGAGTTCAACGCGAGATGCACAAAGACATTTCCAACATCAAATAATCTTGGAGCTTAGGTGTTGCCGACTTTATACTTTATTTTTTACTTGTTGTTTTTTAGTCGAGCACCCTTTTGAGACTGATGTGCGTGCTTTTGTTTCATTTTTCTTCAACATCAAATAATCACAATTTGTTTTAAACGCCGCAGAAAATTCAACATTGCTCACAGCACTTAAGACTCCTTGACCAGCAAATGGAGTCACATACAAGTTGGATGGCAGTAGAAGTCTTAAAAATGATAGGCATGTGGTCAGAAAAATTTGTCTCAAACTTTTGTATCATCATTTTGCAGATTATGAGTTAAAGGTGCTCTAGGTAACTTTTTAACCTTACCTGAACAGCTTCGGAGTCAGTGGAATGGTTATATTACTTATTTCGGGTTGAATGGTGGTGGTTTCGCACCCCCCTGGTGCCCGAGAGCGGAAAAAACTCACTTGCAACTTTGGGACGCGGGTCGTGTTCCAGGAAGTATCGCGTGATATCAGGTCTCGCGATGTAACGAATTGCTTGACGGCACTGCACACGTACACGCCCCTATTCAAGCACCGGCGGGCTAGCTATAAGCAAAGGGCAACGATAGATTGAGTTATGGCTGAGGCTGAGCCTGTAAAAAAGAAGCAGAAAGCTAGGAAATCTTTGTCGGAGGACCAACGAAAGAGGAAACGGGAGACTGACCGAGCAAGAAGTCAGACTCGAGTAAATATATCGGACCGGCTTTTTCAGAATGGTGAGAACTGAGAGAAACAGAAGCCTGCAAAACGGATGCTGATCCTGCTGTTGCACTTGTAAGTGAAGTATCTTTGGAATAAACTGTGTTTAATATTTAAATTTCAAGTAATTGTGACCTCAGGATGTTTGCTATTGTCTGTAAAGGTTTTTATTATGATCGCTGTCTGTTACGGGCTTACTAGTAACGTTACGCTAGATACTATAACTTTGATGTTAGGCATTGTCATTAGCAAACACGTTTGATTTCTGTAGTTGTTTGGCCGTTCCTCTGTCGGTTTTATTTGTGTAACTTACACTTTTATTTTATGTCACTAAGTCAACGCGTCTGATAGTAGGCAATATCAGACGCGCAAAATGTTGCACATATCATGATCGAGCTAGAAAAAACGTTCTGATGTTTTCTTAGACAAGCAAAGGTAAACCATCATTCTACCAGATGAACTTATAGACCTTGCTAATATAACTTTAGACAAATATTAGCCTCCGATATATATATTTTTTTTATGCTCATGCCCATTCTCCCAAAAACAAACAAACAAACAAACACGAAAGCAGTAGTTCGCCTCGTTCATATCGTTCGTTCCCGGTAAAAAATACTAGTATGCATGACAACACAATAAATAAAAAAATCGCCATCAGTTGGAAAGAAAGTATTGCTTTACTTGCCTCCCAATGCCTCGGTAGACATAACTGGTTTTAAAATAGCCGGTTCCTCTGCTCAGCTAGGTTGACAGCTGATCAGCTGGGTTGCTCGTGGCAAGGGGGGAGGGACAACAGTTCGTTTTTACGACAGAGTGTTTGAAAGCATTATACTACCAGACACTAGGGGGAGCTCGTAGAGAAAAAACACTCAGACTTGCATAGTGTCCCTTTAAAGGAGCTGTATGTAAGATTGTGGCCAAAACTGGTACTGCAATCACTTTCAAATTACTATAGAGCGGTGTATCCCCTCCCCCTCCCCCCTGACTCGAGGTTGCCAGATAGGCTGCAGGATCCAGCAGGAACATAGGCTGCAGTTTGTAGCTGCAGCTGTGGTAACTAGAGCAGAGCTGGCAACCCGGATGCCGAAACACTACTGACTTCGTGATTGGTAGATAGGTGGAGGGTGGCGCTTCAGGCCAAAACACAAGATGACAACATCAACATCAGTTGAGGGCTGCAACTTCACTTTTTAAATGACAATATCCTGGCCGTACTACTGTTGTCAGTGATATAAGTATTTGAAATGGATTTCTTAATGTCTAGTGACATATCAGGGCCATTTTATGATTAATTGAAATACATTTCTTACATACAGCTCCTTTAAGACATATGGCCCAGTTTATGGGTAGGCTGTTCAACCTTAAACATGGTTTTAAATCAAACGAGTTAAAAAAAACTTTTTACATTACCACAGCAAATTTGCATATTAAAATAACCAAAAAGTACAAAGCATTCATATTTTGTAGACATTTAACTCAAAAGATCAGAAAAGTCCTGGACCTCTTTGTTTGGTTTCAGGGGGCCCGATTCACTCAAGCGACTGCAACAATAGCTTCAATTCGAAACAGTCGAACATTGAAAATTCTTCTTGTAGATATAAATTAATCCACCAAACGGCAGAGGAGAGTTCACACAAGACTAACCTTCAGGCAAAAGTTCAGAAAGCGGAGAAGTGACTCCTACCTTTAGACAGGTTTCCGCTATAAGAAATGTCACGTAGCCTGTTGTTGTTACATTTACCTCAGAAAAACCATTCAATTAGTTTGGTAACAGTTTACAATAAACTTTCATTTGTTGGCATGAACATACAAAAGTCAACAAACATTTATTTAAAACGAACATTTAAATGTAATAATAATGGGGTTTTTTTTAATCATAATTCACATTTAGCCAAATTTAGTCAAATGTAGTCTAGTTTTTTTGAGAATGAGAGCATGTCACACAACCACGCTGACACCGGTTTAATTTGATTAGATCACCAGACACCACAAGTCATCCTGTTTGTTTTCCTCAGTTTTTAAAGTATTTCAATTATGAAACTAGACAGTAAATTTGAATTTTGTGGAAGGGGAAGGGTTAGGGTAAGGTTTCATTTTTTTAGCTATAATTACCATGAGTCTGTATTAATTTGATTGTATAATATATTTTTATGTAGCCTAATACCAATAGCTGGTATTTCCTACTTCGCAAGATTCGAAAGCAATGAAAGTTAGCCTTATGACAAACCTTTCATACATATAACAAAATATACTTAAAGGGTTACTTCAGGATTTAGCATTAAGCTTTGTATTAGTAGAAAACCTGTAGTATTTTCGAATTACCATGCTTTCCCCCCTCATATCCCCCTGAGAGGAGAGATTTATGTATTTTTTGTCTGGAAAAAATCCTCTGATGACGCAAAAATCGTCATTTTGCGTCATCGGAGGATTTTCTGTCCAGAGGCTAAAGACTACAGCCAGTAGATGGCGTTGTTCCGCATGTTTTCAGCCCGCCCATACAGGGTGGGATCTCACTCACAGAATGTACACAGTATCAGCCGTCTTTCTTTGGAAGCTAAGCTAGCAGGCTCTTGTTCTGTGGAGAAAGCTGAATAATAGGAGAAAGCTGAGTAAGTAGGGGTTACCATCTTCCTTTTCCCGGACTTGTCCGGCGGGCGAGACTGTTAAAAATGTCCGGGATTCAGCTTTTGCGTTCTGCGGTCGCCATTCATTGTTTACATGCACACCTCTCGTTTCAATCTAACTGAATTAATTCCGATCGGTGAATCTGACTGTAGTGTTTACATGAACGCTAAACAAGTGATCGGTTGATGTGCGTTTTACCCTTGCTAAGAAAATTTCCGCTCCTCCGTGAGAGATGCGAGACCCGGCGCGTCTCAGTAATCACACCACCGGCCTCGCGCTGTTCTCCCGCGGCCGTCAGCCTCGTCCTGCTCGCCACAGTAAACATAATGAATGAATGGCGACTGTAGAACGCAAAAGCCGAATCCCGGACATTTTGGGTCTCTAAATCCCTGGCAAACTCATCACTTACTTAGGCTAGCCTTGTTGTTTTCAACTGTGCTCTCTAACCGGTAGGCGTGGCCTCCTAAGGCAGCGAAGCAAGTGCATTCTGGGAGTTGTTGTCTTTCATCCACATAAGCCAAAAATACATTTTCTGGCTTTTCTCAGTCTAGAAAGCTCCAAATTCAAAAATTTCTCCACATTTCTTCTACTTAAATGACCTATTTTAAATACACATTCATCTTCCCAGAGGTGAAGTATCCCTTTAATTAGTATTATTATTGATATTTATTTACACTTATTTTTTCACAAGAGGCATAACTTGTACTAGGCGTAACTTGCAGGCGCCTGGTTTGTAGTAATGAGGGATGTAGACAGAGCCTTCTCTTTTCAAGAGATCCTGAAGAGCTTGATCAGCTGGTTTAGGTGTGTTTGATTCAGGTTTGAACTAAACTCTGCAGGACAGTGGGTGTCCGCATTGTTTGTGTGTCAAATACACGTTTATGCGTTTCATATGACTGTTGATGGGTATAGCAAACCAGACATCCTTCTGTACTCGCATTCACAAGTTTAAGCAAAGGCGCAAATCCAAAATAGTGAATTAAATCACCATAAAGTTCAAGAATGACCACACTGCTGACGTGATCTTATCGCTAGCACTCCTTGCACACGTGAGTCATCGCAGGCGCATAATCAACACGTCATCTTATCAGCAAGGCATATCAGCATTATTTTTCATATCGAGCCGATGCCAATGGAGCATTTTAAGCCTTTACTGGGCTAATGCCGATGACATTGCGATAATATTGTGCATCCCTAATATTCTTGAAAGTTATGACATTTTGATTTAAGATTACATGCGTCATAGGATTAGGGTTACAATGTTCACTTGTCACAATTCTATTAACAACATATTTATTCAGAAGTCAGCTCAGCTTTATATATCCATCATCAGTGGAACTAATGGAAATAGAGTACATCTGCATTATTTAATCATGTCCTTACATGGCATTTCACTTAAAATACTCAATGTCCTTTTACTCAAAGTTCCCCATGCAGATTTCACCCGTGTTCAAGTTGGTCTCGCGAACTCACATGTGATCCAAAAAAAAGAAGAAGCTAGGTTTGAAAGGGACTTTCATGCATCACTATATAGACAATGGACCTTTTTTGCTCATGAAGTTTCGCCAAATAATGTAACGGCATATTAACAGCATCCTAGAACAGTGATGCAGCAAATAGAAAACGCTACTCATTCAAGGATGTTCATTTATGGCATGGACAAAGCAATACGCACTGTACGAGTCTAAAATGCATGCACACAGTTCAGTTAAATGATAAACTTTGCCCTCTTTAACTTAATGTTGTTATGAATGAAGCAATTTTTTTGCTGAAATAACCACACCATTAACAACATAAGCGTGCAGTTTATCTGTCAATCAGATGCATGTGAAAGTTCATTATAGTGCTGGGCGAATATTGTAGAAAAAAATCCACATTAGAATTAATACAGGTTTGCAAGTCTGTTTACATAGAGCTGCCAGCAGGAGGCGCTTTAGGAGCGGCAGAAACAGCGGTTTCCCCGGTAACGGCTGTACACAAAGCAGAGCTCATAAATGCTGCTTTATCAGGAAAGATAAAGAAAGATTCAATAGAAATAACATCGACACTTTTCTCAAAACTGTCAGTTCACTTCAGATACGTTCATATAAAAATACCCGCGCCGCGTCTTGACTTTGACACGTGCGGTGCTCATGTTTATTCAACAATGTCAATGCCAACCACAAACAGATTTTCCAAAAGGCTGTATTGATATTGTGAACCAATGTATGGGAAACACTGTACAATAATTTGACAGCTATCAATTATAGTTTAAGCTATCCATCTTCACCGTCACACTTAGTAACACATACAGCTGTGCATCACCACAGTGCAACAGTGAAAAGAGACCCTCTCAAACAGTGACTACGTTTACAAGCTGTCAATATTCGGGTTATGGTCGGGTTAAGGTCACTATTTGGGTTTCTGAAACATTCGGAATTACCCGTTTACATGCGTGAGCAGAGAGAGTTACTCCTGTATACATGGAATTTGTAATCAATTGGCAATATCCCGATGTAAACGACGACGCACGGTTAGCGTCTGGACGTACGGACAACCTTAAGACGCAATATGCGTCATTTCCGATTCTTCTTCCTGTATCCAAAGACAACAACAACAGCAGCAGCACGCGGATAATGAATAGTTCGGGGCAGATAGTGATCGCCTTTGTTTGTGCTTTCCTCCTCGCTCAAAGTGTGGTGCTGTGCTGCATCTCGCCATGTTTACCTCTACTTCTTGTTTACTTCCGGTATACTGCACGCGGGTTTTTGTATGCGCCGTCTCTACTCAAAAGACCAAGATTCCTTGCGAATAGAACATGCGCAGAACACAAATCAATGTTCCTTTTAATGGGGATATGCCGATACGCGTTTATATGACCAAATATTCGGGTTAGAAAAGGTATCCCAGGGATCATATCCGGGTTTTTAAAAACCGGGATATGAGCATATTCGGGTTTTTGCCGGTGTTTACATGGCCGTGCGCGACCGGGTTATTGCTAATATTCCGGTTTGAACGGGTTATTGGCTGCATGTAAACGTAGTCAGTGTAGCGCCTTCTGTTAAAGGGATATTAAAAATTATTAAAATTTCATATCATAAAAAAAATTAAACACCAGTATTCGGTATGAAACGGTATACCACCAGCACTAGTTCATTACAGCATAAAGGTCCATTCAGACCAAGAACGATAACTATATACAAAGACGGTCATCGTAATTTTGCCAAGACAGACATGCTCCTGGATTAACATCTTTTTTTGTTGATCCTGAAACAATATTCCTGTCCAAAAACATAGTCCTAACACTATCCCTACTACTAAACCTATCCCTATCCATAACATCTCCCTGAAATCAGAGGGAAATTATAGGTGAATATGAATGGTGTGACCTTTGCTGTAAGCTTAAACTTGACATTAACTGTAAACCCATGCATCTAATCCGATTGGTTGATGTTGTTCCCGGCTCAACAAGGACATTCATTAGGATTGGGCCGATAGACGATGTCATAGTCCATCGCGATGGCTGACAGACATCACGATGTTGAGCCGAATAGAGTAAACTTTATAGTTAGTTACGCTGTGAATCTGATATGAATAAAACATATATTTGAATGGATTGTTATTGCTGATTCCATAGACACCACTGTGTATTTTACAAACTATAAATGTATTGTTTTGCTATAAATTATATGTATTTAAATGTCTGAAACCTAAAATAAACATTATGTGGTTAAAAACACTGAATAGTTGTGATATAGGCTATGACAAGCCATAGTGCGAAAGCACAGCTTGAATATGGCAGTTATGTCACGTCACTGCACATTCGCTCATTAGTGGTCAGCTGCTGCAGAGCGTGCCGAAATCAAAATTGCTGATGAGATGTAGAGGAAAATATCTAGTGGAAAATGAGAATGTTACATTACATGCCTATGCTTCCTTTAGGTTAACAAAAAAACTGTACTGTTGATTAAAATGCTAAATTTGGTGTTACATTGTGGGTGTAAATGAATAGGCTTGGACTTGGTGCTGGAAACCCAATGACCAGTTTAGTGCCACTTTATAAAGGCAGAGCGCCAACCGCCATTCACACACTTGAACGCTTGCTACGGCTTTTTTTTTTTTTTTTTTCAGCTGATCTCCCGCGCCCCACACTTTCAGAACAACTGGGTTATGTGAATTTCTACTAGATGTCACCTGATTAATCGGCACCAATAACCAATTCCTGGAACCAATTCCAGTGCTGGAGCGGCTGAGGAGGATGCACTGCCATTACACAGTACGAGAACACTGAGACGGGTCTGCTGGAATTATACAGTACGATAGCGGCCTCTAGAGGCCAACTAAAAAACTATCACAGACGCCTCACGGTGTTTGTTTTGACATGAGGCTGTGCGCTGCATAGAGCGGGACGCTTCAGATGTGGACATTATGGCGCGTTTCCACCGAGCGGTACGGTACGGTACGGTACGGGTCGGTACCCTTTTATTTGCGTTTCCACTGCCAAAAGTTGAGAATGGTACCAAAAAGCCGAACCGTACCGTACCACTTTTTGGGAACCCTTCCGTTGGGGTACCTAGCACAGTGGTACGGTACTAAAAGGTGGAGCTAGACTCACTGCAGGACGTTGATTGGTTGACAGAGAATCGTCACTTGCGCGTGCTACGAGGGGAATGACGACATAAGAAGCGCCATTTTTTATATACAGTTTAATATAATACTACTGTTACTGTGTCACGAAATGTAATTTTAAGAGTTTTTCAGGCGAGAATGTAGTTGTTTAAAGCTCAAATCTGTGGTTTATTTATAAAGATGATTTGTTTTTCCCCGGTTGTGAGATCCATGCGATCAGCGGGCGCTCGGCGCTCATGTTTCCCGGCTGGGTGAGCCTTTCCTCGGCTAAGTTAGTTCTTCTGACGTTCGCCGATGACTCCGACGGTAGTGGTTAAACATGAGATATAATTCGTCTTGTGTAGACCTAACGGGCGATCTTTGGTCTCGTGAATATATAATTCGTTCCCTGTCAATCGTTTTGGCTGAGGGCTAAGTTTAGTTTCATAGGCTATTTGTATTTAACGTTAACTTTACTGTTGAAATGTTAGACTAGAGCGCAGCATTTGGACATTTGACTGAATTGTTTGCTTTATTTCTTATTGTATAGCTTCTTGTACCTTTTACTTAAACTTTTATATTGGCTATTATTGATAAAACTGAAATTTTACTAAAAGAAATATGGTTTCTTGTCATTTTCTTATTACAAGATTATCACTGATGTTTATTGCAACATTTGTACAAATGCATATATTGCCTGTAATATGTGTAATTTTTTTTATTATTTAAACGAAAAGAGGTAACGTTAGGGTTGTGTTTTAAATTTCGTTTTGTTATAGAATAACGTATAACGTGCAGTGAATAATCAATATGCGTTGCGCATGAACCACATTTGTGTCCCTATAATGTTTAATTTATTTAAATGAAAACGAAAAGAGGCAGAGTAGTGTTTTATAACATATTTCGTTTTATTGTTGCTTAAAATGAACATACAGAGTAACAGAGATAAGTAGTAGCAGATCGCGAGCTGAGTGACGCTTTTAAGAACGCGCTGTACCATTTGCATGTAGGAGTCGCACATGGCAAGTACAAACTTTGCGTACTTAATAATGAGAAAAGCCAAATGTCGGCGCTTGTCTTCTTGTGACAAACATGTCGAGGAGCAAGAACAAGATCTGCTGTCATCCATTGTAGTTTACTATGTTCTTCTTCGCGCGAAAATGACGTCGATCGAAACACCACGCCTATCAAGTAAGGGTACTGTTGGCAGTGGAAACGCTAGCCAGATCATGGTTAACAGACCCGAACCGTACCGTACTGTACCGTACCGTACTGTACTGCTCAGTGGAAACGAGCCATGGTAGCCTGGTACCAAAATGGTAGCCTATGTTATAAAGTACACTACCGTACGTGCTTTTTATATCATTACAAAGTAATACATTTGTTGACTAGATGCTGCAATATTGAAGAACATTAGTAGGTTTGCCATTGAGGCTGCTAACATTAATAGCACCTCAAGCGGTTAAAATTGATTGTTACCATCTATTTGCATTAGTTTATGCCCAGCTGGTTGCTTTTATGCATTCGTTATGCAGCGAAGTTGCACATTTAAAGCTAGTGTCATGAGAAAGCAAACTGTATCGTCATGCAGTCGACAGAAACATATAAAGATTTCAGAAATGTATTTGGTTTCAGTAAATTTTATCGTCACAGTAATACATATTTTGTTATTTTGATAGGTCTATACATACAACATAGGCTACATGTGTCTAATTTCAATGGCCTTTATGCAAATATTTAAATATGGCCATCTTTAAGCATGACTGTTTGGATTTATTTGAAATGGTTACAATTTACAATAAGATCCCATTTGTAACATTAACTAAGGTTAACAAAAGTATTGTTCATTGTTAATTTCAACATTTACTAATACATTTTTACATTTTAAAGTTGTGTCTCTTAACGTTAGTTAAAACACAATGAACTAACATGAATGACCAAGGTATAATTAATAGATTCATATTTTTTAGTTTTTTTTAAAAAGGCCTACAGTACATTTTCATAGTTCAGTACTGTTATTCAATTTTTACAATAAAATTCAGTACCGTTTTATGTTATGTTTGTTTTAATTCAGTATCTATCTTAAAAACTTATCGTCCAGAGAGGGCTAATGTAGCTATCATTATCGGTAAAAAACAAAAACAAAAAAACAACACTATCGGTGGACCATTTACTAATTAATTTTTATAATTAAATAAAAGTGGTGTAACACCATTAGGAAAGAACTAACATGATCTAACAATGGATAAAAGTATGTTTATTTAAGTTAACATTAACAAAGATGAACAAATGTGTGAAAAAAGATATTCATAAAGTCACGATACAGAATTTAGTGTGACGTAGGCTAGTGCGTGTTAAGTGTGCAAATAATGCATGCAACCTTGTTATAAAGCGTTTGGAATCACAAAATCATAATCTCACTTCAAAAGCATAACATTTTGGAGTGCTCTGGGTCAACTTATAAAACATAAGTTCAGGATTATTTAAACTGAAGTTCTGTGCAAACACTGACTGCAGGACTGTGAACTTTAGCTAGTGATTTAAATCAAATATGACATCTTGTTATTTGAAAAAGGTTGTAACCTTCAGATGAGTCAATGACAAGCATGCAACAGTAGGAAGAATCACAAGGGTATGGAAATCCTAAACTGACAAAATGATACATAAATAAAGGAAGAAATTTAATTTTTTTAAATAAATACATAGGCTATATATATATATATATATATATCTTTGTATATTTATTTAGCCTATGTAGCATTTATTTATTTTACATTTCGTCGTCTATTTATTTATTCATTATTTTGTCAGCTTTGGAGTTCCATACAAGGGAAGTTGATACGACCAGTCACTAAATATTCACACTCCCATCACAATACACTCAAATTTCAAACCCAAAACAAACTGACATCTTGATTGCCTATCTGAACTGCACACTGACCAGCGCTTGTTTATCTATGTGGGGCTCACGCATCTGTTACTCTATTGAGTTTGCACCACATATGTTCATGCACAATGCTTCTAAAGTCTCTTTAAACCTGCTGAAGTGTGTCCAACTTTCTGTTTCAAATGCCCAGGCCTGCAGAGCGACCCTGCACTGAGCTTTAGTGTAAAATCAACATTCATCTCAGCGTGCACGCGAGACACACCAGCGCGTTCACATCAAACTGACATTTCTCAAACGCTGTGCATCGAAACACAAAATGCACTGACATCGGGACAAGGTTTGCATTCATATCCCGTTAGTGTTGTGCTTGTGTGCGTTTATTAGCAACATTAGCAACTCACATCTCTTCAGCCACTTCATCCAGCAGCGCACGACGAGGCTGTGGTGTTTCTTATTCTCGATGCACCACGAGGACAATCCCTGGATGGACTCCATCGTATTGGTGACTCCTTGAAATCGCCGGTCCAGCGATGACTCTAACGCGCCAGACGAGCCACGGCCACCGCTGTGACCAGTACTGGCCGCTCCGGGTCCAGCCGCCATCTTCCCTTCACTGCCAGTGCAAGCAGAGCCGCATGGAGGATTTAATCACGATTGATCCCGCTGTACCAGCAGAGGGCGCTGCTGCACATTTACAAACCACCAGCAGAGGGCAACATTGTTAAATAGCATTATATTTAAAATTCTGTTTGTTTTGTTTTTAACAGACCTCAAGTAGCTACTAACATTTATGGCATACTTCAGTAATCATGCTCATGTTTCCGTGTTGATACAGCATTTAAAAGAAAGAATAAAAAACAAAGGGGATGAGAGTCTTATTCTAACATAAACAAGTCCAGCAGAGAGAAGTTTCATGGCATTTCTGTCTGCCATACATTTAAGAGATTTTGCAAATAGCTTCAAATCATTCTTCCATCCGTTGAAATGGGGCTTAATCTATAATTTCTGACATCTGTGGATAAAGTGTTTACCTAAAACAATCAGATTGTTTATTATCACAATTCTAGGTTCTTATCATTTATTCAACTTTTTTTACATTACAACTTTAATTGAGATCACATTCAAAGGGTGTAGCGATATATCTTTAGAATTGTATCCAACTCTGAAATGAAAGCCAAAATTCATGTACAAATTCACATTGGATAAAAACATGTTCTACCGTTTCAATTTCTTTCTCACAAAATCCATTTCAATTGTTTTCCCAATGAAATCTCTCATGTAAAAAGAAATTTGATGGATACAATTCATTCAAGATTTTAAATGTCTTTGGCCTAAGGAAAGATTGGGTAAGCTAAATATTGCTTCCTTATTATTATTATTATTATTTTTTCATTTCCAAGTTGCATGGTCCTGCAACAGACCATATTCACAGAACCATCTTTGATTTTTAACGGGAATGAAAGCGAGGCTGTGAGGGATAGACATACAGTTCATCTTTTTAGTGGGTTGTACTGTTATTTAACATGTTTTTGGATTATTCTGTTGATGAAACACTGTAAAAATATCTTTCCAAGAAATTTCAGTGGACAAACAAAACTCAAGACAACATGAGCTGTGGAAAATTATAAGTGATCTGCATGTCAATATCCATGGATCACTGAATCTTTGGTAAGTTGTAAGGAACACTTTACCGAGTCCAACTTCAAATAATTGTTCATTTTACTCGTGTTTTCGCAGTTTCCCATATTAAATCCAGTCACGCAGCAGCTCTTCTGCCACTCAGTCCGGCTGAGAGAGTGTGTTCCGGCAGGAAGGTGACGTCAATGCATTCTCCCTATTTTGCTATTGACAGTGTTCCGAAAACATCTCGGATAACCATGGTTCCCTGAGAGGAGCGAATGAGACATTGCATTGATAGCTGACGTGTTGGGCCAATGGCACTCAGGCATGGGAAGGTCCGGATCTTTCGACTGAGCGATAGCATACAACAAACACTTGGAAGGTTTTTACACTGCAGCTTACGCAATGTCTCGTTGTCTCCGCAGGGAACCATGGTTTCTTGAGTAACCCGAGACATTCCCTTTCGAGATCGGCCTCTCGACATTACGCCGATAGCTGACACACTGGGCAACGTATAAAACGTAGCCGGCACGGTTCGCGGAACGTATCAAAAGAAAGGGTGGGCCTAATTTTAACCCTCTACACTTGGCATTATACATGCATGAGAATCATCTTTCAGCTGATGCTGTTGTGACAGGAATTGTAAAAAAAAGTTTCAGTAGTTTGTGCACTTCTGATAGAAATGTTTTTGAACCAGCGTCAGTATTCATAGCCTCACTGATGAACCTTACTGAAATTCCAGACTTATCTTGAATGCCGGACACCTTGATAATGTCTGGCAACATGCTCAACTGTGCACATAAATTCTCAAAGTCAGAATCTGCCGCATACAAAGACATTATAGAGGGCTGGAGAGTCACCTCTTCTCCAGAGGCAGCTGTGAAAACGAGTTTCTCCAATTCCACCACTACCTTAAAGTCTTTCTGGTCAAAATGACGCCCAAGTTCGCAATTCATTAAGTCAAAGACCTCAAAATACTGTTGTCTGTAATATTCTGAAGGACTTTGAAATTCATGCACATTGTTGCTTCTGCCAAGTTTTAGGAGCAGTTTCTGTTGCCTTGGCAACCTGGGAGCGTCTGTCAAATCCTTGGAGGCCTCTGATGTAAAAAGCTTGAAATGCATCACGAGACCTTAGCCATTGAATAAAACTTTGTGTGATCGCAACTGCAGTTTAAGCATCTTGTAGTGTCATGTCAGTTGTTTGTAATGCCTTGGATAACTGTTCGGTTGGAGAGAAAATCATGTAAGCAAGACGCAGACCGAAATACGTGGTAATTCTTTGCAGGTTGACCAAAACGCCCGTAGATTTCCTACCGCATTCATCATGGGATTCTTCTGTGATTTCTGTCATTAGGGTTACCAGAACAGAATAGTTGTCGATGATTGATTTCACTGCAGCGGTGCATACAGTCCATCGCGTTGGACAGAGGGTTCTTAGGTTTTAAGTGTTGGGTCTCATTTAATTTTTTAATGCTTCGAATGCATGGTTTCGTTTTTGAGTCACTTCTTGCACAATATCCAATACATCTCGTATCAGCTTACATTTTTTCCCAGCATCTTGAAGGCATAAGTTCAAGCAATGTGCTAAACAGTGCACATTGACAGCCGTGGGATTGTGCTCTTTAAAGCATGCATCGACTCCTGCCAAGTGACCGGACATGTTCGCTGCGCTGTCGTATGCCTGTCTTCTGCACAAATCACACATTATATTGCAGCGGATCAAAATGTCATTTATTGCACTGAAAATTGTGTGAGCATCGATTTCTGGCAAATCAAAAAGTCCTATGAAATCCTCTTGAATTTTATATGTCGTCCACCCAGCAAAGCAAAGTCACAAGTTGTTCTTTGTTGGAAATGTCTTTAGCTTCATCTGCGAGTATTGCATAAAAGCCTTCACGAATGGGAGACAAAACCGTTCGTAGTACATCGAGTACAATTATATTCATCATCTCATTGATTGCCATGGGACATGTGCTGTATTCTTCTCACTGAGCCAGCGTTTAATATCTGAGCAGTCATCAGACCTTAGCAACATTAACTTTTAAAAGTTATCGGTTTCCTGACCATCTATAGCATGTCTTGGCCCATCAGAAAGCTGGGAGAGGTTAGTTGTTTCTTTAGCATCTTTCTGCTTTGCTTTTAACTGGGAGTCTGTTCTGCCACACTAGGTTGAAAAACCTGAAACTGAGCCAGACATTCTCTTTGCTTTTTGCTTTTTTGTATGTTCCCTGAATGACATTAAAGCATGTTTCCAATTATGGAAACCTTGCACGGCAAATGCAGGTTAAATTGTATTATTTAGTGCCAGTCCAATGATTGCGCAAAAACGACACTGCATGCAGAAAAGTTTTCCCCACTTTTCACATAAGGTTAGCCAGAGGAAATCTTTGAACCATTGTGGTTGAACTGACCTTTTTTTTGTTTGTTTTTTTGTGAATAGCCGGTTCCCTGTGTCTTTGTAGTTTGACACAGTACAGCAGGATTCATAGATTGATTAGATCTGGTAAGATCCCTGCAGGACTCACTTGAACAGTGGATTTCGGCTGTGCTGGTTGTAGGAATAGACGAACTGGGCTAGATGTGGCATCCAGATGAACTGCATCATCAGAAGTCGAAGGGTTAGCAGAATTGTCATTTGTAGGATGAGTGTCCCTGGTCTGCTTACTTATAAACCCCATTGGCCTATGTTTCTTCATATTTCAGCGCAATTATAATTTACACAACGGGGATAACTGAAATAGTACGTAAATGGCTTTACGCACTAGACAAAACATACACTCTGATTGGTGGCTGTTAAATAAGCGTGGGCTGAATGAACAAATGGTGATTTACCTGTTTTGGTTTTTTTTGTATATTCTTTGGCATACCTTTTAACATTAAAAATACTACTAATAAGAGTTCATGGTTGATGCAAGATATATTATATGAATTCAAAAGTAACCCAAAATTTTGAGGTGAATCTAGCGAAAGTATTCTGTGAGGACATCCCGGTGCTATGCAAATGTCATAAATAGACATACCCCTTTGACCAAGCCCAAGATGAAGCCAAACTCCAAGTGGAGTGGGCGTGAACACTTATAGGGCAGTCTGCCTACTGACAAGCGTAAGCTAAGCAGATGGCTTCCACTATCCAGTGCAAAAAGCCTTTGCTTTGACACCAGATACCCTTTTTTTCTTCCCCGTAGCAGATGAATAGCTGCTCCGACAAGCGAAAGGAGTTAGTTCTGTCCTCATAAGTAACGGGCGTTCATGCGATTCTCCCTCCGGAGCTGGGTCAGGAAAATCAAATGCCTAAAGTGATATAACCTGTGCCCTGAGCACTTTGGGTGTATAACCACGCCTAGGTATAATCCTCACCATACAATAATTTGTCCCGAACTTAATACAAGCACTATTAACAGAGAGAGCTTGCATATCTACTACTAGCTTCTCGCATGCTAGCAGCGCTGTCTTAAATGAGAGCACTTTCAACTCGTTCGCGTGAAGCGGTTCGAAGTGCGGGCTTAACAGTGCTCTGAGTACTAAAGACAGGTCCCAGACTGGCATCAGACGAGGGCGGGGAGGACTCAATCACCTCGCGCCCGGCAGACAACTCGTTATTACTCATGCTTGCCAACTGAGCATCCCTCAGTAGTGGTATGAAAGGCAGCTATAGCGGCCGCATATACTTTCAATTTAGTGGGCGAGTGTGGAGAGGGAAGCGTGGTTCAGCGAGGTCTGTAATGGGAGAGAGATAAAGGAGACGAGCGGTGCGTAAGAAGGTCAAGTGCAAATGACAAACACCTGTGTCTTGTTGCAGTAATTGGTGTGGAAAGTCCGGATATAAGCCACTGTGGAAAGAGAATGAGGAGAGAGAGGAGGACTGAGGACGAACTGGTGGAAAGAGTATCTGTGAGATTTGGTGTAAAGAGAGGCAGAACCCGTCTGTGAACTACTGTCTGTGCTGTAGCGAGGCTACTGTGAATGCGCTGTGTGCGCGACTGTTGTTTGTTGTTATTTTGAAGTTATACCAATAAAATCGTACAAGTCCCAGTCACACCGACCCTGTCTTCTTTCTTCCAACCTTTGAACCTTATCACACTTGTGCCGAAACCCGGGAAGGAAGAAGAACGCCGCCGCCGTCATGCAGTCTCCGTCAGGATCGCCATTTGCGGACGTCATCCAATCGCTCACAAGTCTGCATCAGGAACATCACAAAGCAGGAAGACCGCAAGCTGTTCCAGGGCTGGATAGACCGGGATGTTCGGGCCACGGAAACTCCATCTGCCCCAGCCCCGCCCACTCACGTGCCTCTCAACAAGATGGGGCCACAAGACGATCCAGAGGCCTTCATTGACCTGTTTGAGAGGTCCACTGAAACCTGTGGGTGGGCACCCGCGTAGTGTGGCTCATACCTCTGCTGTCCGGAGAGGCACAACAACTGCCAGTCCAGAACCTCCTGGTCTATAGAGACCTGAAATGCGACCTGGACCTCGGAGAAAGCGACCGACCCTTTGTAATGGCGCAACTCCCGTTCCTCCGCTCTCTCCACGCCAATTCCTTGACCCACTTCCTGCCACTAGGGCAGCAGGGAGGCCTGGGTCGGCCTATTGGCGTTGCGGGGACCCTGGTAATTTTATTGATCGGTGTCCGGTGATGGAGGTGGGGACACTGATCCAGGTCCCAGACGCTCCACAGGCCGCCCCTGATCAAGCTGGCCTGTACCAGATACCTGTGAGTATTAATAAGAGGTACGTATCAGGCTTTGGTGGATTCAGGATGTAACCAAACCTCCATTCATCAAAGCCTGATTCAACCAGAGGCACTGGATAAGAGCCACATGGTTAAAGTACGGTGCATGCACGGGGAGGTGGTGAACTACCCCTTAATGTCAGTGGCTATTCAATTTCAGGGACAAAAGCATAATGTAGAGGTTGCGGTTAGCCCGCACCTCTGACATCCGCTAATTTTGGGGACAAATTGGCCAGATTTTAGTGTATTATTTGGGTATTTATGTGCAGATGTCTCTTGGAAGAAAGGGGAGCAGGGAAGGGGGGTGGTCGCTCAGGTAGGAGAAGCTGAGCCAGGACCAATGGGAGATGAGCCAGGGGAACGGAGCGCTCTTGAAAGGAGATTCCTCACAGAGCGTAATGATTTTTCCCTGGAACTGTCCCAGGACGAAACGCTCAAAAATGCCTTTGAACAGGTCTGTACTATCGACAGGCAGCTTCTCCAACCAAATTGACCGTTCTCATATCCTTATTTTGCTATTTTAATAGAGACGTTGTATCGAGTGACCCAAAACACTCAGTCAAATCAAGATACAACTCAATTGTTGATACCAAAATGCCGTCAGGAATGCTTTTCCAGGCAGCTCATTCTAATCTGATGGCCGGGCATTTGGGACAATCAGCAACACTTAATCGTCTAATGACCCGATTTTTCTGGCTGGGCATTCAGCAACACTTAATCGTCTTTTCTGGCTGGGCATTCACGAGAACGTGCGCAGGTGGTGCACGTCTTGTCGGGAATGTCAGTTGGCGAATCCACCTGCCAATCCAAAAGCACCATTGTGCCCACTCCCTCTTATGCAGGTCCCCTTCGAACGAATTGGAATGGACAATTTCAATTGCATTATTGCACATTAATTGCACTTTGCATTATTTGTGGTGGATTAGGCAACGCAATACCTAGAGGCAGTGCCGCTACGCAATATTTCCGCAAAAAGCGTAGTGGGCGTGCTGTTTCAGTTAATCTCCCAGGTGGGAATCCCGAAAGAGATTCTTACCGATCAAGGCACGGCGTTTATGTCACGGACATTAAATCGATTTGCACCAGCGTTTATCACCCACAAACAGACGGTCTAAACATGATTCGGAAGTTTCTTCAGGAAGACGCCAAAAATTAAGACAAGTGGCTGTAACCCCTCTTTTTTGCTGTGCGCGAGGTCTCACAAGCCTTCATGGCCAATTTGCAAACAGAATTTGCTTCTGTGTTCTCGTCCCTGCCTGGTCGAACACCAGATTGAGACTGAGCCTGGCGTGGTAGTGTGCAGCCGACCTTATTGCTTGCCTGAACACAAAAAAAGGTAGTTCAGAACGAATTAGAGGCGATGCTGGAGATGGGAGTAGGAATCCAGCAGTGATTGGGCGAGCACGATAGTTTTATTGCCTAAAACAGACGGCTCGGTTCAGGGCTACCAGGGGCGCCGGGCTGCGGTGACTTGTCAGTGTCACGCATGTCAGTCAAGGTGAGCCAAAGATGAAGATGTGTAGCACCACTAGACTGCCCATGCTCTGTCCAACTCCTTCTGTGACATTCTTAGCAGCGAGAAGGCCGAGGTCTTCCACCAGATGCAGCTTACACAAGGACTCCAAGTCCAGGCCCTCCTATTCAGGGAATTCAGCAGTTCGGTCTGGAACACCTGCATGACGGTGAGAGTTTGCAGGGCCGACACAGTGTGTCCTACCGCCATGTAGTCTTTCTCCGCCATGTGGGCTGTAGTGCAACAAGGCTTAGAGGGCAGGGACAGATTGGATTTTCATCAACGCAACGGTGGGCAACGATGGATTTTCGATGGAATGAGGTCAGGCATACCCACATTCATCTGCCCCGTCGAGTTCCCAGGGCATGGGCTTGGGTTGACTGCTCATGCAGCTCAGGGAAAAATGGTGCCGGTCTCTGAGGAGGCTGCCGACTGGCATCCATCCACTTATTCTTTGGCTGTTCTGGGGCTGACCATTTCAGGCCAATCTCAGCCACCGCTTCAGTGAGGATGTTCATGAGGTCCTCATCCTTCTGGGGTCACAGGGAAGCGTACTCATCAAAGACAGCCTCTGACCAAGCACCTCAGTCAGAGGCGTTCCTCGACATTGCATCATCCTCCATGGATCCGAAGGAGACCAGGTTCCTCGCTTCAGGGGAAGGGCGACAGCTTTTCTCAGAATATGAAATTGGGGGCTGTGGAGGACAAAAAGCACATGGGCACTGGGGCAGTGTCAGCTGATCGAGAGAGCCTCCCAAATGAGGTTGGGTTGCTGAAAATTGCAGCAAGACTTGCGCAGAGACTCTTGTTCGTCAGATCTTCACAGAACTGGCAATCTGTCCTTTCCATGACTGCCTTGACATGAGCACGGCCCAGACACAGCAGGCACTCATCATGCAAGTCTGGCAACTCGTTGGGCCCGCCGCATATGCGGCATCCTCATAGTGACATCTTCTTCTTCGCTGGATCACAGGAGGGGAACTTCTTTCAGCGATATCCGCTCAGTGTGAATATCCATGGCAAAAACAACAGACTTTGTTTTAAATTATATTTTGTAATTTTTAGCTCAACTTGTCCCAGGGTAGGGGTAAATTGGCCATGATAAAAATGAGCCATCTGGAAATAAGCTGACCTATTGAATTTTTTTCCCCGAGTGGAGAGTAAATAAAATTTTATATAAATTATTTCTTAATGTCTTATGTATTAATTATATTCTAATGCAATTGCTGTCTTCCCCTTCCCTTCAGTTTAATAAAGTACATGTAAAAGCAGTTATACACTATACAGCCTATTTTTTTAACAAAAGCTATTTTGTCTTTAAGAATCCCCTGACAAACAAAGGAACTTGTCAGACATTGAAAACACATTGACCAGTAATGGATCATTTTGAGGTTTTATTCAAAGAATTCAAAAGCTTTAAATGCATTTATATTGGATATATATCCAATATAAATGCATTCAAAAGCTTTAAATGCATTTATATTGGATATATATCCAATATAAATGCATTTAAAGCTTTTGAATTCTTTGAAGAATTATATATACAGTGCAATGCATAAGTGAATACACCCATGCTAAAGTTGACTAAAAAGAGGAATAAAAAATCATATTTTGGAAATTGAACTTAATGCCTTAATTTAAAAAATTAGGAAAAATCCAACCTTTAAGGACACCAATTTTTTTTGTGAATGAATAATGTATCGTAAATAAATAAATGTTCTTCCTTAAAATACATGGTGCATAAGTGAGTACACCCCTATGTTAAATTCCCATAGAGGCAGGCAGATTTTTATTTTTAAGTATTTTTTTTAATTTTTTTTTAGGATACTATGCATCCTGATAAAGTTCCCTTGGCCTTTGGAATTAAAATAGCCCCACATCATCACATAGCCTTCACCATACCTAGAGATTGGCATGGGGTACTTTCCATAAGATCATCACTCAATGCAAATCAAACTAGCTTTTAGGCTAACTGAAATAAAACCATGCCAATCTCTAGGTGTGGTGAAGGCTATGTGATGATGTGGGGCTATTTTAATTCCAAAGGCCAAGGGAACTTTATCAGGATGCATAGTATCCTAAAAAATTTTTTTAAAAAATACTTAAAAATAAAAATCTGCCTGCCTCTATGGGAATTTAACATAGGGGTGTACTCACTTATGCACCATGTATTTTAAGGAAGAACATTTATTTATTTACGATACATTATTCATTCACAAAGAAAATTGGTGTCCTTAAAGGTTGGATTTTTCCTAATTTTTTAAATTAAGGCATTAAGTTCAGTTTCCAAAAGATGATTTTTTATTCCTCTTTTTAGTCAACTTTAGCATGGGTGTATTCACTTATGCATTGCACTGTATATAATATTTATATATATATATATTATAATTATAGAATTAGAATTATATATAAATATATATATACAATATATATATTGCATTTGTTTAGAGATTGACATGACCAGTAGTACGTATACTGCGTTTTCCTCTTACAGTCACATGAGGGCAGCAGACGTCTTGTGCTATCAGTGAAACAAACAAGCAGTTCTCAAGGACTTACAAAAGTATCATTGGTCTGTACTGGCACCCAGAAATTCTATCATAATTCTGTGTATAAAATTGTTCACTGCATGTTTTTACAGGTTTAATGCAAGCCATGGCTCAGTAGTATTCTAACCTTACCAACATTTCAGTAGTGAATACCAACACCAATGATGTGCCATGATTCTCAAAAAAAAAAAAAAAAAAAGAGAGAGATATTGGACACAATACTTTATTTAAAAAAAGTAGTATTTCATTATAGTTTTTTTCATGTAATTATTCATGTACAGCCTGAATCAAAGAAATAAATGAACAGCTGTGAGTGGTTTCCTCTCTTTGTTGTCAGTATGTGTTTGATTAATATTAATATCATCTTCACAGAGCATGTGCATATGTTAACCTCCAATGGCAGGCCTGGCAGCTCTCAGAGCGCGCATTACCTGGATAAATCTTTCCATATGTAATGATTGTCTCTGTGTGTAAGTAAGCTAAGTGTGTGTCTGGGGTTTAGGTACATTATGGGACAAAATGTCCCCACAAAGATGGCAATATTCGAAATCAGCTTATAAGTCATTCTAAGTGATGTTTTTTGAAAATGTAAAAATGCAGAAAGTTTTCTGTGCAGGGTAGGGTTAGAATTACAGTTTGTACAGTACAAAAACTATTATGTCAATGGAATATCTCCATAAAACATGCAAACCCAACATTAGGACAAAATTAAATTCACTGTGATGTTGTAATAGAGAATCACACCATGATCAAAACCGAAATGGAAGCGTGTTAATGATAATGAAAAGTGTAAAATAAAAACAGAACATGTATAAGGTTGATCAATAGGATAGTCTTTCCATCACAGATGAACGAAGAAGATGTGCCAGTTATTTTTAGTTGTTAAAGTAAATTTTTTTCACCAACCAAAATTGAAACAAAAAAAGAGGACATCTTATCAAGAAAAACTTTCATGTGGGCTTTAGAAATTGCCTTTATATAAAAAGAGTAACATATACAATAAGGTTTCATTAGTTAACATGACCTAACAATGAATAATACTTCTACAGCATTTATTAATCTTAGTTAAAGTTAATCTCAGCATTTACTAAACATTTTTTAAGATCAAACATTGTATCTGTTAACATTAATGTACTGTGAACTAACATGAACATGAACGTTTGTATTAACTAACATTAACAAAGGTTAATAAACTCTGTAAAATACATTCCTCATTGCTAGTTCATGTTAGTTAATTCATAAACTAATGTTAACAAATGAGACCTTATTGTAAAGTATAACCTTAAATTGTTTTAAATAGTATAATGCTAGTTAGTTGATAGAGAGCAATGGCTCAATAACACATTGAGTACTGAGTAGTATAGTGTATTCAGGGAATTCATGGATGTGTTATTTTCTTAATAAGATGCGGTTCACGGTTCCCAACCAGTAAGTAAATTACGAGAGTTTTATTAGGGTTAACTATTTAATATCCTATCAGTTTTGGTTGCCAAGATGCCAATTTGTGTGTGTGTCTGAATGGTGGTGGACGGTGGGAAGCAGAGAGGCTGGGTGAACTGACCCTAACCACTAACTAACCATAAAATCACAGGGAAATGACAGGTTGATAAGAACTTTATTCAAGCTTCAACCTTTACCTTAACCTTACAATCTAATTGAGGTTGTTCCTAGACTGACAAAGGATACTGATCCAATTTTGATATGATATTTCACCTGCATTGGCAAAACCAAATATCAGAACTGGTTAGTGCCGTCTGAGGTTAAGGGTTAGGGATAGCCACTATGTTTGTCTAAAAGGAATGTTCGGTCCAACTTTATATTGTGGCCCTAATACCTGTGAACTTACATGGTAACTTGTGTGTACATGGTATGTAACTACAGTGTAAGTACACATTGGTACATAGTATCTACAGCTGTAATATTTGTGTAACTACACAAACAGTATGTCACAACCCACAGAATGGACAGTTCTTGAGGAGTAAGCACACTAGTATCACAAGGTAAAACTGTAGTTGTAATTTAACATTAGTCCTGCCAGTGGTAAATACATGGTATACACATAGGAAACTTGTGTATATTGTTGTTACAAAATGTAATTACATAATTACTGTTACACATGTGTACTTACTTACTGAAGTGAAAAAAGTGTTGTTACCAATATCCTGTTACACATTTGTACTTACACATACATATAGTGAGCTTAGAATTATAAGGTTCTATCTCCGTTTAGGGTAGTTCTGAGATATTGAGCATCAAAGTTTTTACATCCCAGCTGGCAATGGAGAAATGGAACCTTTTTATTTTATTAATAACTACTAACAAAATATTTTTTTACAAAAATAACACCACACAGGCATTAATAAACACCTAATGGATCAGATTATGTCAAAAACTCAATTTCGACCAAAAGTGGAAATAGAACCTTATCTATTTCTAAGCTCACGAATTATGTGTAGTTACATAAATATTACAGCTGTAGATACTGTGTACCAATGTGTACTTACACTGTAGTTACATACTATGTACACATCTAGTTACCATGTAAGTTCACAGGTATTAAGGCCACAATATAAAGTGGGACCGAATGTTCTTGCCTATCCATATGTTGTTGTTTAGTTTCATAACGTATGCATGGTGGAAACACATCCACAGGATTGAACTAATTTGACATTGTCCGTGTCTGATGAGGGATTCAAAAAGGTTGGTGAGATCATCTTCACCAGGACCAAGAACACATGCAGAACCAAATGAGCACATCACACTGCCACAGCTGACCAGCCGTAAATCAGCTCTCGGTTTCTCATTCACTTCCTCCTATGTCACTCTCGCTGAACTGGTGTGTTGTTTGTGAGATTGTCATGTAACCATGTTCATTTCTACTTCTGGATTTGATTCTCATGGATGAACTGTTATCTGAGCTCTAATTTCTCTTGAGTAAGTGCATATATGGTATGCATTTTAGGTCGGACAGTGCGGTTCAAATTAGCCATATCTGCCTACCGGTGCAGCCTTGAGCTCAATTGTCCTCCTTTGAAGATCATCACTATTTTATACTTGTTCCCATGGAACATAATTAATAGATACATTAATAAAAAAAAAAATAGGCTAATATATTTTAGACACAATATTATCAATATCAACTGTTTTTGCTCTATTCCACCACTGAAAATAGTTCTAAACAGAGTCACAGAAGAACCGTTGTATTCCTGATCAACACTGCGTTTTTAAAAGGAGAACTTGGTAACTTTTTTAACTTAATAAAACTGTCTAGAATTCATTTGGATGGTTAAACAACCTGTTCTGGTGATATTGGTGACTTTCCCCGCTCCCCCCAGCGTTCCCAGGCGGAAAACCAACCTTGCAACTTGGGGACTACCGTCCCGGAAAGATAGAAATTGGAAGTCTCGTGAGAAGCGAGAAGCGAGAACGAGAACGAGCGCGAAACACGAATTGCTTTACGGCAATTCGACATAAACACACACGCATGTATGATGTATTACCAGATTACCCACCTCAGTAGACATAGCTCCACACGATACAGTTGGCTTTCTCCGATCATAACAAACGCACATGAGCAGCGGTAGAGAGGGGGAGGAGGCCGCCGCAAGTGAGTTTTTTACGACCGTGTTGTGAAATATACGCCCCCCCCCACAGCTGTAGGGGGAGCTCGTGGGGAAAACATGCGACAACAAAAGGAAAAATCAGCGAAGAAGTGTCTAGAGTTCGCTAGAGTTGCAGAGTTCTCCTTTAACGAATTAGGTGAGTCAATGATTCAATGACTGATCCATAAAGACTGTTGCTTGATTCCTTCCTGACTAAATCTGACGTTTGAATGAATAATTTAAATGAATGACTCAATGTCTCATTGAGTGTCCCAATTAGCATTAACGAATTACCAATTAACGAACAGTATTTATATCGTTTTTTAACTCTTGTACACAGCCACGTCCAAGTGATCTGAGGGCGCGCGCGCATCCTGGTGTGTGACGTGTGCGCAGACTGGTGCATAGATATATATACACTAGAATAGATGCCGCCTTGCCTACGACATTCGTTCCAATGAACTGCCGTAGACAAGGCGACATCTAGTGTATATATCTATGCACCAGTCTGCCTACACGTCACACACCAGGATGTGCGCGCGCCCTCAGATCACTTGGACGTGGCTGTGTATAAGAGGTAAAAACGATATAAATACTGTTCGTTTTCTCACACAAACCGCTCGTTTCGTGTCTTAGGCCATCAATGTGTACTTACGATGGGGAATTGTTTAATTTGGACGATGGGGAATTGTTTTAATTTGGACTCTGTGTATGCTCTTTGAGACAGTGACCACAGACCTGCATTAAATGACTGACAGACAAGAACGGTTTGACCTAAAAATATCAAAATTGAAACTACTGCGGAAAAAAAGACACCTACATCTTGGATGCCCTTGAGGTAAGCTAAAACATACCAAAATTTAATTTCAAAGTGAACTATCCCTTTAAAGACGCAATTATGACGAAGTATGTCCCAAAGCTTGCCTACTTTTCTGCTATACACTCAAAGTATGTACTTTTTCTTCACAAAAACAGTACATACTTTTAGGGTATAGTATACAGTAAGTAGGTGAATTGGGACGCAGCAAGTGACGTGCCCCCACCTCCTGCTGGTTTTACTTTCACAATACAGATAGTTTCAAACATTGATACATTGATACAAACATAATTCAATTCTGTTTAATTCAATTTAGTTCAGTTCAATAACTGTGTAAAGTTCATCAATTATGGAATGAATTAAATTAATCTATAAAGCAGCTCTGGAGAAAACAATGATGTCCTCATCCAGCTCATTACAGTTCTCATCCAATAGTGTCAGTGTGTTTAAGTCAATAATATTGCTGAATATTAAGTGTCCACAACTAAGAAAGCCAAAAGGTTATAGTGGCAAGTAACCCAAACTCCATCGTATGACAAAAAAAAAAGGAGACAAAAACCTTGGGAGAAATCAGGCTATAGTCGGTGGACCACTTCTCCTCTGGCCAGACGAACGAGCATGGTGTGGTTTAATTCCAGGCTGCATCACAAGTCAGATTGTGTATTGATATCATTCAGGATATTTCATCCAGTTCCTTGAGGATTGTGAGACATCACGCGGGCATATGGAGGGAGGAGAAGTTGAAGCTAGCCATAGGGTCAGAGGACTTCTCATTCTAGTTGACAAGGTCTTCACAGGCTGTTTGTCTCTAAGGATAATCTAGTTGTCATGGTCTCTGCTGACATTCAGGGCTGTTGTGGTTGTCTCTGGGTGCACATTCACCATCTGGTCTGGATACGGACCGGATCTGTCTGACTGCGGTAACCTCAGGATAAGAATGACACAGATAGACTAATGTTAGCGTAGATGTCATTCCTCTTACGATGTAACAAGTACATCAAATGTAATGGGAAGTGTTCCTGGTTCCTATTGACCTAATTTATGCAGCAAAACAATCCTTTAAGGGATTTGAAATTATTGAAATGTAAAAGTGTGTTGTGTATGCCAGGTAAAGGAGATGGGTTGTAAATCTAGATTAAACTGACAGAGTGTGTCTGCCTCCTATACAACACTAGGAAGACTGTTCCAGAGTTTGAGGGCTAAATAGGAAGAGGATCTAATGCTCACAGTCGATTTTGAAATTGTAGGTATTATCAACCGGCCAGAATTTTTAAATCACGGTGGGCGTGAAGGACTATAATGCTATAAGTGCTGAGGAGTTAAACCATTCAGGGCTTTATAAGTAATTAGCAAGATTTTAAAATGTATGCATGTAAAATGTTCAATAGGGAGCCAATGCAGTGTTGACAGAACCGGGCTAATATGGTCATACTTCCTGGTTCTAGTAAGAACTCGAGCTGCTGCGTTTTGGACCAGCTGGAGTTTGTTTATTAAGTGTGCAGGGCAACCACCCAGTAGAGCATTTAAACAATCTAGCCTTGAACGCATTATCTAACTGTTTCGCATTTGTCAATGAAAGCACGTCATAATTTAGATATATTTGTAAGATGGAAAAATGTGCTTTCCCAAATGTTAGAAATGTAGATTTCAAATGAAAGACTGCTATCAAAGATCAAACCCTCCTCACTGACAACGAAGACTTGAAAGAGCAGCCATCAAGAGTTAAGGACAGTATACTAGGTTATTGCATGTAGAGGTTTTTGTTCCAATAATTAAAACCTTGTTTGTCAGAATTTTTATATCAACTATGCTTTCTGTTAGTTTTGTCAATTGGTATGTTTCATCAGACCGCAAATAAATCTAGAGCTGAGTATCATCAGCATAACAGTGAAAACTAATGCCATGCTTCCTAATGATATCTCCCAAGGGTAGCATGCAACAGTCCTAGTTCTGAGCCTTGTGGTACTCCATACTGAACTTGTGATCGATATACCTCTTTTACTCATTTACTGCTACAAATTGATGACCGTCAGATAAGTACTGTACCAAAAATAGCCACTGGGTGACCCCATACTCCATTGAAATTGGTTTTGATGTGTTCTTTTCTTCTTTGTGATAATAATAAACAATAACTACATTTTAAATTCACAGAAGAAACTGTGAACATGATTGCAAATGCAGAACCTGCAACCACAATGATAGGGTGTTGCTATAGTGTGTTTAACATGTTGCTACTTGGTATGAAACTCCCAGTTTCTGTAAATGAAAAACAATTATAATCAAACATACAATCATTTCATTTAAAGATTCCACAAGGTTTAAGAACTGATTTTTTTTCTTTTTTTTCAATGATCCTGTCAAGAATTAAGACCCCCTAACCACTGAGATAGGGGGTTTTGAGTGCTTGATCTCTGGAAATGAGCACAGTATGCAAAAAGCAGTTAAAGTTTTCTGAACGGGAATCATGAAAGTTGTTCCTTGTGGTTAAATTGTACTTATTTAACAACACTTTAAGTAAACTGAGATGTTTTTTGCAAAGACTTTCCATCATCTTCCATCATCAACACTTTAATAATTCAGAATGCTTTAAAAAGTAACAGCACACCTCATGTCTGTAGCACAAACGGTGTGGTTTTATAGGCCCGATAGGTAGCGTTAATGGTTTGTGCCGATCACTAACCCTGCTCTTGAGTGATAGCAGCAGTTGTTCTTGCCTCAGCAGCTCCATATTCTGAACATTCATCTAAACTTTCAAAAGACTAAAACATGGTTTAAGTCTTACCGAATGTCTTGAGACATTAATAACATGAAGTGATGTATGTGTTTTCTGCTAAAGTCTTCACAGAGCTGTGCGTTAAAAGTCGGTGAAAAGCTCACAAGTCATATTAGTTCCTGAACGCGCTCCAGTGGCCTCGTCTGACTCCATCTGGAAACAATAGCGCATATGAAGAACAAGAAAAAGCTCTGACTCAGCGTTAGCGAAGCCGGATCACGAGCGATCTACATATCTGCTTCCTACGGCCAAGAGAGAAAGACAACACAGCCTCTAATGTGATGGCAATATGACACGTGCCACGTTTAATAAGGACTGCCATTTATAACAAATCCTCCGTCCACTCTTCAGAATAACATTCATTGTGGATGAGCGATTACATTCATCTACTGCTGTTGTACAACAAATGCAAATATTGTAAATGATGGAAGTAATTTGTGCGATGCAAAAACCCATATGTGAAATGCCGGAGCCTTTCATGTGCATTTCTCTTCATCAGACCAAGGACAGATTTAGAGTTCTTGGCAGTCGTGTGGTTGCTAAAAACAGCCCACGAAGAGAGCTGACTTCGTTAAATGCGACACTTCTTACAGTTCATTAAATTCATGCCCATTAGTTTAATTTGCATTTTGTTTTCCTCGAAAATAATAAACCCCAAATACGAAACAGTACTGTGAAAGCACGATAAAACATACAAAAATACCAATTGTGCAACTATACCCAAAGTTAAACAGGAAAATAAAAGCAATATAAGACAATATTACAGCAGAATATCATTCTGGTATATTTCAGTATTGTTAATAAATAAGAAAATTAATATCAATCATACAAAAGCACTAATTCATTTTCATGTTAATTTAACACCTCTGTTATGTATCAGCTGCTCGGCTGCCATTAATATCAACATATAGCACCAAAAATGAATGTAGCTCTACTACATGACGCCATATTCTTTCTGCTGCCACCATAAAACGCATTAAGCCAGTTTATGTGTTTCATATGAGATTATGAAGCATGTTCCTGAAAAAACATATAACATGTCCATGTATTTTGCCACACGGAATCAGTCTAGTCTATATCTGGACGCAAAGCATTCTGATATGTTTTGTTCCTGATCATTTGAAGTTGTGTGAAACACAATGAAAGGGGTCCTCACACCCTCAACTGACACGGTATCCCCTCCATAGGGCTTTGTCGATGATGTCATTTCCTGCAGACACACTTGCAGTCTCGCCGTCATCAGCAGGCCGTGTCATTCTCCACTGAAGTCCCAGACAAACAAGCCACTTTGAGTCCTTAATAATGTCTTTGTTCAGTACATGTTCAACACAGCACTAGAGCGGGCATCACTCTGCTCCTGCGAGGGCTCAGAAGGTCACGGTCAAACATCTAGAGCAGAAGTTCTCACGGGTTTGTGTGTGAGCAGGACTTGCAGCATTGCTTCCCATAGAACTTGTGGTTGCAAACGCCGTGCTGAGGCACCAGATAACACCAGTTGAAATGATCTTTACAGGTCACATCTGCACAGGGAGACATTGATGTTACAATGTAGCAAGATAAATGTCTTATTCAGCCTAATAATGAATAATAAAAAAACAAAACAAAAACAGAATAGCCAATTCCAGCAAGGTTTGTGTACATTTTGACAATTTCATTTTCTATTTGAAAAGGAATAACGAGAAAGGAAAAGACGTTCCGACCAATCGGATGAAATGGGCCTCCCACATGTGTAAAAAGGAGATATCGAGCCGAACTTTGTTAAAGGGTGAAAAAATTGTCATCAATTACCCACCCTCATGTTGTTTCAAACCCTTAAGACTTTAGTCCAGAGCAGTTTAGTCCAAATTTTCTGAAGACACTCGTTCGCTTTATATGAAAAGATTTAATTTAGGCTTTTATTCACATAAACATTAATAAGTGACCATAAACATTCTTGCGGAAGCTCAAACGTGATGCGTAACGCGTGAGAATGAACCAGTAAATTAAACATTTTAATCACATTAACTACAAAAAATATCCTGATATTAATCAATTATTATTATAATTTACTGACATGCATAATAATAAAAATATTAAATTTTTTTAAACAACTTTTTCCTCAAAATAATTTGTATTGCATAACTCAAATAATATCATAGCTCATGACAGACCTTTCTTCTCTGGCTGGGGGCAGAATGCAGTGTTACAGGCCTGGGACATCACTGGCTTCATCTGCAGGACACACCCAGAGGAGGGACGCCCATGAATAAGACACTGCACTGAGCGCACCTGAACCCCTCCACCACACGACACCGTGCACTGAAGACGAACACAAAACACGGCATGCCAAGATCAAAATCAAGCATCCTACTCTTCCTGCTGAGCTCATGATGTGTGGTGGAAGACCTGCCTGGGACCACGGTGAGGAGTACCAGTCTGGTCTGCTGTGAGGAGAGAGGACGGGACAGTCTGGCAGGACGCAGGTTCTCTGGAGCTCCATGGAGGGTTTGGGCACATTCTGACACTTTTTGGGTGACAGTTCTCTATATTTTCCTGCCACATCCTTCTCTGCGCACTTCACGACACGGAGCTGAAGCCCCTTTCCACATGACACCGAACACTGCAGAGAGAAAGAGAGAATATCACAGACCTCATTCAACCCAAACACACGTGCTTAACTGTACTGCATGTGCACTTGTAGTGTACTTCAAATCTTACAAATATATATATATATAAAAAAAAAATATATATATATATATATATATATATATAATATAATATTAATGAAAATTGTAAGGCCACTAAAATGAACTTAAAGAGTGTATACTTTTATGACAATTTTTTTCTTAACACACTTGAGTACAGTTTTACTTTAAAGTACATTTTAAATCATGTTTAAATAATATTTTGGTAACACTTTATTTTAATGTGTCCTTGTTACACGTTACATTTATTTACTATAGTAATAACTATACATTAGGCATAATTAAATGCCACTAAACCTAAACCAAAGCCTAATCCTACCCTAACCCGATAGTAAGTACATGCTGTTAATTAATATTACTCAGTACTTAAATGTATAATTACACTGTAGCAGAGAAGGTGCCTTAGTTACAGTGTGATTATACATTTATGTACTGAGTAATATCAATTAACATGTACACTGTAAAAAAATCTCAAATCAATATTGAGTTTATTTTTTTTCACAGGCTTTTTGAGTTTTATTTTTTGTCATTTCATATACATTGGACAAATCAATTTGATAAAAACAGTAAATAAATTTTAGCTTACTAAAATCAAAAGTATTTTTTACAGTGTACTGATTAAAGGGTTAGGGTTTGGTTTAAGGTTAGTAAAATTACTAAGTACATGTGACGTGTAACAAAGACGCTGTAAAATAGTTATCCCCTTTAATAAATATAAATTTAATATACATTTTCAACAATAAACATTAATTTGATTGCAATAAATATTCATTTAAGTGTCCGAAAACATTACATTCAGTTAACACTTAAGTATAATCCTTTAAAGTATATTGTTTCGTATAAGTACCTTTCTTTTTTTTTATAAAGTTTGATAAAGATGCTTTTACCCAAAGGGACTTAAAGTACTCATATTACAAGGACAATATTGGAGCAGAGCAGGGTTAAAGGAACAGTTCACCCCAAAACTGTATTATGTCAAAATTAATTAATATGTCAGAAAACCAGACATGAGGGTGAGTAAATAATGAAAATGTCACTCTGAGTGAACTATTCCTTTAAATGTCTGCCTCATAATGGTAAAAGTTCATGCATCACCCCTGGGGTTTGAACTCAAAACCATTTGGTTACTTTAAATATAGGATTAATCACTACTCCACATCACCCCACGCTATCACAATGCAGTGCAAGTCTCCTGCTGAGGGTTGTACCGTTTGCCAGGTGGAGACGAACCACTGGGCCTTGCGTTGTTTGTGGCAGCGTTTGATCATGCAGGTCTCTTGGCTGCTGGGTTTGGGCAGAGCGGCACATGAAGCATCCGGCAGCACACGGGTGTAGGAACTGGAGTCACTGCTAACACACGCCACCGCTCTCTTCATCACTCCCTTGCCACATTTACGAGAACACTGGGAAAAAGATTCACCCGTAATGTCAGACAATGTTCCTCAGTGAAGATTTAACTGTAGAATTAAAGGTGTTTTTTTATGTTCTGCTGGCTGGTGATGCAGCATTGCACAAAGTTAAAGTGTTCAGTTACGGATGCAATTGTCAAAATGCACTATTCACAGCAAGCCATGTTGACCCCTATGAGGTAACCCACTTTTATGATTTTTATTAGGCTACTGATAGGAACTGAAGTCTTTCATTTAAAACTCTGAAAAGGTGTTAATTTATTAATTTGTAAAATTTTGAAATGAGGGAAAACCAACAACTTCTTGAAGCTCAAATAGTAGAGCATGGGGCTAAGAATCTGATTCTTAGCAAAATTCACATGTATGATCTTAAAAAAAAAACATTTCTTCTAATAAAAGCATCTGCAAAATGCA
Source organism: Squalius cephalus (assembly GCF_949319135.1). Taxonomy (NCBI): domain Eukaryota; kingdom Metazoa; phylum Chordata; class Actinopteri; order Cypriniformes; family Leuciscidae; genus Squalius; species Squalius cephalus. The sequence goes on along the minus strand of NC_137136.1, from coordinate 30,875,157 downwards.
TGTTTATACCTTCTGAGTGTCAGGGGTTGTGTGTATAGAAAAATCCAAAGAATAAATGATAATATAAGACTTTAAAACTAATAAAGACTAATAAAAACCAAGAAGAGTCCCCAAGAAAGCGCATCCTTGCGCTGTAACCATAGTCCAGCCTAAGAGGGAGAGAGGGGGCTCTGTAGGAGGATGAGTAGCAGGGCAGAGGAAGACACCAAGGAGACGGTGGCCAGAGAGGAGACAGTGGTGGGAGGAGCCAGGGCGAAGACAGAAGAAACAAGACAGGAGGAGCAGGAGGATGACCCAGAGCCATGACAGGATGAAGGTCCATGGAGGGGCCGATGGAGGGAGGAGCCATAGTCGAGCCTTGATAAATAGGCTGGGCGGAACCAGGGAGATGACTAACTGAGGTGGAGACTGTGAAGGTGGAGACCCAGGCAGAGCCGAAGACCCAGGATGACACAGGGCCACGGTGGAGCTGCAGGCGGGCGTGACCGATGTGGAGGCATGGGCTTGGCAGACCAGGGCAGAAACAGTGGGAGTGATGACAATGGTGGAACTGGAGGGAAGGAGGAGCCCGCCGGAGCCAGAGAGGTGGAGGGTCGAGGTGCAACTGCTGACTTAGAAGTCTGAGGTGGAGCCAGAGTGACATGGACCAAGGTGGAGCCAGAGGGACGAGGGAGCCCGGCGTTGCCTGACGGAAGGCAGTTGGCGATGGAGCCGGGGAAGCGTTGAAACTAAGGGGAAGCATCGAAACCAAGGGGAAGCGTCAAAACCAAGGGGAAGCGTCAAAACCAATGCGAAGCCGACAGGCTGGAGGGCCGAGGTGGAGTCTGGGGCCCAGAGGTTAGAGGTGGAGATGAGGGATCCACAGGCCAAGGTGGAGCTGATGACCGAGAAGCCCCGGACGACGAAGACTTGGTGTTGGACAAAGAAGACAACTTGGAGCTAGGCCATATCCAGCGATGAGTGAGACTACTTGGAACTGGATGGGAACAGTTGTGACTGAAGACCAGAGATTACCTCATCTAGCTCACTAAATAACAGTTCTGTGAGACCCAGCATTGTGTATGCACCTAAGCCTTGGGAGTGTGGGCGGGGCTCCAATTCATTCCCTTCAAACTCCATTAAAATGCCCTCCGTGATGCACGTTGTTGTCAGCTTGGACACCTGTACAGACTTCGTGTTGGGCTCGGGTTCTGGGACGAAAACAGCTGGCTCGATCTTCGTGGTGGGCTCAGCTTCATTTCAGCGGTGGGCTCTGGCTCCATTGCAAATGGGTCTAGCGTTTTCCTTGTCAGCGAGGCTGATGGGAAAAGGTGAGTCACACTGCAGCAGCACCCACTCAACATACTCATTCCTCCTCAATCCTCGAGGGAGTGATCCCTCTGTTCCAGCAGGAGGAGGTGGACAGCAGGGATATCCATGTTAATATTCGCCGATAAATCTTGTCTTTTGGGTCTTGTGTCTGTCAGAGGTTGCATGTATAGTAAAATCCAAATATGATGCGTGACGCAGATCGAGATTATCGAGAACAATAATACAAGACTGTAATAAATACACCGTACACACATTCCACATCACTGAGCATCGAAACTTTGCAGGCATGCTCATGACCCTAAATGAGAAATAGTCACACAGCTACAAGAAAAAATACTGAGTTAACCAGTATTTCTGACAACTCAAAAATGTCTTCGGGTCAAACTGACCCTGAAAATAATAGCTTTTATTTGAAGAAATTTCTTTAATATTTCACACAATATTTACCATTAGCTTAGCAATTATTTGTTATGTAGAGCATTTGTCACTTTAAATAGCAAGGTTGTTGCCTATGTAGACATATGATGCATTGTTGATTGCCACAGAGTTGTGTGAGTGATCACTAACCTGAGACCAGGGTCCAGTGCTCCATAACGGTGGGCAGGTGTGTGTGTTGCAGGTCTGTCTGCGAGACGGCGGTGGATGTGCACACTGGTCATCAGTCACTGTGTCCACATGATCAGGGCCTGTTTTCTGAAGACAGCGCACCTGTCTGATCTGCTCTCCAGATCCACAGCTGCGACTGCACACACCCCAGTCCTCCACACTCCAGCTGTGGTACACAACAGCACGCACAAGATATTTTTACAAGTTCTTTACATCTAGAAAGAGTTCTTTGTCGATACAAAGAATGACTAATATTTATCACATGTGCTCAGTTCAACCAAAGATTTCCCAGAGCATTCCTTTTCCACTGAGGCAAAGGCAATGAAGTACTAGTACTAGTGTACTGCATATTGTATATGGCTTACTATTTAAAAAAAAGTAACACGCCAAATCATACACATTATGATAAGCATTTAAACAGTATTCTGGGTCATATTTGCTATGCAATACATTTTTATGTCCCCATCATACAAACTTGATTTATATATACAGTATATATATATATACAGTATATATATATATATATATATATATATATATATATATATATATATATAAATCAAGTTTATAAATCAACCATGTAGGAAGACACATCATGGCCATATTCCAGGATGACAATGTCAAGATTCATCAGGCTCAGATTGTGAAAGAATGGTTGTGAGGAGCATGAAGAATCATTTTCACACATGAATCGTCTCCTCTGAGTCCAGACCTTACATTCACTGAAAGTCTTTGGGATGTGCTGGAGGAGACTTTACAGAGTGCTGGACTCTTGCATTGCCAATACAAGATCTTGACCAAAAATGAATGCACCTCTTGATGGAAATAACATCACAACATTCATTTCCATCAACAGGTGACAATGCAAGAGTCAAGCACTCTGTAAAGTCTACTCCAGCACATCCCACATTATAGTTTTCATCCCTAGCTATATTATAGTTAATTATAGTTTAGGTTTAATTCACAATAACAAACTGGCCAAAAAGGAGATGATAAAAACTGTGGTTCATTCGTCACCTTGAAAATAAAAGGTTGAGTGCATTGCGTTGTGGGATACAGTATTCTGTACATAGAGAAATATAGAGTGGTAGTATGCTATTCTCATAGAATGTGGCTACAGTGTCCTTTCCCACAAGCCTCAGCTCTGGTTAGGCGAGTTGTAACACTGAGACACCTTGATTATCAAGAGCGGATGGTTTGTTGACTTTCAGCAAAACCAACCAGTCAAAACATCAGCTCATCAGTTGTCCCCGAATTCCCCAAACAACCTCAAATCCCCCGTCCTGAACGTTATTTCTCATAGCAGAGCACATCATCTGACTGGAATGCTGCAACAGCTCTGATGAATGTAATTGCTGCAGTGACCCGATCTGCTTTCATCTTAAAAGAGCACTGGAGATGTTCAACACGGTATGACATCCTCAGTTTCTGCTCTTTAAAATACATATGATATTTATATGGTGGAATCAGACATTTGACCTACTTTAAAAGGTAAATTTGGCAATGCCTTGGCTGGACGGTTGTAGTAATTAAAGGAACTTAATAATAAATCATAGGGAATATGTGGTCTTGTGCCTCTGTTGCCATAAACCTGCTTGTGTGAATTTATCAATTATGAGCTGGATTAAACATTCACACAGCTATGATTTCACCAGGGTTCAGCTTTCACCGTTTGCGATTTGAGCCGTAATGCACACGGTCCAGTTGGCACTCTTTGGGGGAAGTCGTCTGGCAAAGGAGATTTTAGTTATTTGTCTCATAAATATGACCGAACAGGGACATTATATTATATTATGGCATTATATATCTATCAGTTTTATTCCATGTAAATACAAATGTTAAAAATGAACAACGTTATTTCAAAACATCACAGAAGAACAGATTCTCTGTGTGGAAGAAGACGACATTAACCTTCTACTTCGAGTGATGTCAGGCTCTAAATGTGAACCTCCACCTATTTCCATGATGTAATGGCTTCTCCATGACACTTCTGGCACTGAGGACATAAGATCAAATAATGCAGCACCCTAAAATACTTCATAAGTGTGTCTGTGCATGCTGTCTACATAAAGGTGATGACATACAACTGACTACTTATGTAATAGCAGTGTAAGTATCTGAAGTCAGTGAGACAAACGTTTATATCACAATATTCTCAAATTTTTGGTTGATTATGTGACCATATCGATTTTTGGACGCTTAAAGGGATAGTTCACCCAAAAATTAAATTGCAATCATCATTTATTCACCCTCAAGTTGTTCCAAACCTGTATGATTTTTTTTTCTCCTCTGTTGAACACAAAGGAAGATTTTGAAGAATATGGGTAGGCAAACAGTTGATGGGCCCCATTGACTTCCATAGTATGGAAAAAAATAAGAAATTCATACAGGTTTGATGATGACAGAACTATCCCTTTAAATCAGGGAATGTCATTTATTAGATACAAAAGTTCATTAAACTTAAAGGGGTGGTTCCTAACTTTAGTTAGTGTGTAATGTTGCTGTTTTAGCTTAAACAACACCTGCTGTTTTTTAAGGACTACAACAAACGGCTGGTAGAGACTACACAAGCTTCCTCCCTGGTTAGTGACATCACCAACAATAGAATTTACATAAAACCCGCCCCCGCCCCCCCGGAATGCGATTTATAGATTATCATGACAGAATATCCTAATCAATGACTAGAAGATAGTTAACTCCACATTAGCTTCAACTAACCATACAGAAATGTCCTGTTGCTTTCTACATGTTGTCACCTCTTCTTGAGTTTCTCCATCATTGTCTGAATCACTTTTGAACATAAAAGGCTAAAAGTAAATTTGCCATATTTGCCATACAAAAAAACAAAAAAAGTTTGTACTACTGTACAAAAAAAAAAAAAAAAAAAGAAGTTTAACAATAGAAAACAGTACTAAATGAGTTTACATCAAGTTTTAAACTTACAAGTTGTCACAACCCCTCCTCAAGACTGTTTCATGTTTCTGTTTTGTTCCTGTTTAGCTTGTAGTCAGTTTGTAGTTTTCTCTGTTTATTAGCTTCATTGATTGTATCCCAGGTGTATCTTGTCATGCTTGTTTGCCCTTTTATCCCTGTCTGTATTCAATTCCCATGTGTTTCCCTTGTTCAGGGTCTAGTGTCATCCCGTTTAGGCAGTTTCTTGGTGTGTTCCAGTTCTGTTCCGGGTTTATAGTTTTCCGTTTTGAGCATTTTACCTGTTCCTCGTGTTTTGTTCTTTACACCATAAATTAAATGCATAGTAATCTACATCTCTGGCTAAATCAACAGCCTCAGTTCTAACCCCAGGTTGTGTTTAATGTGTAGTCTGTATGCGTGTCCTTCATGTCAACAGAGCGATTATGTGCTGAGTCTGCAAGGTTTTTAACCTTGGCCTCTCGTAAACCCAAAGAGTTCAAGCCAAACAAACAGGACATCAGATAAACGTGAGGCAATAAATGGTGTTTACAGAGGCCAGTTAATGAGGTAGAAAAACACTGACACACAGAGAAGACCCCCAGTAAAACATAATTTTAACAGTACTGCTCAATCTTGCCTGAAACACCTGTTAGAGTGACATCATGATGGAATAGACAGCAAATATTGGCAGTGCTGTGTTCCTGGACAGCCAAGTGTCTCCCAACCCCCAGAACCTACTCTGTGAGAGTATGTGAGCGCAAATGTTTTTAGCTACACACCCCCCCCCCCCCCCCATACTAAATCAGAAGTTAACATGTAAAATTATCTTGAGATGCCTTTGAAGGAGCTTGTCTGATTTCCACTGGTAAAAGGTTCCAGCTTTTGCAGTGGAAAACATTAGACATAAAGCTGCACTTTAACACATTCACCTAGAGCAGACCCTGCATCCCATGAACCTACGAGTCTCTCCAGCTCTAGACTTGAGTTTAGTGACATCACTGTATAAACCTAAATACATTAATATGTACCAACAAAAATATTTTTTTATTGGTTAAATCAGGTAGAAATGGCTCTTTATGGTGACAATTGCAGGTTTCAATTCAAATGTGTTAGACAGTCATACTGGTTTTGGATGTCTTCACTTCATGTTCTCTCACTCAGGGCAAAACGCCCAGGAAGACTCAATGTTTGGACGGATTGATTTACAGGACCAAGTCAGCACTTTCTGGGAAGACTGACATAAGAGGACACTAGAGCTCTGACTAGAAGAAAACCTCTGTGCAGGGCAACTGGTTTTATCAGATGCATCCAGAGATAGACCAGTCGACTTAATTGGCTCAAGCACTATACAAACACCCAACACCGCTTTCTATGGAAGCACTAAGAAGCCAAGCATTATCATTTTTTTCTTTCTCGTTTTCTTGCGATCTTGACATAACAAAAGCTTTTTTCTTTGATTTTGACATTATAAACAGCCGTTTTATCATGATCTTGAGTATAGACATAAACACCTGACCCCGTTGACAGATGAATAAAGTTCTCAACAAAGTTTAATAGCATATATACTCAGCAACAGAAGCCAACAAACACCACTAAATGTGAACATGACTAGACAAAAACTGAACTGAGGGGTACAACTATAGCGAACTAAACAAGGTGATTAATAGAACACAAATGAACTAATAATGACGTGACCATAGCAACTAAAGAGTGGTGGGAAATCAAACAAAGGAAGACAAATACAAACTAAAAGTCCTTGAACTGAATAAAACATAATGGTGACAATTAGGAGCACTGTACTTTGGCTATAGATTAATAAAGATTTAATGAAAAGTAAAATACAAAAACAGAGAATAAATAAAGCAGTTATTTATGTCATCAAATCATGTCGAAAATGACAATTTATGAACATATTCATAAAATAACAAAATATAAAGTTTTACAAAACAAAATGAAAAATAATTTGTTGTTATTATTATTCATTATTTTATTATTATATAAAAAATATTTTGTTTATTATATAGAAAACTATTTTGTTATGTTGAGATCACAAGAAAATAAAGAAAAAAAAGCATGGTCCCTTAGGCCTTCCGTAGCTCTCTGATGAACCACCACTGAAGAAATATGAAAGATGCTTGATTATGCACTGCCAGGATGCTATAGGGCAGGGGTACTCAAGTTCAGAGGCCATAAAATGCAAAGGGCCACAAATTACAACTTGATGTAACATATATACTGTTATGTTCTGTTTTGGTTTTGTTTTCACTCTGTTTGCTCTGTTCCAGTTTGCCTGTGATCATAATTAGTTCACTTGGTTACTCATTCACTCTCTAGCTTGTTTCTATGGTTAATCATTGATTATTAGATTCTGTTCACCTGTGTTCATCTAGCTGCCTTTGTTTGTTCCTGTTGTCAGTTCTCGTTAACGTGTTAGTCTGGTTTGTGTTATCTCCAATGTATTCTTGTATTCGGAGTGATTTTTGATCGTCTAATAAAGACTATTTGAGTATTTCTCCTATATTGTGCACGACAGCATAAATGTGACAGAAGAACCGACTTTACCGAACATCCTGCACACACAAGGACCACACGAGAGACTCACATTTGGCATGCCTTACGAACTTAACACCAGACTCAGTGAGCAATCCAAGGCATTCCTGCCCGGTGTTGGTCCTCGAGAGACATTTGCCGAGTTTGTGGAGTGGGTGCTGGTAAACTGCGGGTCTGCATTCACCATCTGTATCAAGAAGGACGTCACACATTCCCTGTCCACATTCCCGCCATTGAGGGTGAGCTGCAGCTGGCCTCAGCAAATATTTATGAGGAAATGGAAGAGGATGTTTCCTTGGTTTTCCCGTCCCTGCTGTCTTTCCAGAAATTGCACCTAGCCTCCCTCTCCCGTCTACTCTTCCGATGCCAGCCAGTCCATCGGCCCTGCCTCTGCTGGTTCCCATCAGGTCCTCAGCTCCTCCTTGGTTTGCTCCAGTATGCTGCGTGGATGCGCCTCGGGTCTTCCGGTCACCAGCTCCTCCTAGTCAAGAGGATCCCCTGACTCTGCCTCCAGCCTCCGAGCACATCACTCCACCTCAGCTTGTCGACCTGTCAGCTCCACATTGGCTTCTCCCTCTCTTTGGCTCCACCTGGGACTATCGTCCTTACGGCTCCACTGGGCTCCCTAGTCCCTCCGGCTATGCTATTGAATATATCTCTTCACAATTTAAATAAAAGTTTTGTTTTTCATGCTGCTAAGGGGACCATGGGCCACTTAAACACTGCAAAGCAGAGTCCTGCATGGGCCCTGTTTGGTAAACCCTCACCGGCAGTACTTAACAGAACATCCGACCCATTATCCATCAAATGTATTTCTGTACGCGACCCGAACTACACCCGCATTAAAATGCAGATCTCTCTCTCCTGAGACTCTGCAGTGTATAGGTGACTGTTGGTCCTCTTGGCAGTGCAAAAAATAAAACTTTTATTCAAATTGTGAATAGATTATGTACAGGCACTGAGCAAAGAGCGATCCCGATAAAAAAATCAGTAATCACTGAAGCTTTCAATTACTTAAATTCAGCGTGACTATATATATATTGCTCAATGCTGCAAAATGCTGTAAATAGACAACTTTGACATCTTCAGAACGTGAACACAAATATGCACAGGACCGTTGTAAGCAGCTGCCTATCAGTGTGTACCGAATTGAGTCGAAATAGTCTCAGCTATTGTCCCAGCAGTCAACCCATGTCAATTGATTCAATATTAACGGTTCGCCCAGGTGCAGGACTCTGCCTCAAAGTGTCAGGAGTGTCAACTGCATTGAAATGATGCAAACATAAAGTCACTCTAAATACTTTTGAGTGAGAATAATAATATAAATACATTCATATTTAGCATGACGCTGGCCACAAAATGAATGGCGTCAGGCTGGCTGTTGATTACCCCTGCTATAGGGTATTATGGGTGTTGCCAGTTGCTAGAGATGGTGGTTGCCAACTGGAGCTTGCACTTTTCATCCTTTGTCAATGATTTCATAAATTGGAGAAGCTGTCTGAGAGCAAGGTCTGTCTCTAAAGCCATCAACACTTGCTGATATGTTGTTCGATACTTTTGCTGACAGTAGAGCAGTGCGTCCATCATCACCAACGAGTTATTGAAAACACGGGCAGGACAGATCCGTTCTCCAGCTGTCGTAGACAAGTGTATATAGATTTGTAATGTGTGTGTGTGTGTGTAACGCAGCAAAACAGGTCGCTAGTCTAAACACATTTAATATCTAAGACGATCCAAACTCAGAGGTCTTGACCTTCTCGACTGCATACAATTAAATTTAGGATACCTTTTTGAAACACAACTTTTTTAACCCAGTGACTCCTTTAAGTCATCAAAAAGATTGATGCAAACTAAATGTTCATTTATTGTTGAGTCAAAATATTAGTTTTTTGGGTGTAGCCCTAGTATTTTTATGCTCAAAAGGTTCATAACAAGTATGTAAAAATGGCAAACCTCATAAAAAATGAATAGAAAAAATAAATGTTTGATTATCAACATTTTCCAAAGGTTCGCTGACTATTTGATGAAAAACACCTATTCATGTAATGGGCTCAAAACATGCAGGATGACATGTGATTACACGTCCTGCCCGTTTCCTCTGAGCTTTAACGTGCCACTCTTCCACTGGCTTAAAGCTGGTCCAGTCTGTTTCTCATCATTCCCAGGAGACCAAAACCCTCACAGTAATCCTGCAGAAAGCGCTCTCATCCTTCGAAACCCCTCGTTTTTCAGCAGTAAGTTAAGCATGAACGTCACCCTCAGCATGAGAGTGTTTCTCCAGCGTCTTCTGAAGACCTATGAGCTCACTGCATATTCAATATCCTCCATCATAAATCAGTGCATTAGCCATATTACTGTACATGTCGAGACAGAGATGGATATTTCTAATTTGCATTGTGTCAGCTCAAATTATTCTGTCAGAACAAGTTGTTGCACAATCATGTGGAATAAATAATAACAGTTCTGACATCTGAATATCAAACATCACGAAAAGCCATAGAAGCAACAACAACAAACATAAACAAACCTACAGAATGCAACACAGTCTCTCATGTGTCTCTGGTGATCAGCATCACAGTCTTGTTTCAGAGCTGTTTCTTGGATCTGCCTGTCACGAATTGTCATATCCAATGACCTTCTTGTGTTAGACTATGATTGTCCAGATTTGGTCCTGATTGGGGTCAGGGTTATGAGGTCAGCTTTGTCACTGTCCCAGGAATAGATGAACGGTGATGCCAACATCTGAGTAATGTATGGTACACCCTGGACAGGAACCCAGACATGCCAGTTGTTCAATGTGACCCTTCACCCCGTGGCTCAAACGTCCTACCGCACCCAGACCAAGCTGCCAGACACCCATCAGTGGACCAATTCATCTGAACAATGTTTACAAGGCAATGCCTTTCTTTGTCAGGCATCAAATCAGCTTTGAGTTCATGCAAATGATGGATGAAGTGTGTTCTCACACGGAACTGGGGAAATGACCTGTTTGTTTCAATCACTAAACTCAAGTCTAGAGCTGGAGAGACTCGTAGGTTCATGGGATGCAGGGTCTGCTCTAGGTGAATGTGTTAAAGTGCAGCTTTATGTCTAATGTTTTCCACTGCAAAAGCTGGAACCTTTTACCAGTGGAAATCAGACAAGCTCCTTCAAAGGCATCTCAAGATAATTTTACATGTTAACTTCTGATTTAGTATGTGTCTATTCAATGCTTTTATCTTCCATAATAATTCTGTGTCTTTGAATTAATTAGAGGTGTGCCGATCGACTTTCGATTTTCTGCATGCTCAATCCAGACAGGTGACCGGTCGGTCAGTCTCATGTCCAATTCCAAGCCAGCGGCGCAGGCAATAACGTCACAGCCACGCTCACACTCACAGCCGCATGCAAACATATCGTTGGCTTGGAAGTTCTTCACTGTGAGTGAACACACAAAGTTCGCAATTTGTAATACTTGAAAAGCCAAAGTAAACCATGGGAGAACCACCACGAAAAATATCTGAACAACAAACCTAATTAGACACCAGTGTTGTCAAAAATATTGATATTTTGATATGTATCGATACTGAAATATCTGAAATGGTTCCAATACCCCTTTTCTGTAATATCGCCACACCAATGCCAGCTGCTTGTTCTCATTCTCTCTTCTCTCCGACGGCGAATTGACACACACCCGCTTTCTCTCACTCACTTGTCTCGCACATAATTAGAATAATTCCAGCAGGTTTTGTGCTCACACCAAAAAAGCGTGCACATAAAGTCGCCTCTCAAACAGTTCGTAAATCGTGGCTTTAAAGTCCCCCTGTTGTGAAAATCAAGCTTTTAATGTTGTTTATGTCTATGTAGTGCTTTTAATGTGGTTTAAGACAAACCATGTGCAAATTCATAAGTCAACACCATTACTGAGTATTTTCTCCTTAAAACTGCAATGTACCAAATACAATCTCAAAATCACGGTTTGAATTCGCTGGTGTTTCGACAACATATGATCATCAACGAGTGGATCTCTGAGCTGGTGCGAGTGAGTGGAGGTGGGGCTAATTTGCATATTCATAGAACTGCATTCTAAATGAGGCAAGGTTGTAGAGTCACATTCAAGCTATTTTAAGGCATGAAGAATTGTTTAGGGGATACAATTATTGACTACAGGGGGATTTTAAAATATATTCACGTAGAAAACTGTTAATTTAAAGGGATAGTTCACCCAAACATGAAAATTGTGTCATTTTCTCACCCTCAAGTTGTTCCAAACCTCTATGAGTTTCTTTCTTCTGCTAAACACAAAAGAAGATATTTTGAAGAATGTTGGGAACCAGACAGTTGACAGTAGCCATTGACTTCTGAATACTATGGTAGTCAATGGCTACTGTCAACTGTCAAAAGTGCAGGATAATTACGTTCTTAAAGAGATAAATATCTTCTTTTGTGTTCAACTAAAGAAACACATTTATACAGGTTTGGGACATAATTAAAATTTTTAGGTGAACTATCCCTTAACAATAATTCACAATATTACTGTTTTTACTGTATTTTTGATCAAATAAATGCAGCCTTGCTGAGCATACGAGACACGTACAGATCTTATTAACTTATTTTTGAATAGTATACATAAATTATATATTTTTTCCTTAGTGTAAATCTAAATCCTTGTTTTTATGTTTTAAATGCTGTATAAATAAAATGTATTATTATTATTATTATTATTTTATTTTATTTACAGATGCACAGGACATAAGATGGGATAAACGGGAGAAGCAAACCAGTGTTTTTCCATCAGTTTAAACAGCTGTAGATGCTTAGCAGGATTATAGTACGTGATCTGCTTCTTACACTGAAGATACGGGAGAATGGGAGAGAAACTGAGAAGATGAGCAATAATAAGAGACGGGGGAGTAAGACCCGGATCTCACTGCCAAAGAAAACACTGCTAGTTTTTACAGGAGTTTCAGACACTTTAATACTTTAAGAGCAGCTCTCAGTCGTTAGGTGTCTCTCAGAGGAAACTCACTGCGCTAAAGCTAAACTGTAAAGATGCCTTTGCTGTAACCAGCTCTCTGAACTGGAGGCAGTTTTGGCAGGCCTGGTGTGAGTGTCATTCTGTTTGTCTACCTTTCCAAGCCTTCGGACATTATTGGGAATTACTTGTGAGACACAGTGGATCGCTCTGCCCTGGAGTCTAGGTGGACTCGGCATGCGAAACAAAAACTTACTCTGCATGACGCTGCCATGGAGACACTTCTAAAACATCTGAAGAGGGACATGAGACACACACACACACACACACACACACACACACACACACACACACACACACACACACACACACTAGGCTGTTCTGTGATCTGCTGCAATGACCAGATCAGACAACATCTGTGTCTTGTTTCAAATACATGCAAGCAGTCATAACCATGTGGTAATTATCATATGAATAAAAATAACTTTCCAGAAAGCATAAAAAACATGCAATTTAGGGGTGTCCCCGACTATGGATTTTCATAGTCGAATCAGAATCGTCAAGTCTTGCCTATAGTCGACTAATGGTCGAATCATGTGTATGGGGGTGGGGCTGGGGGCGGGGCTTTAACATTTCAAAGGCGCGATGTACAGAAAATCACACAAAGATATAGAAGAAAATGTATAAAAACATTTTGGATCAATAAAACTAAGAAATAACATAAATAACTCCAGAAAGGCCACACTGCAGACAGGATTTGCATTTCACATGCAAATCAAATTAAATCGGCTAAATTACCTGTGCGAGCAGGCTCTAAGTACAGCACAACATCGATGCACCGAAAAAATAAACAATTAATTTACTAAATTAAATTAGAACAGAATATACCTTTCTAATAAATAAATATACAAAACGAAATAAATCAGAATCAAGTCACAAGATGAGGAGCAAATGTGTGCAAAATGCCTAAAGTGCAGGGGAACATTTATTCAAAGCACAAGCCACAATAGTTAGATTAGATAACCCCGACAGATCAATAAATAAAATAAAAATAAAGAAATTATAAAAATAACGATAGTAGCCAGAATTTTCAACTTTATCTTTTTAACTGCAGAAACAACAATAAATGCTAAACTGGAGTGGCAGTCTTTTTAGCTAAAAATGTTCACAGCATCCAAAAATCAAATAAGAACCAGCTGAAAAGTTTTGAAATCACTTGTACCCTACCTGATCGAGAGAACAAATCCAGTCTTTCACTCTGTCTGTGTCCGTTGGAGTCTTTTGTGCGCGCGGATAAAAAACATTCTACACTTAATGTGAAAAACGTTTAACGACTTAATCTCCTAAAATAGTTCAATTAAAATATCAAATTATGTAAAGAAAACGCTTTACTATAGGAGGAACGCATTGCGTTCATACTCTGGTTTCATCTGCTTATCTGCACATAGTATGGTTTCTTAATAAAGTGTGTAGCCTACTGTGTAAGCATTTTAAAAGCTTTTTTCACGTTAAGCATTTTAGAATGTCTCGTGGAAAACCAACTTGTTAGCGTTGGCCGGCAGAAGTGCGATCATGGTTTTCCTGATGCTAAATCCAGCCTCCGGAGAATATCCTTTCTGATGGTGTACATCCACACTTTAGATTTTCTTATCCCAGACATTGTTAAAGATTTAAATCCTTGCCGCCAAGACGCTCCTCTGTCGGTCACGGATTGAAAGAGAAACTTAAATCTGTCACGGGGTGTTTGGATTTACTCACGCACGTTAAAAAATATTTATTAAAAGCTTCTTTCTTTGCACATTTTTATATACAGCATTATCATAATAGGCTGAATATTAACGTATTGACAGAAAACCGGTAGTTCTATGTGAAATCAGACATTGAGCGCCCTCATATAGCCAAAGTGGCATGATCCTCGTTTCATAACACCTCTGCGAAGATTCGACCGTGAGATCGGTAGTCGAATCAGGCTCCTCATATCGAAGCATCGAATCTTCGACTATTCGGGGTCACCCCTAATGCAATTTTAAATTTGAATGATTGGTTTGTGGTGTGAAAGGCATTTGTTGAGCAAAATTCCATCTAACAAAAATATGTTCTAACGTGCTAACGATGTTATGAAAATTTTATTTCTGAATGTTCAGAGAATTTTATTTGTAGAAATGTTTTTTTCTTGGTTAAGTGAATGTTAAGGGAACATTCAAGTTTTTAAATCATTTTTCAAAACATTATGTTCTTTGAACATTCTTAAACTATTAGTAACATTAGTTAAAAAAATGTCCAACTAAAATGTTTCAGGAAAAACTGTTTGATGAACAATGTATAAATAATGTTTTCATATTAACAATTCGAAAACATTATTAAACACCAGATAACTTTGAACGAGTGTTCTATTAATGTTACTTTATAAAAAATAAGAACGTTTGTTCAGAACTTTGAAAGGACCTTGCCAGAACGTTCCCTCTTAGCTGGGATAACACAAGCATATAGTTTATATATAGTTTGTTGGTTGAACAATTTAATTTGAAGTTGTCATAACTCAAAAAAATGTATGTTATGTTAATTTTTTTGTTGTTGAGCCAACTTATCATTTTTAGAGTGTACAACAACTTGAACTAAAATTAAAATCAAAACCCAACTCAAAATACAATAGTATTTAAATAAAACTAAAATAGCACTGTTTCCTTTCTCTAGAAGCATCTTCAAATCACAGCCCTCAGTGTGTAAAAAGACGAGAGGAGATCAGTGGTGAAGTTACCTTGCGGGGCAGGGCTGTGTGTTACAGGACACCACACCGGTGGATGGCCGAGTTCGAGAGCTACAGTAAGACGTGTTCACCTGAACTCTCAGATCCTTGTAGCAGGCTGATTTAGTGACCATCTGACCTGAGGAATGAACACAAACAACACATGTCAATTCATCACGTAAATGTAGTTTTGTATAAGGTGAAAATCTGTGCTAACAACAGACAAGACATATATATATATATATATATATATATATATATATATATATATATATATATATATATATAACATGAATCCACAGCTGATATGAACATAATAACTCAAGGAAAGTTGAAGGTATTTGAGCTGAAGACACAGCTTCCCAGAGGTCGTCCGAAGAGTGTTTGACCTCTGGGTTAAAGGACGTCCTAAAGCAGTTATTGACCCTTCAGCTGCCCTCACCTCAGGCTCTCTACACACCATCCCAGACGCTAATGTCAGGTCTGGTGTGGAAGAGCAGGAGGGTACGGCCCGTGTCAGCACTAATAATGGGAACTATAGAGTTACACCTGCCACAGGCCATCAGGTATGCTTGAGGAAAGACTGAGCAAGTGTTCAATAAATGAAACAGAAGATTTCACCAAGATCATTTGGACTGATTATGAATGCATTCACATATGTATTTAATGAAAAAGTGCATCAGGTTTTGCAGAACCCCTTAAAAAGAAGTACACTGTATCACACTGTAATGGTTATGTTCAGTTTTATTATCATTGATATTTGGTTTTCCATATTTGCCTGTGCTTAGTTCCTAGTTAGTTTGCTTGGTTGTTAATTAACCCCAAAACTTTTCCTTGTTCTGTTAATTATAACTGTGTATTTAAACCCTGAGTTCTGTCTGTTCATTGTTCCATGCTGTCTTTAGTAATGTGGTTGTTTTCTATTACTCCGTGTGATCTCCTGTGTGTTCCAGTTTGGATTTATTAAAGACTGATTTTGTTTTATTCCTCGTCTTCGTGCAATCATTACAACCACCAACTGTGATACATAACTTTATTATGAAAATTATATATTTTTAAAGAACATACTCTGTTTCCGAGTCTGTATTCCATAACAATCTCTTAATTTGACATTATTATAAAGCACACTTTTTAAAAGATTACTTTAGTGTGTTAGGAAACATGAAAGTCCCTTTAAGTACCTGTAAGTGGCATTTAATTTCATTATATTATCATTAAATTAAGATTATTTTAATTTTATCTGCAAGCACAGATTTAAAAAAAATACTTTTAAGATTTGAAGTACACTACAAGTGCACATTAAACACAATAAAGTGTACTTCTTACAGGCTGGATTTTATTCATTACTTAAAAATTATCTGTTTTTCGTGAAAAAATATCATTGCTTTGGTGAACTGAATCAATGGATTCATGCTTCTGTCATAAACTCTTATGAATGTGCCAAGTAGAGCTAGGACCGATGTCTAGATTTTCATTGAATAATGATTTAAAATAGTAGAGCAGATTTGCAACGCCCAGGTCATGGGTTAGATTTTCAGGGAATGCATGAACCTACAAAATGCACTACCTTGAATGCAATGCAAGTTTAATGTATCTGCAAAATGCATAAATGTAAATGTAATTCCTCATGTTTCAATACATATAAAGATTCAAATCAGATTTGTTTTCTGTGCATATTCATTTTATAATGAACGTGTAAATTTAATCAGCACATATTAATGATGTTTGGTTTATTGCAATAGCCAAGGCATCATCATGATCTGGAGCTGGACCAGATTTACAGACTCACAGAAGCTCTAAAAGATTGGTGTGGTTTAAGTGTTTCACAGATTAACATGTGGCTGTAGTACAGTATAAGGTCTGGCCTAAACATCTGGTCATTAGTTTCTACTAGGATCATGTTCTGTTCAGGCTGATCCAGTACCTCCTGCACAGGTGGCAGAGCACTGCGTGCGAATGATGGCCCACGTGTAGTTGTGTTTCGGTTGGCTCCGTCTCTCTGTATGGTCTTTGGTCAGAGTGTACTCCCACTGAATGCCTGGGTTCCAGCCCTGCAAGAGAACCTGTGCAAGGAGAAACATACAAGACCTAATGAACACAATAGGAAATCACACAAGCATTCTTTTTTCATTTCTTGAGGACAATGAGTACACCGACTCCTTTGTTTTACGACAAAACGCCTCCCCACATGCTGTGTCGCTGAACAATGTCTCCTGCTATCAGAACATTTCACAGTCAAATGTGTTAAATGCAGGTTGTTTTTAACCATAATTCCATTTTTGTATGGTAACAAGGACATCTGCATGATTTAGGAGTCAATTACATATAAAAGTCCACAAAATAAAACATATATAGGAATATATTTTATGTTGGTAGTTCATGTTGATTTTATGGGAATTTCGAGGAAAAAAACAAACGTTTAAAGTGTAACTTCGCCGATTTTAAACCCGCTTTGTATTGTTACAATGTCGGTTGTATATGTAAATGAACAACGTTTACTCGTTCTCTGTGTTACCTGGACCTATTCCTGCTACCTATTCCTCTTTATTTGTCAACAAATCTTTTGACAGCTCCTGATCTTTTGTGAAAACTACAGATTGCACTTCCGCATATTTGTATCCCCATCATGGACAGTCAGATCAACAGAGTTATTAACAGAACAGTTGTACCAAGGGTAGGTTTATCTTGCTCACTTTAGCAACACACTGGATCCCTCAAGGAAACTGAAAGTAACTCCCGCAAAACATTTACTCTTGAATTCTTGCACCTAGGAGCAATACAATTGACACCATCATGACTATAAGTTTGCTAAGAAGTCATTCCTACTAAAGCAAGGCGGTATTTGACTCTATTAAGGCTGGGCCACAATAAAAGATTGATAAAATCATTATGGGTGTTGAAGTTTTGAAGACAACAGCCTTTTTTCTCTGTTTTCTCTAGTCAGGTAGCACCCATAAAAAACAACAACAACAAAAAAACAACAACACCTTTCTACTATATAAGCAGCCAAGTTTTGTTGAAAGCCCATTTTGGTGAAGTACCCCTTTAAGTTAGAATTTAGCAATTCTAACAATGTCATGTGGTACATCAAGACTAAACATAAATGTTAGATATATTTCAGTGCAGATGAGATACATGCTTTACACTTCAACACAGACTTTAACTCAGACCAGCGCTCTTATTAGATACAGTGAGTGCCAATGAAGCAGACTTATTACAGAGAAAAAAATAAAACTGAATACAAAGAAACATGTGTTGTCAATGTAAAGAATGTAATTGGCCAGTTTAAAAATAATGGAAGATAAAAAAGTACTACTACCTCAACCACTAGCGTCTCATTAGTGGGTCCGGTGGAGGTGAGGCTCTCTGGACGATTATAGGGTCTCTTGTAGTCAAACACAGCCCCAGCAATGGAGTGTTGTCCGGGCCAGTCCACTGTCCAGCGTCCATTCAGGTAATACTTCCTCTGCAGGTTCCTCAGGGCCAGATAAGAGCTGGAGGAGTTGAGCTCCGTCACACGGATACTGCGCGCTCCAGCCGGTATGGTCACCACACGGGAGTACTCTACACAAGAGACATTGCATAAATGAAGATTAATCACATAAATTGACGTTATTTTCCCCAGCCCTATTTAGAATGCTGTTCAGACATATATTGTACATACGTTCAGAGAATAAAGACACGTACGGCTCATAAAATGTTGTTTGGTGTATTGTCCTTTGTAGATCTTGCAGGTGGAGTTGTTGCCCTTACAGATGCCACACAAATCCGGCACGGCATTGGATCCCAGCACCCTGTCACAGCCCACTCTCTAGAAAACACAAATCATGACTTCTCAGCAAGCACAGAAAATGAAATACAGCACTTAAGTTACAACATTTTAGTGTAACCAGGTGAAAAGTCACGGGAGAGGGGGAAGTGCCTCCATGACAATGTGATTGGCTGTTTACACTGTATGATAATTTCCACAAATAGTCTAAAAATCAGCCTGGGGTGCATTTCCCAAAAGTATTGTTAGCCAGTTATAGTGGAAAGTTTTGTTGTTGCCAACAGTTCAACAATATGATGTTTTATTAACAAACTTCGAAAGGAGCGCGTTCAGATAATTAACACGGGAGGAGCACATTCAGTTAATCAACTAAATTAACAAGATAAGAGGTATATATACAACAGACTTACATCTGTTCCATGACAGTTTTCCAGCATCCCTCCACCACCCCATCTCCTCACTTCTAACTATTCCTATCCCAACCTGGGATGAAAGGAATACTTGGTTCGGGCCAAACTCCGAGCTCAGAGCCCTCCTCTCAGACAGCACGCATAACCTTTACTCTATTTAGTTATATGTAAGTGTGAACTCATGAATCTGTGTTTCCCAAAACGTCTCCGTTACGTATGTAACCCTAGTTCCCTGAAGAGGGAACGAGACGCTAATACTAATATATTAGCTCTAATACCAGCGCCGCCATAAGAGCAAGTGTCGGTCTGTGTGAAATCAATGCGCACATCTAGGAGAAAGCACCTGCGCACCTGGATTGGTGCTGCCATACTCCTAGTGGAGTGGGCCAAAGGTACAGCCAAAGGTGAAGGCTGACTGGGCGACTCATAAGCAAGTGAGATGACCTCGACCACCCACTTGCTCTTCCTCTGCTTAGATACCGGGCACCCCTTTATGGGTACCCCAAAGCAAGCGAACAGTGTTTAGACTTTCTCCACAGTTCTGTGGACGTAAACATCTAAGGCCCTAACTGGGGAGAGCATATAAAGTTTCTCTAGGTCTGACGTCCGGAGGAAGACAGAAAGCTTGCAGTACTCTAGGTCATACAGTTTTAGTAGGAACCTTGGTCTTAGGGTGAAGAAAACCCTTTCCCATACCAGGAGCAAATTCCATGCATGAGGGAGATACCGAAAGTGTTTGAATGTCTCCAATTCTATTGAGAGACAAAATAGCGAGGAGAAAGACAGTCTTTAGAGAGATATTCTCAGAAACGTCCTCAAAGGGCTCAAATGAAGCTAGGGAGAAGCCTTCTAGTACAACAGCCAAGTCCCATGTCAGCACCCTCGTGCAGACTGCTGGCCTCAGCCTCAAAGTGCCACAAAGGAAACAAATTATTAGTGGGTGTCTCCCCAAAGATATTACACTCAAAGGGGCGTGGTAAGCAGCTAGTGCCGCCACGTACACCTTCAGTATGAAGGAGGATAACCCTGCGGAGAAGCGCTCCTGCAGGACCTAAAGCACTGCACCGACTGGGCAGTTAACCGGGTCCAACTGCTGCTCTCCACACCAGGAAGTGAAAAGTCTCCACTTCAAGGCATACAGTTTCCTTGTGGATGGAGCTCTGGAGTGGAGAATGGTCTCAAAAACCTCAGTTGAGAGACCAGAACTTATGAGCTGGGCCCCCTCAGAGGTCAAGCCCACAGTTTCCACAGTTCTGGGCGGGGGTGAAGGATCGACCCACTCGCCTGAGAGAGTAGGTCCCTCCTGATCGGAATCTCTAGAGGAGAGCCGTTGAGGAGAGACACTAGGTCCACAAACAATACTCGGGCCAGCCAGAATGGGGCTACTAGCAGTAGACTGACCCTATCCTGGCGAACCCTTTCCAGAACTCCGGGGAGCAGAACAATCGGGGGAAATGCGTACAGATGGCACCATAGAGTCCAACCCCAGAGGGGCTGGATAGCTGAGTGAGAACCACAGTGGACAGACAATGTGTGGTCTCTTGGGATGCGAACAGGTCGGCCTCGGCTCGACCGAAGTTCTCCCAAAGGAGCTCCACCACCTTGGGGTGGAGTCTCCACTCACCGGGTCTGCCCCCTGATTTAAGTACCCTGGGATATATATCGCTCTAAACGAATGTAGCTTCCCCTGGGCCCACAGGAGGATCTGGTGAGCCAGCTTGTATAAGGGGCACGATCGCAGACCCCCCTGATGGTTTATATAGGAGACCACCGATGTGTTGTCTGACCGAACAAGCACATGATGGCCCCTCAGGTCTGGGAGGAAGTGTTCCAGAGCCTGGAACACTGCCAACATTTCTAGACAGTTGATATACCATGAGAGATGATGGTCCTGCCACAGACCCGTGACGGAAGTATCTGCCGTTAACGAGACGCAACGACAAGGAGCTCCCAGCACGGGCCCTTGGGACAGGAACCAAGGTTCTTTCCACATAACTAAGGCATGAAGGCATCGCCGCGTGACCTTGATCATGCGGAGCGGGCTTCCCCTCGGGGAGAACCCCTTGGTCCTGAGCCACTACTGCCACGGTCTCATGTACAGCAGGCCGCAAGGTATAAAGTAACGTATAACCATCAGACCTAATAGTTTTTGAAACTGCTTTTCAGTAGCTGGCCGACGTACGGAAGAACACAATATTGCTACGCTTCGCCCCCAAAAGCGAACCTCAGGAACTTCTTGTGTTGTGGAAGGATGGATATGTGGAAATATGTGGAGATATGTGGATATGTGGTTTCCTTTAGATCTAATGTGACAAATCAGTCCTCGGACCTGATTTGTGACACGACTTGTTTAAGAGTAAGCATCCTGATTTTTTTATTGAGCTTCCCTACAGCACAGATCTAAAATCAGTTTCCTCTGCATTATAAATATATTGCGGACTCAAGATCCGAGCCGAGCTAAAACTTCCTTTATAGTGCATGCATTTTTCTACACATAGGGAACATTTTATGAATGAAACTGTCAGCCCACACTGACGTGCATGCACCACGGCCAAAAAAACACTTTAACCGCGCACATACCCGCTCGTAATGTAGTGAGGGCAGGAAGGGACAAGATTAAAAAAAAGACTTGGACTTGAATACTGGGGGCTCGAGACTTGACTCGGACTCGAACTCAGGTAATTACCATTAATGGTGACTCGACTCAGACTCTTCTTTGATGACTCGGACTTGAACACTGGTGTTCTGGCTTTGCCTATCTTAGCGTTTTTTGCTCCCCCTGCTGGTCTTTCTATATTCTGCACTTTGAATTGGTTTTATTCAGTTTCCGGGGTTGGGTTCAAAAGAACAACACAGCACATGGTAGAGCATGTTGAATTTGCCGTCAGTCCATAGCAACAACAACTCTTAAACGAGGCACTGCCTGTAAGTGGAATTTGATTATTCTTGATTATGGCATTTTGTATGTTTTTGAGGGAGTGCATATAAAGTGATTGTTTTCATAGTTCTGCATTATATTGTGTGAACACTTTGTATTATTTTCTCCTGTTGTACATTGATGGACTTGACATTTACCATGTTACAGTTTATTTATGTATTTTTTTTGTTTTTATATTGTGTTACAGTTTTACACATTTATTCAGTAAATCTGAACGACGACTCCGGTGTCAAGATTGTTTGTTGAGTGGATGTGTTTATCTTGCTGGGTACGAAGCCAGTACAACTGGGGACCCGAGACTCGACTCGGACTCGAACTCAGGTAATGGTGACTCGACTCGGACTCGACTCTGACTCTTCTTTGGTGACTCAGACTTGGACTCGGACTCGAACACTGGGGACTCGACAACAACACTGACATAAGGTATTATATCTCCAGCGTGATAGGCGCGTGCACTAATAAGGACGCTAAAGACCGCAGCCGCTAGCACGCCTCTTGAGGCCAGGTAAGTGAGGTTTACACACACAGCTCTTATTGGTATACGTCCATTACACTCACTCCCCTACACCTCTCTCCCATACGGGTCATGGCACCAAATGTAACTCGACCCTACTTGACCCGCTCCGAGTTGGATTTCGAACCGAGTACTCGGGCGCGCTAACAAGGACGCTAAAGACCACAGCTGCTAGTGTCAGTTGCTAGCACGCCTCTTGAGCCCAGGGGAGTGAGGTTTACATGCACAGCTCTTACTGGCCTATGTTTCCTCCATCTGTAGCATGGTGTCATTTTCGACAGTCCTTTATTGTTGAATGTCATAGGTGCGATCATGTTACTACGGCTTCGGACTAGTTGGTTAGTTTCTCCAGAGGATGCATTGTACTATGGTAGTTTATCAGCAAGTTCGTTGATCGGGAAAAACACCCCTGAATGGGTCAAACTGGTGGAAAAGTGTGGATTAATTACAAAATAAAAAACAACTCACCAATTCAGATATCAGCCCTTTCTGTCATGTCCAAATCAAATCGAACTTATAATAATTACACAGTGGGTGAGAATAAACCTGCACCTGTGCATGCGACCATCAGGTAAATACAGGTTTATCAGACACATGCTCAAATGTAAACATGTTGTATTAAGAAAGAAGTACAAGATGCTTCAAACTGCAAAGATAATATAAAGAATCACAAAAGGGTGATGAGCTCATCATGTATGAAATACACAGAGATCAAATGCTCTCAGCTAAATAGTTCTTTTGTATGTTCATGTGTAAAAATATTCTTTCTGTAATGTTTTCAGTGCAAACTAATTATGTCATCGACTCATGTATAATCTAAAACATGAAATGACAAATGACTCAGATTATTCATCATTATTACTTGTTTAAACTAAATCTGCTGAACTACAATTGTTCTGGTCCACTGCAATGTGTCGCTATTTCAAACTACCACAATTGCTCTTTTAATATAACAGCGGATCTGAAATGTTGTCAGTGAAATGCAGACGCTGAAGTCAAATGTAATGGAACAGAATTGTAGCTGGCTCTCTCGCTGCAAACATCCAAACACGAAATATGAAACTGATGTGTGTTCATGAGCAGAGACTCTCCAGAAAGACCTTTTTTTTCTTCAGTTCTCTGAACTAAAGTGGAATGAAATGCATTTGGTCGATCTGCCTCAACAGGGATTTCCACAGCAGAAGAAAACATAAAACTAAGCACAGTGAGAATTCACTACAGATGATCCCTCTTAAAAAACTCTGGCTCTAATGGTAATGCACAACTGTGTCAGTAGTCCATTACCAGAGAGAACCCCCCAGCTAAAGCACAACTGAGGGATGCTTTTATTATAGTAGCCATGTGTTACAACTCAGAACAAACCACTGGATAGAGAATAGAACAAGCCTGAGTGAAGAATGTTTTCCATTCAACACAGCTGAGAGTTACTCAACTATTACAGTACATTACTCAGTTATTTGCAAGTAACTAGACCAGACAGTATCTATAGTTATAATATCAACAAAGACAATTACTAAAGACCTCAGGTTATACAGTGTCAGAAATTCAAAACTGTGAATATTGTACATTACCTCACAAATGCCGTCAATGCAGACATCGGTGCTGTCCTGTGTGCAGAGCGTCCCATCCCTGACTTTACTGGAGAGGGCGAAGAAGAAGTCGTAACCTTCAGCGAAGCAGTACAGCTTACACACGTCTTGATCTGGAACAACACACACACACACACACACACACACACACACACACACACACACACACACACACACTTGTTTTTATATCTTAACGGAGAATATTCATAGAAATTATGTTTTTTATACTTTACAAACTGTATATTCTATCCCCTTACACTAACCCTACCCCTAAACCTACCCATCACAGTAAGTTTTCTGCATTTTACATAAAAAAAAACATCACATAGAATGATTTACACACGCACACACACACACACACACACACAGGAATATCAGACATACAGTAGGTCATTGAAAAAAAAAAATTCTGAGCTCTGAGATCTCAGCAAATCTCATGTGCATTTACACCATCAGCTTCATTTTCAGAAGATTCTGCTCTCACCAACATTTACTGTGACTGAAGTCATGAGCCACGCAGTGATCCAAACAATGAAAAATGAAAGCCACTAATGAAACTATAATCTGTGGGCAGTGGATTCAAAGTACCCCCCCCCCCCCATAGAATATCTATCTTAATTTATAATATTTCACCCTGCTTGGTTTGAAAAGCCTAACTATTCAATCACACTAGAAATTTAGCTCTAAAATCACACAAAGTACATTAACCAGCTACAACTGGGTTGGTTTCAAATCCATCTGTGTTCAGTTGTCTGATAGCACACCAAATATCACTGACTCGGGAGAGTCTCAACTAATGAAGCCCAAGGAACTTTGAGATTAAGTTGGAAAACATCTGGAGATGATCATAGAAAGACTGACAAAGCTCTGAATCTGAATGCTATGAATGCTGTCATAATAACCCAATCCCCCACCATTAACTTACTTTTAAAATCAGAGGGAAATACCTGGTCAATAAGAAGCCCCATTCCCAGTCTAAACTCTAACATTAATCCTAACCCACTATCTTAAATCTAGAACCAATAAAAATGTTTAACCAGCAACATTTTCTAAGCGGCAAAGTCATCAAGAATGGAATTAGACGCCATCATCATGCATTGGGGTTGCTTTTCAGGAGGAACTGAAAAGCTTGTTGCTTGGTGGTAGAATCTGAACCAACTTTCTCCATCTCAAGATACTTTGTGCTAAAGATTAGAATAGAGATTCCAGTCATACTTGCAAGAAGATGCATGACTGTAATAATTTCTAAAGGACCATGTAGAACGTCATGACTTTGGGGGGTGAAAACATCTTTCACTCCAGAGACATCAATGTTCTTTTTGGTGCGTAAATGTGTAGAATTTATTGTGTGGTGGAAGGAAGACACATCTAGTTACATGTTGGAGGAGTAACAGAAACAAAATGTGAAAGAATATCATGTGAATATCTGAACATACTTCACTTCAGTCTAACTTCAGAAATAATGTTTTTATCCAGAATTGTGTCAAATGCACCGGCTCAATTCTTTTATACATCACCTAGTGAATAAAACCTATACCAAAATGTATTTAAAATGCATTTATTTCATTCTAAGTATACTACAAATCCATTAACATATTTACTGACATATCGCTTGAGACTTGATAAATATTATAATTAAACTTTATTTGGAGTACTTCCTTATTGCACAGTGCACATTAATATTAAGCCAAAATTGTGTTTTAATGTCACTACTAATAAGGATAGTATGTGTGGTGAGCAGGACGAGGCCGAGGGCCGTGAGAGAGCGGCGAGAGGCCGGTGGAGTGATTACTAATGAGCGACACGGTCTTGTATCTCTCATGGAGGAGCGGAAGCATAAAAGGAAGGAGCGACGACAGTGAAGAACGGCCAGGCCTGGACTATTTTATTTGATGTTTATGTTTTATTTTATGTGGCTGCAGTCTTTCGCGAGGGGCTGCTGTCTTTTACTTTTGTTTTGTATTTGTTTTATTTTTGGTATTAAAGTTTGTTGAATGTTCACCGGTTCCCGCCTCCTTCTCCCCATAACATCTAACCTTGTTACAGTATGATCTCTGTATAATATACTTCTTTAAGTACAAGATATTTAAAGTGTACCTATTGCAATATTTCCTCTTTAACACAATCAAGTATACTTAAGTACATCTTCAGTTGGACCTCAGCACTACTTCTGGATACTTAAAGTGTATTACGTACAAAATTAGTTGTTCCAATTTGGCAGACTTTAATTATACCAATATAATATACTAAAAGTACAATTGCAGAGTATTTACATTAAGTACATAAATCTAAATGTATTTGTAGTATACTTAGCATAAAATAAATGTCTTTCAAATACATTTTAGAATATTTATGTTGTACTAGTATCCCCTCAACCAAAAATAAAAATACATGTTTAGACCAACCGTCCACACGTGTGTAGGGTTTCCACTTGTAGTACCATCCGCGGAAGGGCTTGCTATTGAACTCGGCACACTGAGCAGCTCTGAAGTCGATGGAGTTCTGAGGACAGGCAGCAGTGTTACACAGTTTATAAGAGCGAGAAGAGCCC
Organism: Squalius cephalus; assembly: GCF_949319135.1. Lineage (NCBI taxonomy): Eukaryota > Metazoa > Chordata > Actinopteri > Cypriniformes > Leuciscidae > Squalius > Squalius cephalus. The sequence goes on along the minus strand of NC_137136.1, from coordinate 30,848,306 downwards.
TCGCAAAACCTGCCGCCATACATTGGCCTGAGAGAGAAGAAAAGACAGGGAAGAAAACTGATCATGAGACAGAACTAGGATGAGACACATCATGATTTACGTGATGGGTTGTTAGAGCTGACAGCAACTTCATCACTCATGGTTGCCAAGTGGCTGTAATGTTTGTTGTAGTAATGTGATGCATTGCCAATAAAATTAAGATGTCATTCTACATTGACAAGGAATCAGTTTTCTTGACGCCTAAAATTACATTTCTGTGGAGGATAGTTTTTGTATATAAAGTGCAGCAGTGCATAAAGCAACATATCACAAACAAGATGAACAATTATCAGTGCAAGCAATTTTCCATGCAGCAGTGCTTATTATGTTCCTGCTTGTGGGAAATGAAAAATCATGTAGAACTTATTTCACAAGAGATGGATCCAATGTATCCCACTGTCTCTGATTCTGTTGAAACTCTGTTTCTGAGTTTCATGAAATCTAAGGCTCAGGTGAAAGATGAGAGAAATTAAAGCTGGTAGTTCTGAAGAGTTCTGCGATTGCCATGAGAATTACAGAGTTCCTTGTTTCAAACCAAGTCTGAAAACACTAATTCTTTTTGTTGCAAAACTCTTGCTACAAAACTTAAATAAATAAATACTGGATACATAAATGAAATTTTCTACATCTAATCAATTTTTTTTTTTTTTAATCAGCCCAGATTAAAAATATACACTACTGTTCAGAAATCTCAAATCTGTACGATTTTTAAATGTTGTCGAAATGAGTTTTTATACTCAACGAGGCTGCATTTATTTGATCAAAAATACAGTAAAAACAGCAATATTGTGAAATATTATTACAATTTTAAATAGCTGTTTTCCATTTGAATATATTTTAAAATTTTATTTATTCCTGTGATGGCAAAACTGAATTTTCAGGATCATTCTTCCAGTCTTCAGTGTCACATTTTTTTCACAATTCTTTGATGAATAGAATATTTAGAAGAACAGCATTTATGTTTTGTAACATCATAAATGCCTTTACACTTTGGATAAATTTAATGCATCCTTGTTGAATAAACACATTCATTTCTTTAAAAAAATCTTACTGACCTTAGAATTTTTAATAGAAGTGTTGATATTTGATTCATTGCAATAAGATACATCAGACTCACTAGCTATGTTTCCATCCAAAGTTGTGAATTTAACCTATTTTAAATTTGGAATAAAGCAGCGTTTCCATCCAGTGAGTCGAAAGGAATAAATTGTCACTTCCTGATAAACTGGTGCTAAATATCACAAATTAAAGTAGGAGACGCCACTGTGTACAATAATTTTCGTATATAATACATTGCTTGCGTCTTAGAGCGAGCAGATGAACAATATTTGGGAACGCAGTCGTGTGAGACAGCTCTAAAAAAAGTAATTATACCGAACCACTTTGATAAAAGACTTTGATCAAGCATTTCAGAACAACCAAAACAGCATTTCAGATGCTGTGCAAAAAGAACACTGGTTAGTCCAGATATGCTGTCCCATTTGCGCAAAGTCACATCATTTTTTTAAATGCGAATCTAGGAATTTATTAGATAATTGTGTTCTCATTATAATTTATGCATATGTTTTCTTATTAGATAACTGAAAAAAATCTAACTAAAAAAAGTGCATCCGATTTTATGCGTATTTTTAGAATTTATGCACATCTTTGGTTTCCATCAAGCAGATTTGTATGCGCTATGCCAAAATGTGAATAAAAATAGGTGGAAGGAAACAAAGCTACTGTGAAATAATGAATTGTGCATTGTTTTGTTTAGTTTAAAATCCTGTTGTGCATGTTTTTCATGCCAATATTGTTATGAACAAGCCTTTAGTGGAGACCCTCTCACTCCACATTTATTGGCTGATCCTTCACACATCTGCAGGTCTGAATGTACCTGGGGCTGCTGCAGTGTCTCTCTCTGTAGGTCACTCCACTCTCACAGGTTCTCGAGCAGCTGGACCACCCAGACCAGGATGACCACTGACCGTTCACTGGCTTGGGACCTTCATCGCCTTGCTTTACACACTGACCACGACGGCACCACTGCAAACAACACACAGAAACACACACATCAGTCTGTGCGATAATGGTCTTTAAATTTAAAGGGATAGTTCACCCAAAAAGAAAGATTCCGTCATCATTTCTCACACTTATGCTGTTCCAAACATGTGTGTGTCACATAGAGTTGCAGAGGAAGATGAAGAAGGTGAGGAAATATATTGCTTGCTTCTTCAAGATACTTTATTTAACTCAATAAATAAAAAGGGTAATCCAAACAAGAGAAAATCCAAACAGCAATGCAGAGACTGGAGACCAAGGTGAATCCAAGGGGACGAGCAGCTGAGGTGGAGCTAGGGTGCCGGATCACTGAGGCGAAGCGACTGATGTGGAGCTGGAGGGATGGAGGGAAAAGGCACAGCCAAAGGACTGGAAGTCCGTGGAATAGACAGAACGACGACTGACCAAGGCAGAGCCAGAGGGACGAGGGAGCCCAGTGGAGCTGTGAGGACTGCGGTTCCAGGTGGAGCCAAAGGGGCAATGAGCAAAGGTGGAGCCAGGGAATACCCCAGGAAATACCCCAGGGAATACCCCAGGGAATACCCACTTGCCAAGACTGGAAAACCCAAGGCTGATCAGAGCAGCAGAGCGGAGCCAACAGAGGAAGAGCCGAGGAACTGAATGGAGCAAGCAGAGGCGGGGCCGAGGGACTGGGAGGATTAAGCAGAGGAGGCGGAAGAGGGAGACTGTGCGCACCTATCCGCGACTAAGGAGACCTGGAGCTGGCCGACAAAGGAGACTTGGAGCTCAGCGGCGAAGAAAACTTTGAGCTAGACGGGACCAGCTGCGGTGAAGGATATTGGAGGTTGGAAGGAACCATTGGGGCCGGAAAGATTAGGGAATCGACTTGGACTGGTGAGTCTATTAATCCATATGGGACTGACAGCAACAATCACAGCTTACACACAAGACAAAAAAAACCATGACTTGAGCTTAAACAAAAGACACTAAAACTAAACATGATTCTGACAGTATGAACACAAAAGGGGATTTATTAAAAAATATAATTTCTGCTCTTTTCCATATAATAAATATAAACCTTCAAAATGACAAAACATGCATGATAAATCTGACCTTAACTATCATAAAAATGGTTCATATGACGCATATGGTATATCTAACAGTATTGTGAGGAATGGTCTAAAATTTAAATCATTAATGACTGATAATTGACTACAAAGTTGACTACGTTTACATGCAGCCAATAACCCGTTCAAAACCGGAATATTAGCAATAACCCGGTCGCGCACGGCAATGTAAACACCGGCAAAAACCCGAATATGCTCATATCCCGGTTTTTAAAAACCCAAATATGATCCCTGGATATGCCCCTTTTCTAACCCGAATATTTGGTCATGTAAACGCGTATCGGCATATCCCTATCAAAAGGAACATTGATTTGTGTTCTGCTCATGTTCTATTCGCAAGGAATCTTGGTCTTTTGAGTAGAGACGGCGCATACAAAAACCCGCGTGCAGTATACCGGAAGTAAACAAGAAGTAGAGGTAAACATGGCGAGACACAGCACAGCACCACACTTTGAGCGAGGAGGAAAGCGCAAACAAAGGCGATTGCTATCTGCCCCGAACTATTCATTATCTGCGTGCTGCTGCTGTTGTTGTTGTTGTTGTCTTTGGATACAGGAAGAAGAATCGGAAATGACGCATATTGCGTCTTAAGGTTGTCCGTACGTCCAGACGCTAACCGTGCGTCGCCGTTTACATCGGGATATTGCCCATTGATTACAAATTCCATGTATACAGGAGTAACTCTCTCTGCTCACGCATGTAAACGGGTTATTCCGAATGTTTCAGAAACCCAAATAGTGACCTTAACCCGACCATAACCTGGATATTGACAGCTTGTAAACGTAGTCACTGTCCTATTGGTGTCACATGTCTCTTGACTGCTTTAATATATATTGGGTAATGCAACATGCATCAACCATCTTCACATACTTATAACGAGTAGCGATTATCAACAAAAGAGAATTAAGAAATTTATTATTATACATATTTTTTATTTTACAGTGAAATATCACAAAAGTAATATTTCTTATTTTATTTTTTATTTAGTAATTTTTATATTTTCATTTAATAATTTCTTTCATGCATTCATTCATTGGTTGCAATACTGATAAATAATCATAATACTTTTGGACAAATTGTGCATCCTTGCAAACAAGAACAGCAAGCCTGGATTTGTTTTATTGCATTGTAAAATCACATTTTTATCAGAAAAATTGCAAATTATTGTTTTTCATTTTTAATTCCCATCAGGCACCATTCCATCCAATTCAACTCTGTATGAGAGGTTAAGGACTGAATGAATGATAGTCCCAGTCCAGTGCTTTTCACACCCTCTGTGTAACTGAAACTCATGGGATGGGGCTGATATTTCCTGAAAGCGGATTGTCAAGATTCCTAGAGGAGACTGTCATCATTAGTGCTGCGTACCGTCACTGGTTCTCTCTCAGATTAAACTGTCGTGTTTAATATATCACAAACCGAACACCTCCAAGTGCCTCGAAGAACACATGTGAAAGACATCTCAGACCACCAGCGTTCGAGATGACACGCGCTGGAACAGGAGAGTGTGTTTGTAAGAGAAGTGCTCTTGTTCCTGCACCTCAGGATGGGTCTGTAATTACCCTAATGCCCCAAACATACTTCAGTAACGTGAGTTAGTAAAGAAACAGCCCAGGAGGTCAGCCCCGGCCAGCATGAGCTCATTAAACCCAATCTGCTGTGAAGGGCCTGAATCAGTGGAAAGGCATCCTAAGGGACGGAGAGAAAGGGAGGAGAGCAATGACGAGTACTGTAACAGCTAACACTGATGAACACAGCAGTGATCTGTCTGTCTGTCTATTTGTGTGATTAGTGTATCTGATACGTTTTTGTAGCCTGAACAGCAAAAGTTCCATTGTAAAATCTGATCCACACCACACACGTCTTTAGCTTGAAATCCGATTAAAGCGTTTTGATGAGTTAAGATGACCTGAGATGACGGACAGACCCTAAGGAATAAAAAACACCTATGCTGACGTGGTGTCAAACTGCCTGCAACTGCATACATTCATTCATTTGAGCTCATGTTTCATGTAAAAAAAGAAGTGCACATTAGCATACTTTTATAAAAGAGTACTTACTACGGAAATAATACACCTTCAAAGAATATACTTAAGTGGGAACTACATGTAATGTTTTCGGGCACTTAACTGCATGTAACTGAAATCAATCGCACATGTATAATAGTTTAAAATTTATTTAAAATGCAATTAGATGAGCTTTAGAGTGCTTTCTGACTTAAACTTTGGATGTACAGTAATTTCATAATTACTTCTATTGTCTTTGAAATATGGTTAAAGTGTACTGACAAGCATTTATGGTAAACTAAAATATACTTTAATGTTATTTCTATTGAAACTTGTCTGTCATGTATGTGAACATATTTGTAATGAGTCATGACACACTTATAATGATGGTTATAATTTAGTACATTTAAAATATAGGCCTATTAACGTAATATTGAATAATACACTACAGTTAAAATTATAATCAAGTACTGTTTTAGTATGTTAATCAACACATCAAAATAAGTGCACTTCTTTAAAGCATGAATACAATTATTACAAGAATTTAGAATACACTCTAAATTAACCTTTAAGTAAACATAGTCATGAAAGTGTACTCTCTTCAAGTGCACTTACATTTTATTACAGAATGTTGCAGTGCTTATAAATGATTTACCCTCACACACCATTATAAAAATTTTTTTTTTTTAAATTCTGTTGAAAAAAAAAAGAAGATATTTTAAAGAATGATAGTAATCAAACAGTTGATGGTAGCCATTGACTTCCATAGTAGGAAAAAAAAAATACAATGGAAGTCAGTGTCTACTATCAACTGTCTGGTTACCAACATTCTTTCAAATATCATCTTTTGTGTTCAACAGAAAAAAGAAACTCATATAGGTTTGTAACAATATGAGGGTGAGTAAATGATGACAACATTTTAATTTGTGTGTGAACTGCCGGTTAAATCAAAAACATTAAACTCCTCTCGCCCTCGAAATGACATCTGTTCTCTTCATGACGTATGTCTTCGCAGAGGGTGGGACTAAATATCCTCCACAACTGACTGCAAACTGGGCAAAATCAAGTCACGTCCCACATTTTCTTCCAGAAGCCATTTCACTTGGATATACATCACAATAGGGAAGAAAAGACTATCGGAACTTTCGTTTTGTCCGACTTTTCGTCCGTCCAAGTACGAGTGCACACGTTCAAGTACGAGTGCACATTCAATACAATAAAGCGCACTTCTTTTTCACAAGGGTTTCCACTGTCGAACTGAACCTTTTCTAGTACACTGAGTTCTCAGCTTGTCTTGTGAACATCACTGTCACTATTCTGTTTTCGTGACTCTCAACACGAATTGTTCACTCATTATATCCGCTGGCATTTACACCAGCCTCTCTCTGCTCGGCCTCCCTGGAAACACTCATTTAAGACACTAGACATCTGTTAACAACCCATCTGAAAGAACAACAAAACCCCCCAGAATGCTTTCTCCCCGCCGGGTTAATGTCACAGGCTGAATAACCATGAGAGGATGTAAATGATTAAACTCTTTCAATGACAAGAAACAGGCCATTTGGCTTTTTCCTTTGTGCCACTTGAGCTGAAAGGGACGGGTATAACCTGACTTCTTTTTAAGGTGAGACGCTTCTGAACACATCTGTGGTTGTGACTCACCATCTCTGGACCGCAGGAAGAGCCCTCGGCGGCTGGCATGAACTTGGTCTCACATTTTCTTCCGACCCGATGGCACCACAGGGCTTTGCAGATGTCCTGTATGACACACATCAGACAGACGTGTTGATATGAATGCATTAAAGAACCTGCCATTTTGACAGAAGTCGGAGCGATATTTATACTGAACAAATTAAGTATTATAACACATTACGCAATGGATAGATGTTCTTCACAAGCTGTATGAGTCCAAAAGGCAGTTGTACAGAATAATGTTATAATGACACACTGTTTATGGTCTCTGGATATAATAATGACCTTTCTGGTTTGTTTTAAGCTTCAGCATCATATGCCAAATATTCTGTATGTTGGTGATTCTGCAACTAACTGAACTTTTTTTAGGTTACACTTTATTTCGAAAGCCCACTTTTGACTTTGCAACTTTGAAGTAACTTTGAAACTACATGTCGACTAACTATCATTAGAGTATTAGTAGACTGTTTGGTTAGGGTTAGTAGAATAAGTTGACTTACAAAGTTTTTACTTCCCTTTAACTTTTAACATAATAATATTTAATACATTTCAATTTACATTCAAATTTTCTAATGTTTTTAAAACAAATATTGCTGTTCTCAGTCCTGCTGTTATTACCAACACACCAAACATTGAGAGAGCAATTGAGTTTATACTTGGTTATTGTCACAGAGATGAGAAGTGACAGGCGATCACATTTCTGCCAGATGTTGAACAGAACTCTTCAAACAGAAATGTTTTTATTTTACACCATGATATGAGAGTATGTTTATTAAAACTGGGAAGTATTGGAAAATGATGATTCAGAAACAACAGTTTTTTTACCAACTGAAAAATATATAGAATTATTTTTGCATGTCTAATTATCTACAAACATTCACACCTTATATACCAAACTTGAAGGATGATCAAGCTCATTATCAGACATTTATTCAAGCAAATGTCATAAATGTTTAAAAATAAATGCAGTATTGTATGAACAATATTTCAAGTAATCAAAAATGTCCCTCACTGAAGAATAATTTATGAAATCATCAGACACCCTAAGGCCCTGTTTACACCTTATATTAAGATGCATTTCGGTCGATCGGATCACAAGTGGACGACACTAAATACAAGTGTAAACGAGGTCTAAAACGTTTTGAGTTTGTCCACTTTCGACCACTTCCAGAGGTAGTCAAAAACGCATTTGACCGGATTGCTTTGGTAGAGTAGAAGCTCATGTGGTCGAATGTGTTCGAACAGCCACAAAAGACCATCTACTCTCCGTCTACTGACCTGATGCATAAACATTATGGGAAGAGATGTAGCCAGACATGATTTATACTTTGTCATTAAGACCCAAGTTTGGTTTGAAGAAGAAAACTTACCAAGCACAATGTTCTCTCACTATTCCTGATTTCTAACACACACTCACAGCATTCGGCGTGATCTTGCGGCTGTCAGAGCAGAAACAAAAACTGCTGCTCTCCGTATGTTTTTCCGTCATCTCCGGGCACGTTCATATGTAAATTGCGCGAGTTGATTTTGTCCATTAGATCGAAAGATCTAAAAAACACATACATTTATCTGCCCATAGACCCTCCCCTCGAAAAAATCAGGACAGAAGTGTTTGAAAGTGGACAAAAGAGACACATTAAAATACCAGGTGTCTTGTGATCCGATTGACCAAAACACACCTTAAAGGTCCCGTATTATGCCCCTTTTCACAAGATGTAAAATAAGTCTCTGATGTCCCCAGAGTGTGTATGTGAAGTTTCAGATCAAAATACCCAACAGATCATTTTTTACAGCATGTTTAAATTGTCATTTTTTGGGGCTCAGAAAAACGTGCTGTTTTAGTGTGTGCCCTTTAAATGCAAATAAGCTGCTGCTGGACGGCCCAGGGGGCGGAGCTTCATGAGCTCGCGCTCAGTCTCTCAGGACAATTTCATCTCACGGAATGATGATAATATCAGAAACTCTCAGTAACGGCGTTCATTTCGAGTCGGACAATAATGCCTACAGAGTCAGAGTGCTGTATAGAGATGAAACAGGTATAGTTTAGTAGTTTAATTACGGTTATTATAACGTATTTGTCATCTGCTTGTATGTATCCATTATTTATTAATAGCCTACAAGTCTGCTGTCTGAATGATGATCAAACATATACTGATGAGTTTAATAAAGTTTATTGTACATCACACAAAAGATGAAGCGTCAGTTTTACTTCAGAAAATCACCGTAAGAGCTGAGTAAACACAGTAAGTAGAGTTGAGGGAGCATTCCTGTGGGCGGAGGTTAGTCAAAAAACGGTTTTAATGACGTCATTAAAGAAGGAAGTAGAGGGATGTAGTCCAAACGGGCCGTTCGATGTAGGCGACTTCTGTTAAATAAAATATCTCGCTTGGCATTGAACTTTGAGCTTTATCATTTTACAGATATTATTTATACTCTAACAACAACATTACACACTAACTAAAGTTTGAAACATGGGATCACGAAGAACGGGACCTTTAATACCAGGTGTAAACAGGGCCTAAATGTTTTTTTACTGTCCCAGATATCTACGTCTTCCTCTCTTTCACTTTCTCTCTATGAAACAAGAGCAAGAAGAGCAAGAAACGGCTGCACGTTTTATATGTCCGTATATTATTCACATCTGGATTATTGAATCATATTTTGACAATGGGAGCACAGATGGGAGGAATAGAAGGCAGTTTGCCAGAGTGATCACAGAAATCCCAGCACAAGTTCTGCAGCTGTGTGTTAAAGCGAGACCTCCTCAAATCCGTCCCTGTTGTTCCTGCTGAGGTTGAACATCTCAGTCCTATCACAGCTCGGACTGCCAGAGAATATGAAGATGCTAATTCATGGTGAAAGCAGTGAGAGCTCAGGATGACAGAACAGCTTTGCTTGAAGATCATCTACAGAACAATTTCTATCCCGTTCAGTGACATGAAATGAGCAGGCCCCTCTTTGTGCTTTGTTTTTATAGTCCAATGTAAATTCATGTTCCATTTCCATTTGAAGCTTCAGATTCTGGGTTGTTGGTACAATTTACTATCCAACAATACATATTTTTTTGTTGGTATGGCTATATTTACATTGTGTTTTTTTAATACAAAACCTTGAATGAGTTTTTCTTCTGTTAAACAAAAAAATAAAAAAAATAAATAAAGATATTTTGAAGAACGTTGGTAACCAGACAGTTGACGGTAGTCATTGACTCCCACAGTAGGTAAAAAAAAAAAAAAAAAACTATATTAGGTGAGATCAGGACAATAGGAGCCCAGCAAACAGAGCTTCCCACTGGCGTCCCTCCAAAGTATATTTAGCTCTGCCTTTGCTTCACGAGACCGTGCAGGCCTGGAGCGAAGTCTGCACTCAGATTTCTCTACGGGGAGGTCCAATTTTAGATGTATAGACTAGACTACAGTGGAACAATTATTTTAACAAATCTCTATTGAGTTCAGACGACCTGAATTCCTGGCGTTACAACCGATTTACAGATTTCAGCAATAGAAAAATAGAGAAAGTGCTCTCCTCTCAGTTTTGAACGTGATGTTTTGAATAATCGAACCGTCTGAGCTATACGGGCATCAGAATCCCTGGACTAAAGAATGCAGGTCAAATGTGATCACAGGTCACATGTTCACAGAAAGCACACAAGTCTGCTTTTAACCCCTTTCACACATCCAGTCTTTACTGGTAAATTACCAGGAAATTACTGTTAAGAGATCATGTGTGAACAAGACCTTTTCAAAAATATAGGTAAATCAGTTTTGGCAATTTCCTAGTATGAGAAGTTGTTACCAGTAAATTACTGTAAATTACAGTAGATTACCAGTACGAGTACGTACTGTAGAAAGTCAGAACGTGCTGATGGAAGAAGTCTGCTTTGGGACAATCATAAAGCTCTGTTGGAACTGTTTCTGCTGTAAACATGCGTTAGACAGACATCTAAACTTAGTGTTGCATCTCGTGTTCGTCTTCTTTTCCATTTATCAGCGTTGCGGGTCTGCAGTGGTTGTGTACTAACTGTAATACTATAGTAACTATTATGCGTCTTGTGTTTTAAAGACCAACACCACATTCTGTGAGATCATCCTCATATGCCTGTCTCTCAGAAGTAAATGTAGTCAAATTGGACAGATTGTGAAAGTAAAGCGCTTCTTCTTATCCAGGTGGATGAACAAAACGGCTCAGTATTTCTTAGGTAATTTCTTATGACTGGCATCAGAGTTTATGGTACTGGTACGGTATTTTGGTACTGATGTGGGAACGGTAACTTACTGGTAAAAAGTTGTGTATTTACTACAAAAGTCATTTTACAAATTTTACAGTAATTTACCAGGATTGCTGTTTGAAAGGGGCTACTGTCTTTTGTTAGGGTTAGGGAAAACTTTACACCAGTACCTTTTCAAGTCCGATCCATTTTATAGGTGCAGAATGTAGTATTGACAGCTAAAGATTGGGTGCTGAAATCCCCATTCAAAATATTGAAGAGTCACGCGGGTTGTCAGATTGAGGACTCACAACAGGAGTGAGCGCAATTGACATAGGTAGGTGACGAGCCTTACACTGTAAGCTGATGAGTGATTTATCCGCGTTTTAATATGCTCCTGTTCACAGAGATTTTTAGATGGATGCTGAAGCTTTTTAGGTCGGGTAGACTCTTTGATCTCTGACCCAGTTTGTTTGCTGGCTTCCATGACTGCAATACTCTGTGTTTTCTGCAAAACTGGCAACCCGGGGTGTCGAAATACTGTTGGGTAAATTGGCAACGTGCGGTATCGCACAGACCAAAACAAAAACAGACATTTCAACACAGAACACACATTTTAAAGTAAAATAACTGGCTGTAACATTGTTTTTCGGAGAAAATGTGTGAACTTAAAATGTTTCCTAAATATCTGTAAACATATTATGGTATTTTTATGCTGTCAGTGAGTGTGCCTTACAAAGTTGGTATGTTGTTATGTCTTGTGTTGTAAATGTGTTATTAAAAAAAAGAAGATGAAAAATATGCATTCCATTTTAAGCATCACATTTGTGTCCAAACATCTGGATATACTTATTTATTCACATAGTCAGGGTTTGAAATGAACTTTTTCACTCACCAGCAAATTTGGCTGCTAAATTTTGAAGTCATCGGCCATTCAAAACTTTTACTAGCCAAAACAAAATGATCAGAAATATACCAGAGTATCAATGTCACATGCTTAGATTTAAATCTGATTCTGAATCATTGTATTGCTTTCAGCTTTACGACAGTCAATCACTGTTTAAGGGTACCATTCAAATAAAATAAAATAGAAATAAAAACAAAATTCTCTGTGATTCTTTTATAACTGTCTTGATTTTACCTGCACGTAGCAATAAAGACGCTAGGTAGCTTTTCCCCCAAAAGTCTTGTACATGTGGCATTTATTAGAACAGGTTGGGAAAAGTGGCCTCTTAATTGTCTCTAGGGCTCCAGCGGAGCACACCAGACTGGAAGCACTGTGCCTCGGACATCTCGATAGACGCCGAGTGGTGCCGCCGCTATGCGTATGGTATGGTACCAAATATATACAGTATAAGTATGGTAGAAAACAAGGTTTTCAAATTTTAAAGAGGTGTCACTCCGCAGCGTTATTCTTAGTGCACGACCCTCTTTATTCTTTGTTTTGCTAATGTTTAAATCTTTGTAAGGGAAGGGCTTTGGTAATGATGCCATAACCCGCCAAATTGGCTAGCGTGTTGATATGCGTTACCCGCCACTGTGGATTTTCACCCCTATTTGGCAGGTTGGCGGGTGTTAATTTCAAACCCTGCATACAATGACTATAAAAAGTCTATAAAAATGGCAGGTTTGAGATATGAATCCAAGACAAATCATGTTTTTTCCAAATTTAATGTGATGTTGAAACCAACAAAATTAATGTAACAAACAAATTTTTTGTAGTCTTTTTAGCCATTGTACATTCTAAATCATGAACAGTGGAGCTTGCTGAACAGCCATGCGTGTGTTTTGTCAGGGCCATATCCTAAAAAAACATGATTATATAGAAAATGTGGCACATATGTGCTGTGGTGCAGCGTGACAGATCTCTCCAGGCCTCAGTGAAGTGACCGCGAGTGCTGGTTTCTCTCTCAGGTGAGGCATTCCTCTCAATCACACTGTCACGCTTGATCCCTGCTCTCCTAGTGAACCTGGATCAGCTTCCTCTTTCCAAATGATGACCATAAACTCCATGATAAGAACCACACAAATGGATTCTTATCAGTTTGAAATAACTTTAACCGTAACGCAGCTCAGGCTGGATCAAATATATCAGTCTCATGTTCCCGTTGGGAAGACATTTGAAGCTGCATACGCACCCTAGTGAAAAATAAATATACTAAAATTGTTGTTTTAAGCTCAAACTCACTTAATTTTGATACAGATTTCGGAAAACAAGACATTACCCTAGTGAAAAATAAATACCAAAATGTATTTGAAATACATTTATTTTATGCTAAGTATACTATACGCTTAATAATAAATAAATAAAATGTATATTAGTAAGTCTAAATCGATATGAATGTAAATGTACATGTACATATGTATAGTATTCTTAGTAGGGCTGGGTAAAAAAATATTGATTTCTCGATTTTAATCGATTCTCATTTTTACGAACCTATATAATTCTTAAATCCCAAGAATCGATTAGTCATCCTGTTCTTAGTTGATGAATGAATGTAACATAACATTGTAGTGCGCATCCCATCAAATAAATCGCAATAATCTTTGTGATTTGTAACTATTGATATGAAACAAAGTCTCAGATTTCAAATTACGTCCATTATCTTACGAAATTCAAAAACATAAATACCGTTTTCTGTCGCCACGCGTGAGATCGCTCTGGCTCAGCTGAAGAGAAGCAGCAGCACACATATGATCTTCTCTTCCGCCTTAATAGTACCAGTTACCGCGCGAAATAAACATGAATGAGCATCGGAAAGTATGTTAGGCAGAGTACAACTTATCGAAATCCGTATCATGTGACATGGAATCGCTCAATCAGTGTTTCAACCGTGGAAAGACATCAGTAAATCAGCTTGTAAACAATGTCATGTAACGTCACATTTACCTCAGAAAAAACATATCCAGTGACCATAAACTCGTTAGTCAGCTAGAAAAATTAACTCTAGAGAGGAGCATTTTGCTAAATATATGCACCATATTACATATTCATTATAATTTTTAATGTTCTTCAATTTTTAATGCATGTTTGAATAAATCTGGCAGGTTTTTATGACAGCCACCATTTAAATGTTTATATTTCATATAACTTTATTATTATAAAAATAAATTTTAAGTGTTTGTATACAAATCAGTTAATTTTTACCTTCAATATTATAGTAGGCTAGGCTACAACTGACTCCCATAGTTTACAGCATTAGTTAAGAGATTTGTTTTCCTTGAGAAAATTTGCCTAGCAGTGTACGAATTACAAGCTTGTGAATCGAAATCGAATCGAATTGTGAAATCTGTGTCAATACCCAGCCCTAATACTTAGTATAAAATAAATGTATTTTAAATACATTTTTCCATAGTTATTTTTAGCGCAATTTTCCACCGGACAAAATTGCGCTTGTTAACTCATGATTTCTGTTCTGTGCGTCTGTGCGCACCAATCTTGCACTTCTATCTACTCCTCAACCAGACCACCTAGAGACTTCGGGTTTTCGGCATTATGTTAAGGAAGGTCTAAGCATAAGGGGCTTCTTTCAAAACCATCAACAAATCTTACTGACTCCAAACTTTTGAACAGTAGTGTATGTTTGGAAGTTGGTGCACTAGTTACAACCAGTGTTCTTAACTAGCTTAATCAACAAGACTTCCTTGACCAACTAGCTTCACAAGAGCAAGCTTGCTTGAGCAGAACGTTTTGTTGGAGAACAGTATGTCTAAGCAGACCAACACTAAACCAGCACTAACCTAGTTAAGCATTTATCAGCATGGAAACTCAAGTGCTCATAGAAATGTCCAAATTGGAAGTAATAACTAAGGCTGTTCCTCTGATTTTGGTCAAAGTAAAATGCATATGCCAGGCAATTTCATACATATTTTATCATTCATGTGTAGTAGTTTCGTAGCATGAATATTCACATCATTAACAGGCTAAATGAGCAGTGTTTCCTGTCAAGATTAAATAGCTTATCTTACAGTATTTACACAATGGTCTTTACAAAAAAAATTAGCAAGAATGTGTCATGTGGTGCCATTCATGTGCATTCAGCTCATGAATATGATATTTCTGATATGACTAGAACTTTTTTCAGAAGTGATTTCATTGATAAAACAATATGAAATATTGATATTAATGGCCTTGCCTTCTTGAAGTCCAGAGTGCACAGTTTGGCTTTCTCTCCAAACTGCCACTTGCACTGCGTGTCGGCGTCGTACAGCTCTCCAGGAAGTTTCTCGGGGTATTTGTACTCCTGTATGGCGTTGGGCTCATCAGACAGACAGGTGGCCTGGGCGGTACTGAGACAGAAACACAACTGTAAAACAGCTTGACTCTTGTACAGTAGAGATGGACACCATGACAACATAACAACAGTAGTTCCCCTGGCTACATTTAGAGATTTCTACATTTAGACTTTATCATGACGTATGTTATTCAATGCTGCCGTTATTGTACAGGCCGACAGAGAGGCTCCGCTTGTAAACGATATCATGAGAGACAAGGATCATGAGAAAGTATTTTACATTGTTTAATACCGTGTGTTTTACACAATCAGACATACAGTGAAACCCTGAATGAGCTCTGAGTAGTTTAGCAGACGCTCCGGGCCGCTCGCCCGCACAATGACGAGAGTGTGTCAGTATGTGAGTGTGTGTGGGATGTATATTTGCAATCGGTGTCACATCAACTAGTCTATTAGTTCTATATAACAAGCACATCCAGTAAAAACATACTAATAGAGGTGATTAACCAAAATAATAAAAGTCAAAGTCAAGTCAAGTCAAGTCACCTTTATTAATATAGCGCTTTTTACAATAGTGATTGCTTTAAAGCAGCACTGATTGGACGAAAGTCGGCACACTGCTACTCCCATACAATACTTGAGTTTAGGGATGCTTGATTTGGGGGAAGTTTTTACTTTTCTGAATGACTAGTTGACTAGTAAAGATGAGTAGTCAACTGAACGGTTTGTATCTGTACAGACAGATGCAGTTGTTGCAGAACACTGCAATATAAAGTTGAAGTCTACTACATCCAGCTATCCCAGAATCCCTCTGTGTTTCAGTGGATCCTGTGAAGGGAAACCCTGTCCTTTTCCGCTCCTGCTTCCAATTATCTGGAGAAGGATCAATGAAGCAGCATCTGGCCCACAGAGGCAGGAATGTCAGAGTCAGATGAATCTGATTCAGTTCCTCATCACCACTCAGTTTTCCCAGTGTCACCTCTTTAAGTTTCCCCCCAGATTAAGGCGACCGGCAGCTATAAGACGGACCTGCTCAAACCAGACCCGGCCAGACTCCCTTTCAAGCTCTGTTTTATTAGTGAGGGGAGTGATAAAAGCGGAAGGCTGTGAAGAGGAACGAGAGAGGGTCTGAAAGCAGATCAGGCTTTAGCTACTTGAAGGTCTTGTGATCTGCTGGCTGAATGTCGATAGGCACATGGTGACGTAGGTGAGGCTGCTCATGAGGAATGAGAAACAGATGGGAGGACAGCTGACGGAGAGAGCATCGCCGTATTTATCGGCAGCACACTGGGGTGTCGTGGGTGTGGAAAGAGAAATGAGGGAGGATCATTCTGCAGTTTGTCGCCTTCAGATGCCCTGGAGGCTCACAGGCAGACTCTGGTAACACTAATGCCACTGTCACACTACAGGTTTCGGTACATATGAATTTGATTAACCATGCAGTCTGATTGGATTGACTGGTTGGTTCCTTACGTCAATTTGTAACACTTACGGCTTCAGGATGCTAAATGAGGAACTAAATGAGATGGAGAAAGTCAAACCACAAACTTTGGGGAGTCAGCAATAAAGCATCATGATCCCAATTAGGCCTGTCACGATAACAAATTTTGCTGGACGATAAATTGTCCAAGAAATTATCGCGATAAACGATAATATTGTCGTTCTGAGACCATTTTCATTTAATATAATTATAATGGCATAATAATGCAGGTACACCTTTTCAACGATCTATAAACTTTTATTTCTAAAGAATATTAAACATTGAAAACGGAAAACATTTTAAATATCCAAAAAAATGAACAAAACAACCAAAAACAATAAAAGCAATGGACTCTTAGTGTCTGTTAACAAAATAAATGTCTGTTAATAAATAAAATGGATGTAAACAAAATTGCACTTCAAAAAATATTAAACATTAGGCTTTAGACATTAGGCATAAATAGTGATACATTCCATAACAGGCAAAACTGCCGTTTAGGACCTTTGTAAACAAATAAAAAAAAGCCTCAACAAGCCATATCACACCATTCTGCACTGTCCTCCTGTTACTTTGTCAAGTGATTGTGTACTGTCGGGAAGACGGAGACGCACTTTATTGCGTGTATGCTACGCACTGAAAATACTTGGTTAGGATTAAGGGTGAGGAGTGTGTGCGTATTACACGCCATAAAGAGCGTATCATATGCACGCAAAAAATATTTTTGGCGTATAAATGGCACGAGAAATAACATTCGTGGTATAGATACGCATTTTCATGTGATCGGGCTCGCTGTCGCAACTCACAACTAGCGTCTTCTCTCTCTCCCGGCAGTAGCCGCAAACAGTCCCGCCGGCGCTTTCCCATACGTGACTGACAAGCGCCGCACGCCGCCTCCCCACACAAAGACCATGCAACTGACAAGAGACGAAGAGAGTTCACTCCTCCTATACGCTAAAGAACCGAGAGTGGTCATCCAGTCTCTTTGGTAGAGAGAGAGAGACGAGGAAAACAAACAAGCATGCAAATGGAATTATCGCGGCCGGAAAAATTATCGAGCTCATTTTTTTTTATCGTGCGATTAATTGACTTATCGACTATCGCGACAGGCCTAATCCCAATCACTTTTAATGGAGAACAAACCTGTGATCTTTGGGTTATTAGTCTGACTCTCTGTCCATTAGGCCTCTATGAGGTCTGCAGTCTTCCATTCTGGTGACATGAGAGACAGTGACCATTATCGACCAGATGTAGGCATGTCCAATTTGAGAAAGTTGAGAAAAGTTTTAATATTATGCAAATAAAGGGCAACTACCAATGCGAGTGAAGTCAGTGGAGCTCATATGATCAGTTCCCTGCCAGGTAATGTGTCGTCAAGAGAGTCAGAGTATCAGTCAGCGTATGTTATTGGGGAAATAGAGTGCTGCAGTGATGTTGTATTTTTGTAGGCCAACCCGGAAGTTAGCATCACTCTGGTTCCCTTGACAAAAACCCAATAGGATTTTTTTCCCCTCATTGACACACACTATTAAGTGCATGATTCTTAAGGATGTAGTCTTTGAGGTTTGCTCAGGCACAACTTTTAACAACACAGCTGTCTTTCATCGTCGCTAGTTATTTGATTTTGTTTTGGAATTTGAAAATATCTTGAGCTTCTCTTAACCACAGACCTTTTTTAGGCATTTGACCAAAAGCCCATTAAAAAAAAAAGGATAATGGAACTGTAAGTGCTAAAACTCGTTTACGGGGTTTGGCCTATAAAAATGTGTCATCCCTGCAGCACTCTATGGCAGAGTGCTTATTTTTTGCCTTTGCAATCTAATGGAGTTCTCTCCGACAGTTCACCTGAAAATGGACCTTGTCCGACTGCAGCTCCCGCACAAGCTAGCGGCCTTTACTGAGTTTGCGAGTTCCATGAACTCAGAACATGCAATGACATCCGAGAATGCTCTACTGAACTTAAGCACTTTACATTTACATGTATGCATTTGTCAGACGCTTTGCATTCAAGGTATCCATTTGATCATTCATACATTCCCTAGGAATCTAACCCACGATGTTGACATTGCTAGCACCATGTTCTATGGTTTGAGCTACAGAAAGCATACTTTATGGAACTTTATTTTAATTTTTTTACATTTACTAAATCTCAAGACTGACAGGAATCCAACTGCAACTCTGCTGTGCAAAGGACCGTAACTTCGCTTTTGGTCGAAAATGAGTTATTGAGATTTTTGGCACATTCAAGACGTCCTTTATCACGTGGATAAGTATCTTGAGTCAATTCCGTTGTTTTTTCGAGAAAATAATGGGTTGTCTTAAAAGCCCATGAGAAACCAAGGCAGAACACCGTAACACCATTTACCGCTCTTTGGCTTTGTTTTGGAATGCTCAAATTGAGTTAAGGAACTCTGCCTTTGTTTAGCCGCGTGTCAATATGCAGTTACTGTGCTAAATAATGATACCAATCAAATTGTACGGTGTTCTGCCTTTGTTTCACTGTCCATTAAAATTCATTGAAATTAGGCTACGTTGTAGCCTGTGTGCTTTGTACAGCTTCCATCAGTCCCTGTAACTTGATGTCCCCAGAGCTTTGTCCTGCACAAACGTGGTCAGAACATTATGGTCTGAACACGCTCCATCGGCAAACGTGCGAAATCGATCGCGAAGGATATATGCAGAGTTGACAGAAAAGAACTAAAGCCCCGCCTCACCCAGTTCGGGTACCGGACCTGGTTGAAACACTCATGCATCTAGCTGGCAGAGTGCCAAAACGTCGCCTTCAGCACCGCCCTAAACATGGTCAAGCCGACGCGGGGATAATATATCACAGGGAGTGTTAATAATGAAGCGGGTATAATAGTGCATACAACATAATGAAGCAACAAGTGTACTGGTGCATACAACATCAGACCAGCTGTTACAAGCGGTATACCTACAATCACATTGCCTGGCAAGGAAACCCCTACTCTCTCCTGCTGAGGCCTAGAACTACTGATTCCAGCTCGCTGCCAAGGATCTTCGCCCAGATGAGCTCATCACGATAACGGAGCACGAGGCCGGTTCATTTGACACCTTGGTTAATTTAAGGGCAAAAGGTCAAGCTGATCCACTTTCACGAGCACAGACGTGGCTCTCAGACAGAAAGTGACATTTAAAACCTGCTGGAGCTGCTTGCTTTTACATATCACAACCAAAACAGCACTACAAATACTACTTTTAAAAGATGAGGTTGGTGTCTAGACTCTCACTGGGCTCACGCTGGGTGATTCTGCATGGATGACTAATGGACAGGAGATGCTTAGTAAAGGGCATGTTGTTAATCTTTGCACTGTTTTTCTAATGCCACTTTGTGCTGCCAGTGGGTAAAGCATTTGATTTTGGCATAGTCTCTCCACGTGACTGAAAGTTTATTACAGTTTCCACAACACTGTAATTGTATTGATGCATTGAAAAAAAAAAAAAATAGAGTTCATGATTATGCCTTTTCGAAAGTGTTATTTGGGAAACAGATCCTAGATGTCAAAACAAGTCTTTACTCACCTTAGAAATCTGTTTAGATATTGTCGACTACAGGATGACCAGGAGAATAAACCATTATGCCCAGCCAAGGTGGGAGACATAATGTTTCCAACCGACTTCTTACACACATTGCCTTCGCCATCGTGGACCATTCCAAAGCTGTGGAAAACAAGGCTTTCATTGATCCAATACAGGCAACTGGATATGAGGGAATCTAATAGAGGTTAATTATAAATTTGACTCTTACTTGTGGCCAGATTCATGGGCAATTGTGAAGGCCAGACCAAGACCCGTGTCTTCATTGATCGTGCAGCTGCGGTACTTACTGCACATTCCACTGATTGGAGCAAAACCTGAAATTGAAACAATGAATGGAAGGATGAATGAATTTATGAATGAATGAATGATGATGGCTATATAAGTCAAACCAACAACTTGTACAAGGGGCCAAAGAGCCTGCAAAAATAAACATATACCTGATCATATCATATCGTCTAACTGTGCACCGCAGTTCAAAAGTTTGGGGTCGGTAAGATTGTTTAATGTTTCTTAAGTCTCTTCTGCTCACCAAGGCTGCATTTATTTGACAAAAATACAGTAAAACAGTAATATTGTGAAATATTATTACAATTTAAAAGAACTGGTTTCTATGTGAATATATTTTAAAATGTAATTTATTCCTGTGATGGCAAAACTGAATTTTCAGCATAATTACTCCAGTCTTCAGTGTCACATGATCCTTCAGAAATCACTCTAATATGCTGATTTGCTTATTATTATTATTATATCAACGTTCTTTGATGAATATTAATTTGAAAAGAACAGCACTTATCTGAAATATAAATCTTTTTAAACGTTATAAATGTCTTTAATGTGACTTTCATAAGAGTGCTAACTGCAAACTTTTGAACAGTAGTGTCCATCATCTAATAAAGTGAGATGGCAATAAACATAAGAGTGTAAGATGGCAAGTGATGGACTGATGTAATCAGATCAAGATTTCGAGAGTATTTGTTTCACAACTGCCTGTTCAAAATAAAGATCAAATCCAGTTGTTTTGAGTCAGTCGCAGGAAATCTGAACAGATATATGAGTTACTTCAACCAGTATGAATCTGAAACACATTATATGCTATGCCTTCTACAACTAGGAGTAGTATATTAACTGTAGAAGGCATAAAAAATAATAGAAAGGCAACCTCACAAAATGCTTTGAACAATTCTATATGTGTTGCAATACTGGTCTGAGATCTAAGAGAACTGTATTTTATGACAAATTCTGACTTTCTAACTCTTTAATACAAAACCTATGGAGATGAAGCCCAGTGTACGTTGGAACAAAGTCAAACCCCAAAAGGACCAAAGGAGTCTGATTTATTTTCCTTAGATTTAATCGCTTAAAATATGTGCTGTTTTTTTGACACATACGCACCAAGTGATAAAATACTTGCATGTATTGCACAAATGTGTTGTACTAGATTATGTTGTGATTTATTTGTCTTCCAGCCTTATTGAAAATCGTATTTGGGACAAAAAATAAATAAAATAAATAAAATAAAAAATAAATCACATACTTTACTAAAAATGTCTTTCAGGGCCCATTACAATAGATTTATTTCTAAAAGGTCAAAAAAAAAAAAAAAAATCATCATATGTAATGTTATAGCTTTCAATATTTCTTGCTCTCAAGAAACTGTCATATGCAGAAATGATGCATGAGGGTAATTCATTTTGTATTCTGTGGTTTTCTCAGACTAGCGGTACGGTTGTATCAAAGGTTCGGCGTAGCTCTTTAATCATCCAGTCCATGACCTGTGAGGGACGTGAAATCTCCCATGACCCCCTGACCCCTTCACCTCCAAGCGTGAGCTGTGCAAGCCGCAGTCTGCGCTCAAGTGTTAATCATTGACACTCCACAAATGTTGTGTTCTCAGCACCCTTTGAACTGCGGCCTTGCATTTGAGGGGCATGGCTAGCTTTGCTAATGGGGTTAGGGGTTAGCAGGGAGAGATTCTTTTATGTGGCACAGGGTGGAGAACACAGCTCGAGCTCTCATAGGAAACAGGTTATTAGAGAAAAAAGGTTGTTACTGTACCTCTAATAATTTGGCAATTTAGCAGTAGCTTAAGTGATGACTAAGCGCAGTCATCACCAGACAAACAGTATATTATTGGGTCATTAATCTTAAATGTCACACCACACCTATGTTTTCTTACTCTTTTGTACAGGTTTACAATAAAACCTGACATCAGCTTAAAAGTTTTTGTCTTGTACTGTCACATAGTGGTGTAAATAAAGCATAAGTGAAGGCTTTCAGTAACTTATGCCTAATGTATAAATGTGATATTTACTATCAGCCATTATTAATTTAAACACTAGGCAAAAGTGTCCAATAATAGGCCAGTTACTTACAAGACTAATATTGGTTAGGGCTGGGAGTTGCCATTGACCTCCTAGTTCAATATTACAACAATATTTAGATGCTAATTCAATATGTTTTTTTTTTTTTTATGCATTTAGCATTTTACACATTGTGGTTCTCAATGTCCAATATATTGATGTCTGTTTAAATACTTGAAATAATGAATTATATATTTAAAAAATATATATATATAATACTGTAGTACTGTTTAAACTAATTAAAAAATAATAAGAAATTAAAACAATGATGTGTAGTCAACTATTTTTCAGCTAATCTTAAGAAACATTACAAGCAATAAAACAAAGAGTGCTTTCAGCGTGTAACTGCAGAGGGCTTTAAAGCCACTAAAGTTTGTCAGACATGAACAGTGAGCAGTGTTTATTTATTTCTCAACATTAATGCAGTTTGATTATTAGTAATGGCATCATAAACAGTGCAAGTCTCTTTGAGTTGCATTTACGCTGACTTTCAGACTTACATTTCACATTTACATTTAAGCATTTGGCACAACTTAAGGCCTGTTCACACCGGGACGAATTTCGCCTAGTTACTAAACAAAGGGTGCCAATGTGAGTGTGCACACCGACGCGAAAAACGTCACGCGTAAAAGCGTCATTTTTTAAAAAACGCCTCGGGTTCGTTTTTTTGGTTTGACGCGCCGCGTCAAAAACTATCCGACCAATGAGATTGGCGCTTTTGCTCACGTGTCTGGAGCTTCTGAAGTTACAGTAAAACACAACTTGGGGGCGCTCAAACACAAAACGGTCTTGCCGAGCACACATACGTAACGGCGAAGAAGATATACGCCAAGTAGCGTCTACACCTATTTTTTACAGTCTATGGTCTACACTGCCGGGAAGAAATAAGACGAGGAAGATGCAAGGCAAGATGAATGTAGAGCTGCTGGTCTCGTTGGTGTCGGAACATAAAGAACTATATGACAAACGCGACAGCGACTACAAAAATCTTGATAAAAGAGAACTGTTATGGAGTGGTTTCTGTTTTACATTAAGCGCCATCTAATGTCAGGGAATGAATTTGCATGTTCACTCGGCTCATCGTCAGCGAAAATCGCTTGGGTGTGAACACAAAAAACGCGTTGAAAAACGCTGGCGAATAACGCGCGCCGATATTCGTCCCGGTGTGTAGGGCCCTTTACAGTGCATTCAAGATATACATATCACCCTGTGTTCCCTGGGAATCGAACCCATGACCCTGGCATTGCTAGTACCATGCACTACCATTTGAACTACAGGAATGCTATGTTTTACAATCCGTTAAAGGAATGGTTGACTTCAAAATGAAAATTTTGTCATCATTTACTCACCCTCAAGTTGTTTCAAACCTTTGTAAATTTCTTTCTTCTGCTGAACACAAAGGAAGATATTTTGAAGAATGTGGGTGACCCCATTGACTTCCATAGTAGGAAAAAAATACTATGGAAGTCAATGGGGTCCATCAACTGTTTGGTTACCGACATTCTTCAAAATGTCTTCTTTTTTATTCAGCAGAAAAAAGAAAATTCATACAGGTTTGAAACAACTTGAGGGTGTAAATGATTAAAAAAATCATTTTGAAGTGATCTAATCCTTTAAGAAGGAACTGACAAATTTTACAAAGGTGAACACTTAGAGCATGTATCTCAAGACGCGTTTAAAACTTGAACTTCTTTTAACATGGCGTCTTTAAAACAAAATACATGGCAAAATACAATCAGCAGATGTTGTCCTTACCCAGAGTGTCACATGGTTCATTCTTCCAGGAGCAGATATCCAGACCGGTTAGCAGGATGGCATGATCATGACGGCGACCTCCTCGCCCGGCTAAACCTGACTGCCACTGGCAGAAACTGTTCAGAGTGTGGTCAGCATGATGGTTAATCACTAGTCCATCCTGAGGAAGTAAAGAGTTAAGAGTTAAGAGTAGATGTAATTGCATTAAATACTGTGTAGACTAGAACAATTCTATATAAATCAATAGTGGATTTAACATCAAAATATAACGTCTACTGATAAAATTTATGTTTTTAATGTAACCTTCTTCCTTTAAATAGGGAGAAAAATAATTAAAAGAGCAGTTTCATGCCTATCCTTGGATTGTTGAACTGTTCGAGGATAGTAATGCAATACATTTTAGAGAGAGTAATTAGGTCAGTAATCTAATTACACTGTTGAAGATGTAATTAGTAACTTAACTCTAGCTGCAAGTGACTAGTTTTGGGAGACTAAGACTACATCTAAATTAATCCAGATGCATTTCAAAATGCTCTCCATCCACACGTTTTCAAGTATTTTCCAAAAATGTCTCTTCCACACTGAAACGCTAAAATCATCTTACAGCGCATGCTTAATAGGCTATATCATAAAATCTCACGAGATGATAGCGATAGACTAGACATAATAAAGTTTTCATGCCGCCATATTAGGTGGTAGCGCTATCTGTTGCCATGGTTACTTCAACAGTGAGACCGAGAGAAATAGCGAAAGAGAGAGAGCCCAGCTTAGTATTTGTTTACATTTTAGCAATACGCCACAGTTTCATGGGAAGATATGGAGAAGGAGGAAGTGAAAGGAAACGGGCTCTATCGGGAGAGACAAAATAACAACGCTAGGCAGTGTTATTTAGAGAAACTGCTTGTCACTAAACTGACAGCAGCGACAACGAGCACTCAGCATGATTTCAAAAGCAATGTATTTCAGCGCCAGATCTTTTTATTTAACACAAATGAACTAAATTAATGCTCTGTTAGTCAACTAGAGTTGTTTAATTTGTAATAGATATATCTGTACCACGAACTGTTTCAAAAAGACACTTTTTTTCAATGACTCGCATTGACAGGGGAATGTCCGATCTGTCCGCTTACACGGCAGGCCCATCCGATTCATATCAGATTTATTTCCACATATAAATGACGCCTGAAACCTCAAGTATGACTGAGCTCTCGCACTTAACAGGTTTGTGGGTTTGTTAGTTGCACCCAGCCGCATCAGAAATGTTCATAAGCTTCTAATGACGTAAAGCTTATAAACTCTTGCATTGTGTAGGCACTGATACCATTAACCAGGTAATTGACCATGTCAGGGTGTGTGAAAGGTGGTAGTGCTTCTGGGTCTTTCATCCATTCTGTAGCTGCAGGTCGTTGGGTCCATGTTGTTGATGCTAAGCAGTTTCTCTAAGGCTACGTTTACACGTGGCCGGTTATTTTCATAAACGGACATTTCACCCTCTCCGTTTTCAGAAAAGTGTTTGTTTACACAAACCTGTGTATATGCCGTCAAGAGCATGCCAAACCTGTAGGTGGCAGTGTAACGAGAAGCTCAAGCCCATGTTAGCCCATGTCAGAATCCCGAAAATATAGGTCGCACCTTTGATGCAGTGTCAATACTGGGTAATGGGTCATGGGTTCTGTCGCATACTGTGACGTCGACTGCCTAAAACTCAGTTTTTCTCAGTTTACATGCAAATGTGCAAACAGAGTTTTCCAAAATCTCCACTCTGGCCGGAGTTTTTAGAAAGAATCGTTTTCAGAGGCAAATTCTCCATTTGCGTGTAAACGAGGGGCACAACCGTCTCCGTTTTTCAAAATAACCATGTACGTGTAAACGGGGCCTAAATAACACTGCCTGGCGTTGTTATTGTCTCTCCCGATAGAGCCCCTTTCCTTTCGCTTCCTATTTCTCCATTTATTCAACCGTATTCTCTCTCTAAGCACAGCCTTCCTAAAGTTTTGAGGTGAAAATGTCTCAGAATGTGTATTTATTCTGAGTGGAACTACCGTGCTCTTCCCCGAATGGGCCGGATCTGCGAAACGCGAGTCTGAGCGCATAGATTAGAGACGGGGAGGCAAATACATAGCCGGAGAATTGTGCCTCCGTTGGTAAAAATAATTAGCCAATCAATATCGAGTATTTCACTTTCAGCAATTAGGAGTGTTGAGAAGAGTAACATGGCAGAGGAGGCTAGCCTTCCTTGGTATGTCAACCAATCATCGCAAATACAGTACGTAAATTACGTGATATATTAGTTTGTACTTCTACCGCTGATGTACTAACTACACATGGAGAGTAGAAAATAGTGAATTTTTTTATAACAACAGCTACAAATAAAAAATTAAGGAAGATCCCATGCCTATAGGCTAAGCTAAGATATGGGCTACAGCAATCAGCTTTATAAATGGCCGAACATGCTCTTTTAACACGGACAAGCATAAAAGGGACACGGACAAGGATTTGAATCAAGTGATAGGCTAGGTGAGTGAAAGTGTATTTATATTCTTATATTTAACATTCTTATACATATATATTCTTATATTTAAAGTCTTGCTGTATGAATGTGTCATTTTCTGTAAATTTTCTGACTAAAAGTGACCAAAAAACAACAAAAAACAGTGTACTACTGTATACAACGCGAAAACAGCATTTTCAAATTTAGCCACTTGGGAAGCATCTTCAAAAAATTCTGTTTTCAAAGGACAAAAACAATGTCTCAATGTGGACAGAAGGCCAACATAAAGAGAAAAATATGTGTTTTCAAATGTACCCAGATTAGTGTATATGTAGCCCAACTCAAACTGCTTATCAAGCTCTGGGCAGAACAATTACTGGCTGCCTCTGCTGACCCCACCTCAGTAAATGAGTCTATACTGTAGGTAATTAGCCCCTCATCACTGATCCTGAGTGACTGTTGCTAATTACTCCAATCAAAAGGGGGATGAGGGTAATTTTCTGCATTCCTCGACTGGTGGCTAACGTGAACTTCATTAACATTAGCACAGGTGTATCAGTAACAGAGCCCTTCAGCCGTATGCTGGCCCGCTTTCCCACAGACATGTCCCTCGTCTGGCTGGAATCCAACGGAATGCTGTGTATCCAATTAAACTGTCATCATAAAAACGAGACCTGTTCAGATGGAGCGTCTCAAAAAGAGTGAAAGAGACAAGCCTCTCAAGGACAATAAAATCCACCTTTTGAAGCAATGTTTCATTCGGCTTCAAAGCTCTGTGTTATCTAAACCTCTCATGGTCCATGACGTCAATCGCCTCCAGAGGGCTTTAACTCTCATTCATTTTACAAATATGCACTTGGTGTTGGTGTAAGATATTCATTTGAACACACATTATCAATGCCATAGAGCCAAGATCTTTTACTCTGTTTTCAAAAATCTCCACTGCAATAAAATTCATAGCACCTTAAACTCACCTGGTCTTCATCCAGCAGTATTAGTCCAACAATTACAACATTGATGTCACCTCCAATCGTGCCATCTTTGAAAAGCGTTGAGACCTTTTTGGAGATGAGAAACAATGCACAAAAATCAGCATTAGGCTACAGGATTGTGCATAGACGTGGAGGCATCTAAACTCTTTGACTCCACATTCTTCAAGAACTTTGACTTTCTTGAATAGAGCAATAAGAAGCTTCTGTTTGGAAAAATGAGAAGCGTGTGGCTGTTCTTCAAAGTGTCATGTCTCTGGAGGCATACCACATGTACTTAAGGGAATCCCTAATCCCACATTTCACTGGCCTTTGAAACAGAACTGAAGACAAAGTCCCTGAGATGGTTTAAAGTGCTCAGGGAACATAAATACAAGCACTTAGTTCCCAATACAAGGCATTTTAGTTCTGCTATTTTGTCTTTCTTTTCGTTGACACCAACACAAGAGGCTTCCAGTTTGGTTTCATGTGTCAGTATTTCACTGATCCTTTGTAAAACACTTTTAACACACCTTCAAAAATCCTGGGTTTGATGGTTATGTTCACAGCATGTAACATGATCCAATTTTGATTACTCAACAATAATGTTTTCATGTGTGCTCAAGTTTTTTTCAGTGTGCTCACCCCAAAGAGACTCACTTTGACTTTTAGCAATCATAGACTACTTTGTTTGGTCAACCAGATGCTTTGACCTCAACTAGACATCATTTTCCATGCAATCAAAACATACATGAACACAGAAAACTGGGAACTGAATGGATGGATGCATGGATCAATGTAATGGATAGATGGATGTATGGATGGATGGGTGAGTGGGTGGATACATGTATGGGTAAATGGATGCATAGAAGGAGGGATGGATGTATGCATGGGACGGATGCATGGAGGGACTGATGCATGGAGGGATGGATGCATGGAGGGATGGATGAATGGAGGGACGGATTGATGGATACATGGATGATGGATGGATGCATGCATGTGTGCAATAAATGGCTGGATGGATGGATGCATGGATGGATGGACAGATGCATGGATGGATGGATTAATGGATGGATGGATAGATGCATGGATAGACAGACAGATGGATAAATGGATGCATGGATGCATGCATGGATGGATAAATGGACGGATGGACGGATTCATTACATGCATCTTACCATGTTAAGAACAGTAAGGACATATGTGGTTATATTCTCATGGCCATGATTGTCCATCATGTTGCGGTCGACCACCACCAGCGTCTCCACATTCAGCCTCTGGCGTGGATGAGGTTTAAACGTAATGGCTCGCTTCCCTCTGGGCATTAACTTATATTCATCCGGGAAAATATAGATATCTTCCTCAGGAGGTTTAGGCATATCTGAAACACAGGACCAAGACAATATCAACACTGGGTCACAGAGTCAATGCTGGTTCCCCAAAGAAAGTGCATTACTAGTTCAGAAAAAAGCTGAATCTGTGTCTGGAAAGCTCAGGCCCATACGAGACATTAATGCACGCCATGTGTGTCAAAATGTATTAGCTGTTACCTCACATCCCACATAAGATTTGGTTACTCGGTTTGCAAAATATTACTCAGGGTTCAAATGCGGTGTGAGGATGTGGTGTTTGTTTAGAGTAGGTGAAGATAATTCATCCCAGACCAAACACAATACAAGATGATGTCATGAAAACATGTTCAAGCTGACCCTTGAACAGCTGTGACCTTTTTACATATGACTGTTGTCTAAAATACACCCCCTCCTCTCCTAATGAATGTCTTTGACAGTCCAGCTACTAGACCTGAACCATGTAATGGAAAGCAACTCTGTTTGAAGGTGCGGTTGGAGAGAGAATGTCCTTACATACATTTCTTCCGTCGTCCACAGAAGTGCTGTCTCTGCCGTGTAGTGTAGTTGAAGTTGTCATGACTGTGTGGGGTACGCTGGGTCTCCTCTGGATCCGTCTGTGTGTGTGCGGTTCTCTCATCTTGTCTGCTGGTTCTCCACAGATATGGGACTGCTGAATCTTTTCTGCTGACCGTCTTTAGCTCAGAGGACCTCCTGGTTCTGCCTTTGCTTGTCTGTGGTGGCATGAATCTCTTGTAGAGAATGTGGGGATGGTGGTCAGATGGTGCTGAGAAGTTCTCCAGAAGTGCCTGATGTGGATGCAGTGGCTTCAGGAAGTAATCCATATCCTGAGTTCTAATCAAACCTGACTAGAGGGAAAACACACTGGTCAATGCCTTGCAGTCTTCATATCCACAACATTAAAGAGGTTCTATTACTGTATGCTCATTTACAAGTTCATAATTTTGTTTAGGGTCTACTAGAATGCGTTTACATCATGTAATAAAAAAAACCTCATTATTCTTTTATTTTTTTATAATTTACATTGTTGCAGCACCAGTTTTCAACCTCTATCTGAACACTGTTTTAGTTTTGGTTTCTTTAAAACCTGCCTTCTAAAAAGAGCAGTCTGATCTAAGAGCAGGGGTTGGCAACAGGCAGTAATACCTGGCCCATGCCCGCAGCCAGATTATTTTGATAGCGGCTGGTTTTGAAATAGATCTGTCATGACAGCGATAGTTACTCACAATCACTTTGTCTTCAAAACATTATGCCGTCATACTTACATGTTGCCTTCAGAATAAAAGTATGAGAATTTTTTTGCAGCAATGTTTTATTTTGAGATGAATTGAGAGCTTTTAATTTGAAAAGTTCTCAAAGACATTCAAAAGAGTCTGTGGATCGCTTTGTTGCAGATAAGACACCAGCTTTGCAAAACTAGGTAGGATGAACGCATAGTTGTCTTTCCATTCTTCTTTGAAGGCTGTGCCCTATTTTCGCTGTCAACTTTCCTCTTTAGACTCTTTGATAGTGCCATTTTCTCTCACCAGCTAGCTTAAATGTTAACATCACTCTGCACACGACACGTGGCTAGACTAACAAATAAACAGATGTCACCTGAACAAAATATTCTGTTACAGTTTAGTAGCAATGATTTCATGAAGTTCTTCACAAAGAAAATAGAAAACATCAGAACCACAATTGTAAACGTTCAGTCCTCAATCGCGCATTATAATCCAGCCTCAACTATCACCCCGCAAGAACAATTACAGTGCTTTACAACTATAGAACAAAGAGTTAAATAAACTTATCACTTCATCTAAAACAACAACATGTTTATTAGATCCTATACCCACTAAACTACTGAAAGAAGTGTTACCTGTAGTGGAAGAGCCTCTCCTCAATATTATTAACTCATCTTTATCTTTAGGTCATATTCCAAGAACATTTAAATTGGCAGTTATAAAACCACTCATTAAGAAACCACAATTAGATCATAATAACCTAGCAAATTATAGACCCATTTCAAATCTTCCTTTTATGTCTAAAATACTAGAAAAAGTTGTATCCGCCCAACTGGGCTCTTTCTTGCAAGAAAATGACATCTATGAAAAGTTTCAGTCTGGATTCAGACCGCATCATAGCACTGAAACTGCGCTCATTAAAATCACAAATGATTTACTATTAGCTTCTGACCAAGGCTGTATCTCAATACTAGTTTTACTTGATCTTAGTGCTGTGTTCGATACTATAGATCACACAATACTCTTAGATCGACTACAAAATTATACTGGTGTTCAAGGACAAGCATTAAGCTGGTTCAGATCATACTTATCTGACCGCCACCATTTTGTCTATTTAAATGGAGAAAAATCGACTCAGTAAACTATAACTCCAGTAAACTATGGAGTGCCGCAGGGATCTGTGTTAGGCCCTCTGTTATTCTCAATATATATGCTGCCACATGGAAATATTATAAGGAAACATGGAATTAGTTTCCATTGTTATGCTGATGACACTCAAATCTAAATTTCATCACGGCCAGATGAAAACACTAAATTATCCAAATTGACAGAGTGTGTTAAAGATATAAAAGATTGGATGACGCGCAATTTTTTTTATTAAATACAGACAAGACAGAGGTACTAATCATCGGTTCAAAAAACCGCCCACAAAACCTCTCACACTACAACTTTAACATAGTAGGATGTCCTGTTACTTTATCCTCTACAGTAAAAGACCTGGGTGTTATACTAGACTGCAACCTGTCTTTTGAAAATCATATTTCATATGTTACAAGAACCGCTTTTTTCCACCTTAGAAACATTGCTAAGCTACGTAACATGCTATCAGTTTCTGATGCAGAAAAGTTAGTTCATGCATTCATGACATCGAGACTAGATTACTGTAATGCTTTATTAGCCGGTTGTCCTGCATCCTTAATAAACAAGCTACAGTTAGTCCAAAATGCCGCCGCTAGAGTTCTTACTAGATCAAGAAAATATGATCATATAACACCAATTTTATCATCACTACATTGGTTACCTATAAAGTTCCGTATTAATTACAAGGTATTGCTCCTGACTTATAAAGCCCTAAACAGCTTAGCTCCAGTCTATTTAACAGACCTTCTATCGACCTATAATCCATCGCGCTCTTTAAGATCACTAAATTCGAGGCTTTTGGTCATACCTAGGATATCTAGGTCCACCAAAGGAGGGAGAGCATTTTCACATTTAGCTCCAAAACTCTGGAATAGTCTTCCAGATACTGTTCGTTGCTCAGACTCGCTCTCCCAGTTTAAAACTAGATTAAAGACGCATCTCTTCAGCCAGGCATTCATATAATACTTTTAATCTTACAGTTAAATCCGACCTCTAGTTCATAGACGCCAGAGGAGAACTGGCCCCCAACTGAGCCTGAGTTCTCCCAAGGTTTTTTTTTTTCTCCATCAGGTCACCTGATGGAGTTTTTTCGGTTCCTTGCCACTGTTGCCTTTGGCTTGCTCAGTTGGGGATATTTAATTTAATTAATCAATCAACAATACTATTGATCAGCATTACCAAACGTGGACGTTTTCCACTAGAAACAAAATAATGTATTATTTTAATTTAATACTGTGAAGCTGCTTTGATACAATCTGTATTGTGAAAAGCGCTATATAAATAAACTTGACTTGACTTGACTTGACTTAATAGCGTACCTCCAGCACGAAAAAAAAATGCAGTTTAGTACGTGAAGATGCCATAATTCTGGAAAAATTCTGAGTGTAAAAATAGGCTACGTCAAATAATTATTACAATAAGTTAGGCTCCATTATGTAACAAGCAAATTAAAATGATACACATTTATTATTCACAATATGGAAAGAGGAAATAAAACATAGTTCGTTAAGAGCATCACTCAAGCATGCCATTAATGGACTTATTCAAGTCCTCTTTTATTTTTTGAGTTCCGCATCTCCCACATATGTGTGTTTTAGCAAGGCAGTCTGTGTTGCAAGTTGGTAAGTGAAGATACTTGCCAGGTTACGTGTCACTACTGCTTTATTAATTTATCCAGTGTAAAACCCGGACACCGCCACACCAATGTGGGTTTTGCCATATTGGTTCAGTCAGGAAGAACAAGCTAATCAGTCCGAACCACCTTTGCAAGCACGACTTATGCAGAAGTGGAAAAAACAGCGTCTCTTGGTCATCGCGACAACACATTACTTACGCAACTCAACCAGACCTCACCATTTTGTTCAGTTTTTGTGCTGCACATGGATCCCAACTTTGTTGACTCCACATTACAGGAATATTGTGATTTGTACGTTCCAGAAAGAAAACTCAAGACTACAATGGAGGCATTTCAGGGAGTTCAGAAACAATGACACTGATATAGAGAATAACTCCCTTTGGAGTGACTTTGTGCTTTTTAACCCTGCAGACTTGTTTCATGCTCAAACACCAACATTACACACAATAGAAAGTTGAAAATGTAAAAAAGCACAATAGGTGCTTAACACTAGATGTCCATTTCCTGAAGGAAACAAAAGTGCTTGCAAGGCAGCAAAAGGAAGTCAGGAATGCCAGCTCATCCAGAGAAATTACATCTAGAGCGGCACAATATATCCAAATTAAGTCAATATTGTTATATGGCTTAATGTCAAATCACGAAGGCTGCAATTTAATTGAATACATATATGTGCACTGCAAGTTTCAGAGATACAGTGTTTCAGCATCTTGGTTCATTTACTGTGAAACGAGCAGCTGAGACGCTGAAACATTATCTCATGAGTTGCACGTGTAAAACAAACACAGTAATCTTCACTCTAAAACCGCCAAAATAAAAGCTTGATGGTTTAACATTTGAAAATGTAGACATTAATATGTAAATATTTGTATTGTAATTTTACCACTGCACTATAAAATAAAATATTTTTTATTAAATACTATTTGAAATATATATATTTATAATAAATGATCTACAAAGTCTGAATGCAGTTTATACATTAAGGATGAACTAACCATGAATAAAATGAATGAGGAAGACCAGTACAGTGTTTTGCAAGCACTGTCATAATGTTGATGTGTTAATGTGCTTTGGAACATAAAACAGACTCTTTGCTAATGTTCTCAAAAGCAAAAAACATCTGTATTGAAGATTTATTTTGAGTCTGATTTCCAAACTGTTCAAGAATCAGTACCGATCACATATGAGGTGCAGAACGTGCATGTCAAGCCGACTCGTTTATGACACAAACGCCCAAATTACACTTCTTTGGAAAGCTGTGCTGTCATTAACACTAACAAGCTTCACGTCCCTCGCAATCTGGAGATCCCAAGGACTCTTCAAACCCTCATCCAAATGTCACGTCAGGTCAGAGCGAGAACTCATTTGTGCAGGCGCTTCAGCGCGGTCTGATAATTACCTTCAATTGGGCTCAGAGGATAAGCTCCTTTCCAAACAAACAGAAAAGCCCTTCTGAGAACCTGTTTGAACCCAATGTGCATCTGATTATCATTTGTCATTGCCAAAAACACTTAAGCTCATTGCAAGGCAACCGTACAGACAATAGGCTGTAAAACATGTTGAACTCTGGAAAGAGAAGACAAAGCGGGTTGCATTTAAGTTCAGGATTTGTGCATGAAGAGAAACTGTCTGGAGGACACAAGTACATTAAAGGACTGAGGTTTCTAATGGGCTTGTAAGGTAAAATATGATGGCCCATAACTGAGAGAACCATTTTTGTGAATTGAGCAGAAGTAGGGGTGTAAAAATTCACTTGTTTTCCTGCATATGTATCGATCTTGAAACATGGATCACAATCGTCATCAATGTGGGAATGTAACTTTGAAGAGCGCATGTCCTGTTTACAAAGGTTCAAATTGATCTACCCAATAAAGACTGGTTTAAGCTGGTAACTGCTGTTTTGATGCTATTTTTCCCCCACTTTTGTTAGCCTACACAGTTGAGCAGAGATCTGGTCTCGCTGGCTCAAGGAACGCTGCCTCACTCCACGCTTAAGTAATCAACGAGCAAAGCCATACAGGTCGTGCCAGACTAAACATCCCCGATCCAAGATCACAGTGTGTGTAGAGGATACACATCTCATCACGTAATTAACGCCTGTATGGGAGGTAACTGCTGATAGATTTCAACACGCGCCTTTTCAAACAACACTTGAGTGATTCTGGAACTGGCCATGACGTGCAATGATAATTAGACATTTCAATTACCACATCACACATACTGTGTATTTACAACGAAGTATTAAAATGAAAGACACAACTGGCTCTTTAAAAGAACAGTTGCAGGTGTGGTGGATTTTTAATAGATAAAATAGTAAACTGTATATTAAACTAACCATGCCTCTAACATTTAACCTTACTTCCCTTTTTAGGCCTAACAAAACTAACACAATGTACTAAAATGTTCTGTCCTGTATTTTTGAATGCTGTATGTTGTGTTGCCATATCCCTTTTACTTTGGTTGTGTGAGTGTATAAATAACAAATATGGGAAATGAAACTAGACAGATGACTAAATTTGTGATTAACAATGAAGTAATCATTAAAAACAGTTTGCTTTACCTAGTAACAGAAGGGTTTGCATATGAAGAACCAATCAAATTCATATCATTTTGCCATACCTCCCTATTCTATAAAAGCTGTTGTATTTGTGTTAGCTGATGGGATTCTCAATGGAATTTGTCTGAGATCCTCCGGCCTTGCTTCTTCTTGGGGGAGATTCTCTGAGAACTGCTCGAGAGATCCTCCGGCCGTGATTAAAGCATTTAGAGGACATTTGCTGAAGTCTGTTTGTCGATTATTCCTGCGCAGGAAGTAAGCTAGTTAGGGGAACAGGTATAAGCACCCAGCCGATGTCGATGTGTAGACGCGCTAGGGTATAGGATTAGACTCAGTCGACGTCAATGTGTAGACG
Organism: Squalius cephalus; assembly: GCF_949319135.1. Classification (NCBI taxonomy): domain Eukaryota; kingdom Metazoa; phylum Chordata; class Actinopteri; order Cypriniformes; family Leuciscidae; genus Squalius; species Squalius cephalus. The sequence continues at coordinate 30,812,109 of NC_137136.1, read as the reverse complement.
CGCTAGAGTATAGGATTAGACTCAGCTGACGTTGAAGTGTAGACGCGCTAGAGTATAGGATTAGCACCCAGCTGACGTCGATGTGTAGACGCGCTAGAGTATAGGATTAGCACCCAGCTGACGTCGATGTGTAGACGCGCTAGAGTATAGGATTAGCACCCAGCCGACGTCGATGTGTAGACGCGCTAGAGCAGTGATCTCAAACTCAATTCCTGGAGGGCCACAGCTCTGCACAGTTTAGCTCCAACCAGCTCCAACTCACACCTGCAAGGAAGTTTCTAGTAATCCTGAAGACCTTGATTAGCTGGATCAGGTGTGTTTGATTAGGGTTGGAGCAAAACTGTGCAGAGCTGTGGCCCTCCAGGAATTGAGTTTGAGATCACTGCGCTAGAGTATAGGATTAGACTCAGCTGACGTCGAAGTGTAGACGCGCTAGACAGGATTAGCACCCAGCCGACGTCGATGTGTAGACGCGCTAGAGTATAGGATTAGACTCAGCCGACGTCGAAGTGTAGACGCGTTAGAGTATAGGATTAGCACCCAGCCGACGTCGATGTGTAGTCGCGCTAGGGTATAGGGTTATACTCAGCCGACATCGATGTGTAGATGCGCTAGGGTAAAGGGTAATACTCAGCAGACGCCGATGTGTAGACGCGCTAGAGTATAGGATTAGACTCAGCCGACGTCGAAGTGTAGACGCGTTAGAGTATAGGATTAGCACCCAGCCGACGTCGATGTGTAGTCGCGCTAGGGTATAGGGTTATACTCAGCTGACATCGATGTGTAGACGCGCTAGGGTATAGGGTTATACTCAGCCGACGTCGATGTGTAGACGCGCTAGGGTATAGGGTAATACTCAGCCGACGTCGATGTGTAGACGCGCTAGAGTATAAATATTATAGGCCCAGGTAGACTTAGGCCAGATGAGATAGGACTTAGTTAGGTTTAGGGAAAAATCTAAGACACAGGTTAAAACTTTTTACAGGATGATTGTAAAAAATATCCTGTAACACTTTATTTTGATGGTCCCTTTTACACATTCTGTTGACTATAAGTAACTTTGCAACTACATGTCAACTTATTCTAACCCTAACCCTACCAGTTTACTAATACTCTACTAACACTCTAGTGAGAGTTAGTAGACATGTAGGTGCAACGTTACTTATAGTCAACAGAATGTGTTAAAGGGACCATCAAAATAAAGTGAAACCAAATATCCGATAATTTATGACCATGAATGAGAATTGATGTCACTCCATATTTTATAGTACAGCAATAAAATTAATGTTGATGCCTAAAAATAACCAATCAGAAGAAACGCAGCTAGATTTCAGTGTGGGAGGAAAGTCACATGTCAATAACCACTGGCTGTGGATCAGATTTTAGTTCGTTAGGAAAGTTGATATCATTAGCAGCTGTAAACAGATTAATCCAGGCGCTTCCAGAGCAGTGATTCAAGACTCCATCAGGAGAACAACACCTGGGACTTAATCTCACCCCAGACCAAAGGTCCTACAGTCAAGCATTTGATCCTTTATTGGACGCTGAGGACTTCAAAGAGCAAAATTACCCAGTTGTTTTGGTGTCAAGGCAGCAATCCTCATGAGATACGCTCGTCTTCTGTCACCAGATCACAGGGTTTAGTCAACAGAAGCGACCTCTGCCAGTGCCAAAGCTTTCAGGCTAGATGTAGGATGAAGTTCAGGCATGACTGGTCACTCCGCATGACTCCGGCCTGCTGTTCTCATGTTGGGAGTTTTAGCAGTTGTCAAGACTAATTCCCAAAGTCGACTCGATTTATGGTGATTACGCTTTCATGCTGTCTACACGCTTACTGCATGTCTTCCAGTCGGTCATTCCTATTCATCCAAAGTTTAGTCAATAGAATCCCGCAGGATTGCAATTATGGCTTCTGGTTAGTTGAGGAAGACAGTTCGGGATCTCATTGACATAATTCAGACAGACAGAGAGCGACCTTGCAGTGACCTGTGTCGTGTTTTTCATGTGATTAAATGCACATGGTATCTTTCTAATATTATGCACTACACTTAGTGTTCATCCTCTGTGACATCACTTCCAGTTACTGAGCCCTATTTACCTCAGGCTATCACAGAACTTTAATTTGCTGATGACCTTTGCTTTAAAGACTCACTGGAAATTGTTTCCAGAGCCACTATGACAGAGAAACTGCTAACCTGTTTTCGGAGTTTTAGTTCATGTGATCAGATTAAATAAAGGCAACATATATTTACATATTCTTCACCATCACCTAGAGAGGTCTGCCATCTGACAAAGCAAACAAATCTGGCAAGTGACATTTCTTTGAAATTGAATTTTAATCCAGAGAAGAGAAAATCGCAAATGAGATATATTCATTTCTATTTTTATTTTTTGCTAAGGAATTTTAAGAGAAACATCTATAAATGAGCAACTCATAAGCAATACAATTCCCTTTGGTGCTGTTCTTTTTGCCATTCTCTGCTGGGAGAATAAATCAATTCTGCCGTTCTGAAAGCTGGAAGATGTGTCAACAAAGATTTGCACTGCAAAAATGAAAATCGCTGTTGTCGTAAGAGCTTGAATTATGTTGTTCGATAAATGCTGGTTGATGTAATGGATAAACAAATCAAATTTCAGTTAAATTTATATCAAATTTGGTCTAATGCAACTGCCAAAGAGGAAAGAGGGGAGTCATGAAGGAAACCATAAATTTGTTGATCTATCCAGGGAAATCTGTACCTTTCCATTTCTGTGCTCAAGCACACAGTTTAGCATAAGTAAACAGTGGAAATCCATGCTGTCAATCGGGAGTGGTGCTGCTGACATTCCTGCATAAGTAACACGTAAGAATCATCTGCCACAAATCTGAGCCTCAGTCTCCCTGGTCCAAGACAAGCTTAACTAAAAACAAATGTCTGCGCTGCCTCCTTAAATACCTCTCATGAAATTACACACTGAGAGCTACAAGGTGCAAATAGCAGTCATAAAGCTCCAGAAGACGGGCTGAGACGCTACCTGGGAGAAAAATAACAGCTGCACTCCCGCACTCAGGGAAATGGGCAGATCCAGGCACGACCCTACAGGAACTCTAATCAAAGGAGCTGAGCGGATATGAGCGATGCACCTGACGCTGTTCCTATTTCCATGAGAGAGAGGCTTGTACTTGCCTTGCTGATTTTAGAAGCTGAAACCGGACCTCTTCAGAGCTGCTATAAGAGTTTATATGCCAGCTGAAACTATTTGGGAAGGGTGTCGATGATTCGTTTTTTAAATTCTCTTACATCATCTCAGTGACTAACTGTTGCTGTTCTTGTTGTGAAGAGGCAGATTCAGAGTCTTAACCCCTTCCTTGACATTTCATTGCATGAATGCTGACTATATATATCTAGACTAAATCAACTTGAGCTCCTCAGAAACACCATATCCAGCAGGATCGCATGTATCCTTGCACATTGCCAACAACCTCCCGCCAACAATTAGTCATCCATGGCGCCTCTTTCTGCTCTGTACAGGGCAAATTATGCTACGCTCCATTTCTGTTCATTATAAATAAATATGTTAGTCTTTAATTCTGTCAGTCCATCAAAGCTACATTAAAAGCCTGGAGAGTGAAACTTGGGATTGTTTTATGAGGGATAAAAATGTATATATTTTGGACAAGAGATCTGAAGAGTTGCTGGGGGTTGCATGGTTTGGTTTAGCCAAATGATGAATGCTAAATCATAAGCATTGTGGGAAATTAGGTGAAAGAGAAAGAACCTATGCACCAGGTCCTGCTTCGAAACAGCTTGGGATCAGAAATCAAACAATTTCTTTGGGATTGAATGTTTGTTCTTGGTTTTAATTGAGAGTGAACAAAATCAGTTCAATATAAAAGGACCCATACCAACAAAAGCAGCTGTGACATGCTACAAACTCTCAGTTTAGACCAGTGTCGGACTGTCAGTGTCTTAGGGGCCGTTTACACGATACCGCTTTCAACTTAAAATGGCAAACTTTGTATGTGTTTTGGGGGCCCGAAAGCACAAACTACAAAAACGTGTAAACTACAAAAATGCGAATTTGTAAAACCTGTGAGGTCATGCGCATTATGCGTTTAGTCTATTGGTGTGTAGTATTTCTAGAAGTGGCCTACTACTGGCCTGGCATGAATAATACAGCGGTTTTAATAGTTTTCGCGGACCCCTGTGGACGGTATTGTTTTGAAAACGCTGTCGTCTGTAAGCGAATAGCGCAAAGGAATATCTTTTCCGTTTTTAGTACATCGTTGTTGTGTAAACGTACCTTTAATGTGCCTGTGACACAGCTCTTAGATTTCATATCTTTAAGTAGTTCCTCTTTAAAGCCTTAAAGTAAACATTAAACTGCATTCACAACGTATTTAACTCTTTCCCCACCTGCATTTTTGAAAATGATTGCCATTTTTTATCATTTTCATAAAAGTTTCATGGCCGCAGAATATTTTGTTGTATAAATATCTGAACATGCAGTATATCAAAAGAAAGAAGCTTTATGCATTATTTTTTAACATTTGAATGTGGGTGAGTTTAATAAAAATAAAAAGGAAAATTTTGAGCAAAAAGCTGAGAAAATAATGTTTTTTTGTCAAAGACTAGGTCTGGATCAGATTCAGAACGATGATCAAAACATAGATGGAGTAGATCGAGTCCATCAACACCCCAAAGCTTGCAGAATCCTATACCTCGTCCTGGGTCGACATTTCATTCAGTAACGTTATAAGCAGTTTTGATTTATGTTTCTATTGTTCATGACATTATTTGACATATTTTACATTATTATACATATTACCTATATCGCTTGTTTCTGCTTCTTCTTCACATGTCTTTTGATGAGGAGATTCAGTACTCTTTCACAAGATGTGTCATAGCGCCCCCTACAGTATAACACTGAAAACACGGAAAGCCAGAAATTTCCGTCAATGGCGGAGAAGTGTTGTCTCATAAATGTTGGAAAATTCCATTGGGGGAAGACTTAAATTACATAATGTAACATAAAATGAATATACAGTAAGGAGGGATTTTTCTCATTAGAAACTGCCTGGAAAAGTGGACATTCCATACCCAGATTGAGTTGTATGGATTACTTTTACACAACTTTCATGTTTTTTTTGTGCTTGAAAGTTTTGAGTTCTCCACAAGAAAGCAGAAAGAGTTTTGAACAACATGAGGATGGGTAAATTATGACATAATGTGTGGGTTCCTTTAACAAGACCAGGAACATGTACAGTAAATTTTGTTTTGATGTAGACTTTAAGCATTTTCTCTCATGTAAGTAATAATGTTAATCAGTTTAAATTCGGTGTTATCCACAGTACAGCATTGGGGTTGGGTGTCCAAATGTAGATTTATGGCTTCAGTTTATGGCTGACATCACTCACAATTAGCCTGTTATTGTAGACTGGCGACACTTCAGAAAGACTTTCAGTGTGGAGTTTCCAAGGCACAGCACTCGTCTCAACCCAGACTGCCATTTCCAATGACCCTCCTAATTGGCATCCCATGTGCCACCATTAAAGTCAACTATTGTACCCTTTTGTATAAAGCCGTCAGCTTGAAATCATTGAGGCCTATTCGCCTAGTCCTAAGGCCTTTAAACTTACAGTTAGGACATTTTATGACAAACTCCGACTGTCATCAAAGCCCTTCCAACCTCTTGTGGTGATCTGCCAACCTGGTCTCAGCTACTCAAAGGGAATTTATACATGGGCTTTACAGGACAAGTAAGGAGAGGCAGAGTTAACTAATGACTCTGCACCCCTGCTAATCACATCCAGCTGGGGACAGTGTGATAGTCTACACCATTTACTGCCAAAACATATTTCAACAGTAGACCTAGTACATTTTCAATGACAGTAAGATTTGATCTGCCTCCATTTAAAGGCTGACGATCACACAGAGGTTAAAAGTCATAAGGAAATGAACTAACAGAGATTATCTCAGAGTGAAAAATCAGATCATACTCAGAGCAAGTAGTTTCATCATTCAGCGCTTGTTAAAACTTTTTTTTCGCAATAATTGTTGTACTTAGATTTAAATCATTCACACCAGTCGTGATGTAGTTCTGTTAATGCTATGAATCTCCATTTGACATAATGTTGTGACTTGGGCCAGTGCGAACCATGGGATCAAGGTTTGGAATTTTTTTTTTTTTCTCGATTAGTCCCACACCATAATGCTGGCACCAATGGCTCAGGCAATAAGTGAAAAGATCAACGTGAGCAAATATGGCAAATAGATAGCAAATTGATAGACGTCCTTGGCCTTAACCCATCCAGACAGACAGCGCTTAGTGAAAATCAATGAAAATGATTGATGCAAGGTTTGTAGTAAACCGCATGAATATAGATTTATGGTGTGTTCGAACACTTGCCATGTTTGTTTCAATTAAAACGATCCCTGGTCCGATTGCTCTGTTAGTGTGGTTAATTTGAATAAGTGTGAACGGTGCCATCCGAACCCTGTCACACACCAAACAAGCGGACCGAGACCCACTGAAAAGATGGGTCTTGGTTTTCTTTCAAACAAACTCTGGTGTGGTTTGACTGAAATATGAACACAACAATGTTGTGATACACCAAAATTTGGGCAGCTGAAAATATTTGGCTGAATTTTTCGGTTTTGGCCATTATAGTTTTGGAGGGCCAAAATCATTGACCGAGGGCTTCTCCGATGACGCGTTTTGACTGTTTCAGGGTCTATTTCATGCACACGTTGATAAGTAGCAATATGTAAAGTTTGTTTGGCAGAAATATCAAGAGGTGGCTCGTTGCCGAAAAACAATACTACAACTGATCCAATTTCTCAAATTTTATTAAAAATTAATAATTTAATGACATTCAGATACGGACGTATTGTGTGTTTTGTTAAAACATCAATGCAACTGAATGGAAAACTGAGTATTTGGAATGGAATCTTGAAGAGCTCCTTGTAATTTTTCAGTGTTGCTGTGGACCTCGTTGCCAAAACAAACTATGTACAAATAAAACGTCCTCATGTATTAATGCTTATGTGACAACAATATGTGTTTGTTTCCACTGAGGATGAGTATAGATCCTCAAAATGACTAATAAAAGGAGGCTCTGTTCTCTAGTAAAACCTCCCCTGACCCAAATTTATGTGTTATTGAGTCACTGGTTTTAGGGGATTTGAATACTGTGATTTAAGACGGGCTCTATTGATGGGACAGGGCAGTCTATGTCAGTCCAGTCAGGGTAAAGTCATGAGAACTGCGGCACAGTCACTTTGCTCTTCCAGCGTCTGCTGGGAGCCAAATCTCGTGCGGCCTGGGAGCCAAAATAACAAAAGCACTTTGAGGTTTCTCTGCACACCAAACATTAATCCACGGAGAAAACAAGCAGATGGGATGATGGGGAGACTAGTCTGATGAATACAGCAGTTTTGCACTCAAAGGCCAACATGATTCAATGCATTGATGATGACACAGTCATCGCTCTACTGTTCATGCCAAAAATGTTTGAGGTTGTGGGTCTTATTCTCTCCAAGGAGAAAATAAATTCTTTCTGGTCTATTTTCATCACCATCATTATCAACTATTTGAACGGCATATCATAAATCAGTTGGGGTTAGTATTCATCTTCCACATTTCAGAGGGAATAGAATAGAGAAACCCTAATATAGTTTTTTTTTATGCAAAGATAAATTCTTAAGACTTGATTTGCAATCTGAAAATGACTCCTTATATAATCAATCAGCTCTGAAACAGGATAACCCACTCACCATCCCTGCGCATGTAGACAGGGCCACATACGAGTTGACCTTTGACCTCAGCACCCCCTGGTAGAAGCAGAGGTCATCTTGTGGAAAAGTCTGCAGGCTCTTGGTGCCGCTCCTGCCCAGGGTTTGTACAGTGAAGCTGGGTGCCATCAGGTCATGTGACGGCTGCAGGTCCAGGTGGAAGTCCTGCCCTAATCCATGGAACCTAAAGTGAACAGTGGGGTCGTGACCTTGACCATCCGTGGAGCGTTTCCTTCGGTGCTGGTGGGCCACGGCATGGGACATGTAACGTCCTTGATGGTCCACCTCATATGGGGCCACAATCTCATATTCTACATAGGAAGGAAGTTAGGTTATTACATGCTAGAGTTCAATGCATTATTTCTGTTCAGAAACCACTAGTTTCCTGAACACTTTTTGTCTTTCATTGTTCAGCAAACAGACAGTCCCACTCTGTTGTAATTTTGGTTTTGATGAGCATTTATTCAAAACATTTTCCTGAATAGAAGCATATTTATATGTGATGTTAAATGCAAATAAGAATAATGCATCGCTAGTTTTATTATGCATTATGTTTATTTTGAAAGAGTACAACCCACACTATACATTGTACGATTAATTCAATGTGTTACTTGCCATTTCTTTGAAATTAATTTTACAATTTACTAGCAATTTCTGAGTGAAAATTTTTTCTACTCCATTTTGTTTTTTCAGTGCATAATGACATACTTTGAAGTGCTAAGTGGGTGATGTTCAGGTATTTTCGTTTTCTTTGACATCCATGTAGCGTCTCATCTTTTTGAAACTTTCAATAATGCTGCAAATTCGCATATTACACTGAAACAAATGGTGTAGTAGAAACAATGTTCACAAACTGCAAGTAAATGTCACAAACTGTTCCAAAGAAACGTCAAGTAACGCATTGAATTGAACAAAGACTTAAGTATTTTCTTGTAAATCCTTTGTGCAAACGAGTCAAAGCTGCTTAAGTTGGGAAGGACACAACTATTTAATAATGAAAAACAATACAAATACAAAAATAAAACAAACACCTTTTTTAAGTCTAATTTTAAGACTAATATTTTGGTTTTCCAGATAAAGTATATATGTCTGGCTGCAGTTTCTATAGTCCAAATACAGATCTTAGAAAGAACATTTAAACGCCATTTATCATTTAATGATTCACATCAGGGGAAAAAAAAAGATTGTTGTAAAAAAATAAAAATAAATGATTGTATCTATACAAATGCAAGCAAATGTGATTTATAGGAAGAACACGTCAAGATGCTGCTCATGGGGCGAAGGTCAGAAGTCGTGTTTTAATGTTGTGTGATTCTGACCTCTACACACACTCACGCTCCTCTCATCCTCGCGGTGGTCTGGTGGCTCGAGTTATAAATGCTTTTACAGACATGAGCAGACAGATTTATGATCTCTGACCGTAGAGACACACACTGATGACACACACTCCTAACGCTCGGCTGTGATATGGAGACACACGCACTCATCGTCTCTTATTCTCTTTCTCTCACACAAACTTGCGCGCACACACACACACACACACGCTATTATATCTGGCTACTCCAGTCTCTAAGCTCATGCCAAACAGTGCAGAGACTCTTCACAGGATAAAGGCAGTAAGTGCACACAGAGACTGTTTGTAAAGCTTGGCTGATTGATGGAGAGCTTCTTCAAGTGTCTGTCTTTGTTCATTGTTCACTAAGTCCCAGTGCATGCCAATCTTTATGCCACACACCCCCACTTTCTCTCTGTGTGTGTGTGCACGCACAAAATTGTCCACAGAATCGACACACAAAACTTACTTTCAGGGACATCTGGGGACACCCTTGTTTGGATTTATTTATTTATTTACATATGAAATAAACATGTTTTTATTTTCAATTCAAGAGGTTTTCATTTAGGAGAAGTCTGTATCCAAACCCTTGGATTATTATATATATTTATATAAAAACTGCTATTGTGCTATTGTTTTTAGTATATCCTTAATTACAAAACGAATTAAATGTATGTGCATGTGTGTCAGGATCTGTCTAAGCCAAATGTCACCACAAAGAACATTCAAACCTGACTTCGCCTATACAGTACATTATTTTTGTATTATATTACATTTTAAAACGGCCTTATCATCTCAACACAACAGTTTATTACTTTTATTATAGAGTGCATTTGTCTCAGATCAATTAGGATATCTAGCGCCCCCTGGCGACGACATCCCATTTAGTCATTTTCCTTCAAAACCATGTTTCTTTCTTTTAATTTTAAACGAAAGTCTCATAAAAGTCTAAATTAATGATGCAATACTAATAAATTGCTCACACATCCCATGAAATGAAACAACAATAATAATAATGCGACTGACAGCTGTCAATCACATCGGACAGGTTTGCTCTCACCTGTGTTGTGAGGTAAACGCAGTGTTTCCAGCAGATGTTTATTCTTTACACGAGAACCAGCATGAAGGGTTGCAGATGCACAGGAAGTTCTCTACATGGATGATAAACAGTGAACATGCATCATTTGCATTGCAATTAAACGCAATCACTTTGAAGAAACAGGCGCGTGTTTGCTCACCTGGTGGCATCCGAGTATGAAAAACAGAAAGAAGAGCACAGAACAGATTGATGCGGTATAATTCCTCACTGATGGCACAGGGCGCAGGCAAGCCATGTCTCCTGCAGACTCTTATCCAAAATCTGCAGCGAACAGCCTCTGCGCCTCTCCAAATGCGCGCTCTCCGCTGAAACACTGCACGCTCTTGTGCACTTAAAATCTATTCATACAGCATCAGTGAAGTTCCTTCGAATCAAACGCGATCCAGAATCCATGATCTGTATCCTGCCAGTGTATTTCTAGATCCAACAGCATTTTGGAGAGGTTTATTTTCTTCCTGCGCATTAGTGGCGTATGATTGAGGATAAGTGTGCCATTCTTAATGCAGATGTTCTCCGCTCAGTGCGCTTTGCGTGAATGTCTGGAGCGACTCAAACGCCGGTGTGATTCACACGCGCTTCCAAACAGCCAATCGCAGCTCGCACCTGTGCGCAAGAGCCCCTGGTCCCTGACGAGAGGAGGGTCGAAACATCTACACTGTAAAAAAGTAATACCCACTAAAAGTAATTTGTGCCCTAGATTTTAAATCAAATTAAAGGTGGTGTAAACCTTGTAGTCACTACTAATTCAAAATGGGATATTCTTATTTTCTTTATGTAATATTTCAGTATTTATTAGGATTTATCTGTGCACATTATCAGAATAATTATTATATAAAAGTTCATGTTTTTCTTTTACAATCTTTAACCAAAGTAGCCAATCTCACCCTCCCACTTGCCACACAATCTATTCTCTTATGACCCGTTTACTGGCATGAGGGCAGGACAACCTGTCACTCACATGAAATCAACCAGTAGCAAACCAAAACCATTCAATCAATTCCCCATTGACAAAATCAAATCTCATCCTACATTTTTATCTTGTTCCAGAAGCAGTTTCAGGGCTATATGTCACAATAGGAAAGAAAAGACTATTGCAACTTCCATAATGACACGTTTCTGATGGTCAGATACATATCTAGTGCCAATGTTTATTATTTGTATAGATTTATCATTCTAAAATTACTGTTGGAGTCAAATAGGCTACATAAAGGCTACACACTTAAAAATAAAGATTCCAAAAGGTTTTTTTTTTCTTTTTTTTTTCAGTGATGCCATATTAGAGAACCATTTTTAGTTCCCCAAAGAACCTTTCAGTAAACAATTTTTAAAATAACCATTTTTTCCTTAGTGTGAAGAACCTTTTAAAAATCTAATGACATTAAAAAAAAAAAATTTTTGACATTTTGTGCATTAAAAAAGTTTCATATGTAATCTGTAGAATTCAGAAACACTTGTTACTGTATTAGCGACACCGGTAGCATTTAAGTGAACTTCAGCCAACAACTTATTGCTCATGCTTGCACTCGTGCACACGTAACATACAAGACTAAATGTGATTCAATGCCCTGACATACTCAGTTCTTTTTCACTCTTCGCTTAGAAGTAAGAAGAATTTGGAAATACTTGCAGCGATATACTGTTAGTGGAAATGCAGTCGCCATCCACACTGCTGAGAGTGATGTTTAGATGAATATAAATACATGCTTGCACACTCTCCCCTCAATAAAAATAAACAACAAAAATGATAGTGGTGAGAAAACAGCTGTAAAGAAACCATCTACTGAGCAATATTTAATTTATTTGTGCTGCAATTTCAATGTAAAAGCTGTTTCAGTATTTCAGATACATCAATGTACGATGAAAATCCAGCATTTCAATTAGATAAAGATATAGCCAGCAAAAGTGTGTAATATGCATATGTGCAGAATATGTTTATGTATTCTGCTGGATTATGCTCTGTGGATGGTGGTGATGATTGGGCATTGATTGATCTCAGTCTGACACTGCTGTAATTTTTCATGCTTCCTTAAATTGTTCATTTTTGCCTAGGACGTTTTGAGTTCTGAAAAACACAGTATAGTTGTATAATACATCAAGAACTCAGGGAAAATTTGATTCCTCATGAATTTAAAGCATATTAGTGCACGTTTATTTAAAGTCCATACAAGTTGGGTTTTTAACCGGATTCATTTTTGATTGACATTCAGCTTAAAGGGATAGTTCGGCCAAAAATGATATTTAACCCATGATTTACTCACCCTCAAGCCGTTCGAGATGCATATGTCAATCTTTTTTCAGACTAACACATTTTCAGTTATTTTAGAAAATGTCTTAGATCTTTCGGTGGTTATAATGTCAAGTTATGGGGTCCACTCCTTCAAGTTCCAAAATGTGCATGCATCCTTCACAAAAGTAATCCATCCGGCTCCAGGGGGATAAACGAAGGCCTTCTGAGGGTAATCCGTGCGGTTTTGTCGTAAAAATATACATATTTAAAACTTTATAAATGAAAATATCTTGCTTCCGGCAACGGTCGACGCGCGTTCACGGGAGATGGATGCCGGCGTATGACGTAAGACGATAAGAGTATAATAAGAGATACACTATAGTTTTAGACAAATATATATTAGAGATATCTAGATATTAATTAATATCCTGAAGAAATTAGGCACTTTATAGGTACTTAGTTCAGCCACTACAGCATATGGACAACAATCATTATATTCCCATGATGCCAGGGTGCTGCATGCAATATAACACAATCAGAAACAGAATATATTTTCCTATACAGTAAGACCTCCCAAATGTAGACAGCACACTTTACAGCCATTTTGTTTGCCATATCTCACTGTCTCACATAATAAAAAAGAGAGAAAAAAAAATACACTTGGTTCTGAAACTGCTCCTCGTGTTTCAAAAGTTTCCTCAGCACACTATGATTTCTTGACGCTGTTCATGTCCTGTAGAATAATGGCCACTGCAGGCAGTAAACAACCCGTGTCTTGAGTCTGAGATTGCTGTGAAATACTATGGTTGCATCCTTTTTCTTACACATACAGTCAATGGCCATATATAATGTGTGTTTTATTTTCCGACATGAAGAAAAAATGCCTTGGTTGTCATAAAAACAATGTAATGAACATAAAGTTTATCAAATACATATATGGAACACTGATCACACTATAGAACTATGTTGGTTTTACATGTATATGTTACTGATACATAATGGCAGGACTCAATGTTATTTTATGATGGATGGATACAATTTTAGTCTGACAGAGGGAGGAAAAAAAAAAAAAGTATAGAAGGCATTCAGAGGACATGCACCTAGTGAAAACCATACTGTGCATTTTTTTTTTTTTTTTTTTACATTGTGTGAGTCCCAAAAACTGTTGTATGCTATTTGCTGATTTCCTTCAAAATATACTTATTTCATACATAGCATATAGTGGGTTGCACATACAAGCAGATTTTCGTAAAATATACATATTTATATATACTGTCACAGGATCAGCTACACATACAGCCACACCGTCAACACCAGATCACCCAGCTCTGCCCATCCAATCACTATCACCCGTTGCACCTGCATCCAATCCTAACTTGCACTATATCTGCAGTCACCATCCTCACTCCCACTGTCTGATCTACCCATTGTGGTCTTCGGCCACACTCCTTCAGCTCGTCTGAGTCCAGTTCAGCCATCTATAAACACATCAAGAGTCCTGTTATCATACAGCTAAGTTACCTACAAACTATCTGACTGCAGTTATACTCACCCTTGTCACTCTCCTGTTTACGCTTCCGGTTCCTGCAAATAAAACATCTGTGTTCCGCTACTTTGGAACCCGATTCGTTCGCCAAACTCGTACAGGCTGTTTGTCAGTCACTGCTTCCCACAATATCCTCTCTTTCAGCGTCTGCCTCAGCCAGTCCCATCCAGCAACATATACAGGTGAGGCGGAGGATTGCAGCGGGTTTCTTCTACAGTGCTCACTCTATTTTGAGATGGAACCTCAGCTGTTCACCACAGATCAACTCTTTTGATTACACCAGGGTAACACTTCTGTCAGCAATAATGCATTAATATTTCATACCATATCAGCCTCCAGAGGCTGGAATGAGACTGCACTGATCACATCGTTAATATTTTGCACCTTTCACTCATGTCAGTGCTAGTAATAACCCCTAAACTCTCCGTTTCTTCATATCTTCATATCTCACCAACTACTCCAAACCTCAACCTCAGGAGAAAGCTCTGCTTCCAGGAATTAAAGGTGAACACTATCCTAGAAAAACCGATGGGCTGTGGTCGCATCCGTCATTACTCCCCCACTGTGATGCTCCGTATTGGAAGTCTCCATCAGGAACAGATCTCGTTCATGGTGCTGGAAGGTTCCATTGTGGATATCATCATGGGATGCCTGTGGATGTCACAACATACACCTCGAGTCAACTGGAATTCAGAAGAGATTCTTCTATGGGGTGAGTCATGCCACGATTGCATTTCACGAGTTCTCAATCGACCATCAATCCCCTCCAATCAGAGCCTTTCAGCATCTTCTTCCAGTCTCCCTTTGAATTCCACGTCCATCGAAAGTCCTGAGACTGAGTGCAAGGCCGAAATCCCTTCTGATTACCAGATGTTCCAGGATGTCTTAAGTAAACAACTGGCAACCCAATTACCACCTCACCGGCAACGGGACTGTGCTATTGACCTGCAGCCTGGGGCTACACCACCCAAGGGTCGAGAATATCCCCTGTTCATCCTGGAGCAGAAGGCCATGGAGGACTACATCGAGGAAGCACTTCGTCAACAATTCATCCAACCATCTACATCTCCTGGCACTTCCAGCTTCTTCTTTGTGGCAAAAAAGGACGGAGGCTTGCAGCCATGCATCGACTATCGAGCCCTCAACACTCAAACGAAGTACAGCTATCCTCTTCCTCTGGTCCCAGCCGCCTTTGGAGCAACTCTGTGGAGCTTGCATATTCATCAAACTGGATCTGCGGAGCGCATACAATCTCATTCACATATGTGAGGGTGACAAATGGAAGACTGCCTTCGTAACACCTTCAGGCCACTACGAATCTTGTGATGCTGTATGGACTGTCCAACTCACCCTCTGTATTTCATTGTTACCTATCATCCTGGCCATAAGAACCTCAAAGCCGATGCTCTTTCCCGTCTGTGTCAACTGGAACCAGATTCATCTCCTCCTGAGACAGTTCTCCCTCCAGCCATGATTGTGAGTCCCATTCAATGGTCCATCGATGATCGCATCACCGAAAGCCACACGCTCTGAACCAGCTGCACCGGGAGGTCCTGAGGGACAGATCTATGTACCATATGTCTTGCGCCTGTCCCTCATGGACTCAGCACACACCTCTCTGGGCTCTGGACACCCAGGCAGCCAGCGAACCCTCTCACTCCTTCGCAATCGCTACTATTGGCCCAGGATGAACCAGGATGTCTCCCAATACGTGAAGAGCTGCTCCGTCTGTGCCATCACCAACACCCCATGAAGGCTCCCAGAAGGGAAATTGGTGCCTCTACCGATACCTCAGCGTCCCTGGTCCCACATAGGGATCAACTTCATGACAGAATTCAACACCTGTGTCTTCATGGCCGTATATCATACCCTGTAAACTCATAACCTTGAAAGGTTTACCCACGGCTCTAGAAGCCGCTGAACTATTATTTCGCCACGTGTTACATCACTTTGGACTCCCCGAGGACATAGTATCGGATAGAGGACCACAGTTCATATCTCAAGTCTGGCGATCCTTCTTCAGATTGTTGGAAGTTTCCGTAAGCTTTTCGTCAGGGTACCACCCTCAAACCAATGGCCAGACGGAGCGTAAAATCCAGTAGATATGGAGATACCTGCGGTCCTACTGCCACCAAAACCATAACAGCTGGAGAAGTTTCTTTCCCTGGGCTGAGTATGCCCAGAACTCCCTTCGTCAAACCACCACTGGATTAACACCATTGCAATGCATGCTCGGTTACCACCCTGGTCTGGAGAACCATCGGAAGTTCTAGCTGTTTACCACTGGTTCGAATAGAGCGAGAGGGTCTGGGATTCAGCACATGTGCATCTTCAGCAAGCAGTGCAAAGACACAAGATCCAGGCCGACTCACGACGATCTGCGATTCCTCAGGACATCCGTCTTTGCCTGCCCTGCCGTAAGCTGAGTCCCCGCTACATAGGTCCATTCACGGTGCAGGGGCAAATCACTTATAGGCTCAATCTTCCCTCTCAGTACCATATTTCACAATCCTTTCACAAATCACTTCTCAAACCCTACTCTGACCCACTGTTCTCTTCTTCCCCAGAATCTGTTGTTGACGAGGTAACTCCACCTCCTCTGGATGTCCCTAATGAGGAGCTCCACAATATTCTCGACTCCCAACGAAGAGGGCGGCCATCTAGAGTATCTGATTGAATTAAAAATTGGGTGTAAATGGTTGCAATGGTTGCAAACTCTTGGTAGGTGGTTCCTTACTGGCCCAAGTTTCACCTATGGTCAGTCAGTCAAACCTGATTGAAAACTCATTTCCTTGATGTATCATTAATGTCTTTAGTATGGATGAGCTGCTCAAATTATGCTTTTATAAAGGGCTGTATGTATGAATTTTCATGTATTAATCACTGTTTTATAGACAATGTGTGAACAGCTTGTAACAAAACTTAAAAAACGAGATTTCCCAATTTCATTCAGTAGGTTGTCTGAAAGCCTGTAGACTAACTTTTATGTGAAGAACTATCATAACAGTGTAATTTTAATTGTACCTCATCTTTCAACATGATGCTGGTGACTTGCAGAGCTGGTGCAAATATATCAAAATCGCTATGATCATATGCTTTCTTAACTGATGTTTTCTCACCACTGTCTTTTTTGTTGAGTATTTATTTTGTTATTGAGAGAAAAGTGTGCAGCACATACAGTATCTTCTAAACGTCTCTCTCAGTAGCATGGACAGCGTCTGGATGTTTGTTAACAGTGTATCACTTCAGAGGTATTCCCAACTTTTATTACTTCTAAGTATCTTGTGTGTTACGTGTGCTCGAGCAATAAGTTGCTGGCTGGAGTTCACATAACAGCCACTGGTGTCGCTATCAATAATGTTTGTAAATTCTACATGTA
The DNA here is from genome assembly GCF_949319135.1 of Squalius cephalus. Lineage (NCBI taxonomy): Eukaryota > Metazoa > Chordata > Actinopteri > Cypriniformes > Leuciscidae > Squalius > Squalius cephalus. Next base: position 30,794,750 of record NC_137136.1, on the reverse strand, counting down.
GCCCCTTTAAGTTAATTACTTATGGATTTGTTAGATCACAAACCATAATATGAGTGTAGCAGACTTCAAGTGGTACCCTCCCGACACCAAGGAAACACGACCACACAAAGAATGGGATGATGGACACATTATTTATTTACCTTAAACAGAGTAGTGAGGCAAGATTAGTAAATAGACATCACAAGGCCTACTCTCTCATTCCTCTGCTTCCCAGTCTGCATACAGTACACCATGCGTCTGAGTGCGACCGCTTTAACAAAGGCAATATATAGCATTTAACGTGTAAATGTCGGCGCTGAATTAACCCACATAACAGAATAGCACACATAGAAAACATGAATGGAAAATGCATAACATAATTGTAAAGATTAAAGGCACACTATGTAGAAATTGTGTTTTTGTCAAACAGCGACCCCTAGAGTCGCTGTGGAATACTTGCACTGTCGTAAATACCCACCCTGTACACCGGTACCTGTTCGGTAGGATAGAAGCGTTGGGCATGGAACAGACACAGATAGACTGGTAAGATATCGATAATCTTGATAATTGATAATGAGCAAGTCGTGATTCTTGCGAGATTTGTCGGGGGCGCTCCTCTCAAACTTGCATTGCTGGTTTTTCCAGCGGCGTCCCCCCCAAGCTTTACTACCAGGATGATTCGCCCTACTATGAGTTTGTTTACCACCGAAATGACTTTGAAGCTGTTATATTAAGGTACAATTATTGCATAGTGTGCCTTTAACATACAATTATGCTGTAAATTCAGAGATGCACATATAATGTACTGTAAACTCTTAAGTGCATCAAAATCTGATTGTTGGACTACTGTGTGTATAATAAAGTTATTTTTTTGAACAATCTCATTGCATGAAGTATGCCACAAGGCAATTAATATGACGATAGCTCTAATATATACTGAGGTACACAATTATCTAATTAAATTAACAAATTACATAGTAAACAGTCAAATTAGTATTCACAAATTGAAACAACATATCTAAAACAGAGTAGGGAGGCAAGATTAGTAAATAGACATCACAAGGCCTACTCTCTCATTCCTGCATTGAAAGATGCACGTGAAAATGAGGCACTAACTTTAACACGGTTAAAAGAGCCACTTTCAAGGAAAATAAGCTAATCACACTGATACACATTATGACATAAACTCTTAACAGTGTTTTAACATCATAATTATAGTGATTACATTACAAAAAAAAAACAAAAAAAAAAAAACAGTAAATGCAAGACAAATATGAGAGAGAAAAACTACCTCTGCTTCCCAGTCTGCATACACTATGCGTCTGAGGCGAACGCTTAAAGGAGAAGCAATATATTTTCCTTTGGTGTCCCACTAATTAAAGGGATAGTTCACTTTGAAATTAAATTTTGGTATGTTTTAGCTTACCTCAAGGGCATCCAAGATGTTGGTGTCCATCACCAACACCCCATGAAGGCTCCAAGACGTCCAAGTGATCTGAGGGCGCGCGCGCATCCTGGTGTGTGACGTGTAGGCAGACTGGTGCATAGATATATACACTAGATGTCGCCTTGTCTACGGCAGTTCATTGGAACGAATGTCTTTAAGGTGACATCTAGTGTATATATCTATGCACCAGTCTGCCTACACGTCACACACCAGGATGCGCGCGCGCCGTCAGATCACTTGGACGTGGCTGTGTATAAGAGGTAAAAACGATATAAATACTGTTCGTTTTCTCACACAAACCGCTCGTTTCGTGTCTTAGGCCATCAATGTGTACTTACGATGGGGAATTGTTTAATCTGAACGATGGGGAATTGTTTTAATTTGGACTCTGTGCATGCTCTTTGAGACAGTGACCACAGACCTGCATTAAATGACTGACAGACAAGAACGGTTTGACCTAAAAATATCAAAATTGAAACTACTGCGGAAAAAAAGACACCTACATCTTGGATGCCCTTGAGGTAAGCTAAAACATACCAAAATTTAATTTCAAAGTGAACTATCCCTTTAAGGCCATTCAACAATTGATAGGAACTCCCGATTGGAACCATCGAAAATAGAACATTGAAAACAAGTTTTCCTGAAGTTAACAGTTTATACAACATTTCTCATACACATAAAAAAAATATCAAATTAAACTCAATTGTCTATATCAACCAGCTACATGAGCAACAACAATCAGTAGTGGTTCTTGCCTTGCAAACATGAAAAACTAATGATCAGCATGACTAAAATGTAATTTTAATGTATGCAACAATTTTCTATTTGCTGCTGCAAAATTTCTTCCACAGAGTCAAGCTTACGCACAAACTCTCTCTCTCTCTCACTCACACACACACACACACACACACACACACACACACACACACACACACACACACACACACATGTATCCGTGGGGAGTTTAATTCACTGGCCCAACAAAAACTCGCCCTTATACTCAGCCGTGGCGCTGGGCCATCTGAACCACTCTGACCTCACCGGTAATTTTCCTCTAGGTATCCAGCAGCCACTATCGGCCAGAGGATGGCCGCATCAACTGACTTCTCTCGAGGAGAGAGAGTGAGACATATAGAGGATGGTTTAGTCTTTTGCTAAATGTGTGCAGGAGGAATTGTTCTAATGATTGCCTTTCATGTTTGTCTGCTCATTAGGGCAGAAAGAGCACTCTAGCAGAGCGGATACAGTGGAGAACGTGATGTGTCCAGTCTTATGACACACCGTAGGGGTGCCGTTTCTGTGAAAAGGTCTTCACCCTCGTATTGTGTCCACAGACTGCTTAGAATAACAGCCTTTATCTTTCTCTGCGGAGGTGAGTGGCTGCTTAGAACAGAGATACAACATGAAACAAAACTTCTAAAAACTCAATGTATGGTCCATTTTCATGCACTGATTATGTGTCTGCAGAAATACTACTTATAGAGTACTAGCTACTAGTTTACATCTGCATTGTCAGTCCCTTGTGAAAAAGAAGTGCATTTGTATTGATTCTATTGAATGTGTACTTGTAGTGTAGTGTAATATTAAAAATATATCGGTAACACTTTACAGTGTAAAGTGTTATCCTTATGTGTACTTAAACTGGTTTCTTTACACACTTAAGTACACTTTAAAAAAATCATAATAAGTACATGTTTTAAAAGTATGCTAAAGTGTACTTCATCACTAGGGGTGTTACCGTATATGTTGCATTTAGAGTTAAATGCACTGAAAGTCACAGATGTACAGTGAAAGATAGAGTCTCTGACTGACTGTGATAGAGTCAATCACAGTCAGTCAGAGCAACTTATCAGTAAAGCCGTGACATTTGGAGTGTGTCTGGCCCACAGAATAAAGGATAGTGGCCTCATAGTTTATGGGCCAGGGCCTGGTGTACAGCACTGAATGAAAGACCCTTTGACAGTCATCCTTTTCCACAGGAAAAACTCCCGTTTTCTCCTCTTGTAGATTGCACCCCAGCCACAGTATGGAGAGCCAGAGCAAACTGACCAGCACATTTATAGAAAAAAAGGCAGAGAGAATTTGGGCTGTCTAGCCTCATCTCAGACTCCCTTAGGAGTGAAAGTGAACATTGCAGACAAGCTTGGAGAGACCACCCAGACTAGCCAAACCATGATCACCTTCAAAAAAACATATTGACAAGATGCAGTGGCCAAACATTTCAATCTAATGCATGTGTAGATGCAGTTCATTTAAAAGCGGGGATGGTGATTTGTTCCAGAAACTATGCGTCAACTGCGTTTCAATGGCAACACTATCAACGGTGAAATGAAAATGCAGCAGTCAGATGGTACAGGTCAGTGCTCTTTAAGTTGTTTATATTCATTATTATTGTAATGTTATGTGCTTTGAGACATGAAGTAGTTTACTAGCGTCTCTCTTAATGCTTTTGTTTGCTCCCTTCTGTACGCATTCATGTGTTTTGAAGGAGGCACAGCTTTGGAGACACTCTGAAGGGAGGGTGGCATCTTATGCTTTTAAAGCTAGCTTGCTATTGCTAGCCTCTCTGAAAATTGCCTACCCTACCTTTAACAGGCATTAAGACAATACTTGTATAGCGGGTCATGTAGTCACACTTTATGGATTAAGTTGTTATAACAGGAATCAACCTTTAAATGTGCAATGATATGGAAGTAGTGACAAATCTTTCCAAATTGTGACGTGCATCCGTGTGTAACGGAATATCAAAAAGCAAAAATGTAGGATAGGTCTTGGTTCTATGCATCAGATTTTGATTGGATGTTGAGATGTAGACTAGGTATGAGGCAGAGCTGCTTCGAACACACCTAAAATCTTTAGATATACAAAGATGGTGCACTCATATTACCATGAAGGGGAAACGTAAAATATGACATTGGAATTGTAATAAATGACCCGATAAGAATGTGCAGCAAATTTTCACAATTATCCAATTATGCACGTTCTTTGCTTTTCTTACATATGATATTTAGATTTATTTGACCACAGAGACATGGCATCCATCAATGAGGCAGTGAATATTCTTGACCTACTTTCTTTGTATTCATACAGTAAGAATGTAAGTGAGAGCTCAGAATGAACAGGTAACCCTGCTGCTAGAGGCAGTGACATGCTGCGTGTAATTGAACATTCAACCTGACAGTAAACTGACCTGCTAGACGAGGACAATAGTTCTTCTATGAAAGGTGAATGTGAAGCATGAAGGAGGGAGATTAATAGTTGCTGAAGAAATACACATAACCATAACACATCCATCCAATCTCCTGTTACACAAGGTGCAGAATGCTGCAGTGGTTGTAAGTTTTTTGGGTGTGAGATTATAGATGCTCAACAGGTGGAGGCCGCTGGCTCTGTGTTTGAGGTCAAATCTCTTGTTTCTGACCTCACATGTCACGCTGAAGTGAGCTCATCTTCTCCATGATATCTGCATACTTTCTCACACTCGTAGCTGAGAGCAGGAATCATTTTAACGCTCCATAAATGTAACATCGGTAATAACTTAACACACTCACAGTGATAGTAGAGTAGAAGATGTGTGAAGAATATGTCAGCTGCTTTGTCCATTCAATGAAAGTCAATGGTATCCAAAATTTTCTGGCTCCAAAAAAGGATGTAACGGTAATGTAAAAGTAATCCATACAATTCCAGTGATCTTTTGAAGACATTTGATCACTTTGTATGATGAGAAGAGGAAAATCGAAATGGTTATTCACTCTCAAATCTCAAATATGGCAATGTGTCAGTAACATAGTAACACCATTGGTATCTGTATCATGATGCTAAGTCACAGAGATACACATGAACCAGTGAAGTTTGATTTTATTGATGTCAATAAACAGTGTGTGTCAAGACTGCACAGTACCTTCAGAAAAAAAATTATAATAATATGTTCCTGTGACTATTTATATATGTTTACATGATATACATACCATTCAAAGGTTTCGGTTTGGTAAGATTTTTTGTTTTTGAAAGAAGTCTCTCTTGCCCTCATGGTTTTATTTGATCAAAAATTCAGTAAAATCAGTAATTATGAAATATTATTACAATTTAAATAAATGCTTTCTGTCTGAATATATTTTAAAATATTATTTATTCCTGTAATGGCAAAGCAGCATTTTCAGCATCATTACACTGTGTTCAGTGTCACTTTAAAAAATCATTCTAATATGCTGATTTGCTGCTCAAACAGTTGTGCTGCTTCATATCTTCCAAAAATGTTGAAATGATTCCTCTTTTTATTTCCATCCCTTTCCTAACTTTTTATTTCTCTCTGTCTTTCCTACTCTGCCACGTCATCATGCTCTCAGTCGACTATGACTCATTTCCTGGTTTTATCGTACACATCCCCCATATCTGCCGCCTCTGTCTGATTTCCACATCCCATCATGCCATCCTCTCTTATTTAAAAGCTCTTAAACATCATATATTGGAGTCATGATTCTGATCAGCATCAAATAAAAATTTTCTCTTGGAGTTTCCAGCCAGTTTCTCAGGCAAAGATAAAAAGGGGACATGGGGAATGTTTGACTGGAAATCAAAGTCACCACTGGGCCAGAGATAAAACGCAGGGCATGACTGTCAGCTTCAGCATGTTCAGCAGGTGCATCACATTTCATGGTGTTTCTGAAATGTTTCTGTTGAGCGTTTGTCAAATGGTCCCATCAGAACACACTTTTCATCTGTGTTCAGGTGCTGTGCTTGATGTGGATGTGAAAGGAGAGAAACGTTTTGGTTTCTAACTTTGGTTGTCTTCCTGAAATAGACAAGTCAGAGACATTGCGTAATTTAGCTGACGCTATGGGGAAATCCCTAGGCCGATTTATTGCCAATGCGGTGGTAAAGGGTCAATCAACCAATCCAGATATGCTTATCATTCAATATCAATATGAATGCACCATTCATTAAAATACCGTTCATGCAAAGTACACACACACATGTACAAAGAGATCGGAGATCACAATCAGTGCTGCCAGACGTAAGATAATTATCGTATTTGTACGATAATTTTGACCTCTGTACGATGTACGATCATCAATAAGAAAAAAAAGAAAAAAACATAATGTACGATAATTTCAGAACTTTGTGACACATCAAATGATGGTCGTTGTAATCATAGGGCTTCTATACTCACTGATCTAGCTGTGGATCCTACATCTACCGTCATGATTGTGAGGGGTACGTGAACATGGTGTTACGTATGTCTTCCATCTCATCTCACGTTACGTCTTCTCGGCCAATCATCGTGGAGAATGACTCTCTTACGAGCACAAGTTGTACAAAGTTGTACATCATAAACATGACATGTCATCTCTGAATGTTTTGCTAAAAAAAAGTGTACCTTCCTGCTGAGGTTGATAGTTTACCAATAAAGTAATTTGCAGGTTGTGGCAAAAAGTTTTTGGTCTAGATAAATAGCTGTATGCTGTACGTAATTTCCGATAATTTTGAGTTTCTGGTACGACACTTGGACATTTCCAATCTGGCAACACTGATCACGCTGCACACACACAACATTCACAGAATCTTCTTGTCAGTGCTATCAACCTGATATTTATTAATAAAATAGCTTCAAAAGAAAAAAAAGTTTCTTTGCAGCTTCATTATTATAAGAGAGATGTTGCACAGATGCAGATAATACTTATGCAAAATCTTTCTCTTTCCATCGCTAATTTATTTAAGTAGGCTAAATGCTATTTTTCGAAACTACTTCATCTTTGTGTCTGATTTAAAGCGTGCAGAATGTTAGATCAATTGCCAAAATAACACATCAGGTTGTTTCATGCCACGACACTGTTCAGTCAAATTGCTAAATCTGTTTTCTGGGAAAATGAGCAGCCCTCTCTCTTGTCTTCAATGTCCTCATATTTCTCCCGATATTCCAAAGCAACTCACAATGATAGAAAAAATTCGGAAGAGCAATCTTATCTTCTGCAAGAGCAAGACATTTATATTTGATGATGCATTGCCCGGGAAAATTAAACTGAATTTAGTGTGTGAAATATAGGGATACACAAATATACTCAAGTTCCTTACCTTGCCTAATGAATACAAAATGCGTTAAAATCAAATACGAGGAGAGATAAAGACTGAAAAACAAGTGAAGTTGTCACACTCATCGGCATATAGCTGTGCCGATAGCCCTAGAAATCCCTTTCTCCAAAAATACTGAAGCCTGATTGAGTTGTGCATGTTCAACTGTACTGACCAATGGTGTCTCAGCACGCCCAAATGGACAGGCCCATTTGCCTATATAAGCCGCCGCTGAGTGCCATTTTATCATAATCTTTCGACTGAGGAATCGGGCAAGGGACTGCTAACAGTGAAAGGATAATAACACAGCAAGCTTATGCAATGTCTCGAGTAACAAAAACGCTCCCTTTCGATAATGGTTCTCTCTTGGCTCGGGCCAACAGAAGCCAAAACCGACATAGATAAGCACCACCGATCAGGGGGGTGTGATGGTCATAAACAGACTTGGTGGTGTCCAGCACACCATAGTCTAGCCCTCAAACAGACAGGATCCGTGCATGAAGTCCGAGCACGTTATAGAACCTGGCAAACATTGAGAGTGACGACCAGCCAGCCGCTGCACAGATGTCACTAATACACACCCCACCAGTCCCAGGAGGAGGCCATTCCCCTGATGCAGTGGGTCTTCACTTCAATAGGAAATTGTAGGCCTATCGATGTGTAGGCCAGCGCAATTACATTCACTATCCAATGGGACAGTCTTTGCTTCGTCACCGGCAGCCTTTTGGTGTGGCCTCCAAAGCACACGAGTTTCATCCTAGTCATCTTCCTCGGACCCGCCAAACAAGACTAGGCCGCTCACACCGGGCACTGGCACACATTTATTATGGGCACTGGTCTTTGTGTGTGGAGAGGAACTTCTCTCTCCTACTCTTGAGAGAGAAGGGGGAAGAAAATGGGGGAGTGCAAGGGGTGGGATCGCTTTCTTTAAAGAAGATCAGGCGAGGCAAGACTCATTCTCTCGCAATGAGAGCAGTCTCGAAGAACATAGCTTCAGCATGGCCACAGCCAAGCAATGCACTTAGAGTGTTTGTCCCAGGGGTGCAGGGGTGCCCTGGAATTACCACATTTATGCTGTGACAATTTGCAAAAAATGTTGCACGAACTTGATCTTTGAAGTGCGAGTTAAAGGCATACTCCACTTTTTTTGGAAATAGGCTCATTTTACAACTCCCCCAGAGTTAAACAGTTGAGTTTTACCGTTTTCGAATCCATTCAGCCGATCTCCGGGTCTGGCGGTACCACTTTTAGCATAGCTTAGCATAGATCATTGAATCGGACAAGACCATTAGCATCTCTCTCAAAAAAAAAAGAACAAAGAATTTCGATATTTTCCCTATTTAAAACTTGACTTTTCTGTAGTTACATCGTGTACTAAGACCGACGGAAAATTAAAAGTTGCGATTTTCTAGGCTGATATGGCTAGGAACTATACTCTCATTCCTGCGTAATAATCAAGAAACTTTGCTGCCGTACCATGGGTCCAGCAGGCGTAATGAAATGACGCAGCGCCTGAAAATAGTCGACCCTGGGGAAAAATATCGAAACTATTTGGTCATTTTTTTGAGAGAGATGCTAATGGTCTTGTCCGATTCAATGATCTATGCTAAGCTACAGTGAGATCCACATAGCCAAAAATAAATTCTCAGTATGATTTTGTCAGCGAAATTGAAGCTGTTTTGCTTTTTTGTGTTTTTACAGTTTATCTATTATGTATTTTTCTTCATATGTTCAGTCCTAATTAATACATTTATGCAAAATGTAAATGATACAGTTGTGAGCAGCATTTAAGAACTTTTTTTCCCTTTATGTCTTACTTTTTAATCCACTACATTTAACATTGTTCCTCGTTATTTTGAACTGAAGAATACAAAATCGCTCCAAAACGCGATTTGATCGAATCACTTTTTGAACAGATTCTTTTCGATGACACTGTTGAATCGGTTCATAAATCACCCTGAAATATTAATTTGCGAAATTGACAGCTATACTTTGTTTTCCAGTTAACAACTCAATTATTAATACAGACCAAAAATGAGATGAGAACAACAAGATGGCGCAAAAAGTAAGTTACTAATAATGAGACTAGACTGGATATAGACTTGGTCTATATTTTTGTATCACTGTCTGCAAGTATTAGGCCTAATAATAATTGTAAGTAACGTTAAAAGTTCTCCCACTAACCTTACATTGTGTTGTTTTAATTGACATAACATTAACCTAAAGTTTTTCTGCCCCATTTGTATGCTAATACTATGTTGTCACCAGATTTACACTTTGTCCCCCCGATTATTTAATACAGTATGGTAGCTTGTTTTGATTTGTTTGCACATCCACTTTTTATCTGTAAACTAGGGTATGGACAATTTTATTAATAAAATTAAACATTTGACGATCAATACATATTTAATGTCTTCCTAATTGACTAGTGGTGGCTTGCTGACGACTCTTTATTAATAACAATAAATAATGTTAGACTCCATGCCAATAAACACACTAGTAGCCTACTCATTGATAAATAAGGAAAGTCCTTTCAAGAAACTACTCATCAGAATGACTCTGTATTTTCACCCTGAATTGACGACTACTGAACAGTATAAGCCTGTTAATGTTGACAGGTTAATGTCAGATGTCTTCTTTTGTTTTCAGGCAGGTTCTCCTCTCCACCGTCCTGCTATTTGTTGCACTGCAGCCAGTCTCACATGCCAGAAGGTGGCAAGCTAAACAAACATGACCTTTTCCCAGTGGCAACCAAAGAGAGGTTCTACTTCCAGGTCAGTACTCACATCACTGCAGGAAGGCTGTTGAGAGGGAGGTTTTGTGTGTGGATCTAACAATTCTTTTTCAACGCAACAGTAATAGGTAGTGTGAATCGAGACAATTAATTGAATGATCTTCAAGAAACTATTTTCAGTATTTTCAGTGAAGTGTTTTCACATTGCCCCATAAGTATCCCACATTTAGATAATTTCATATCTTGAGGATCATCTTCCTCCTCACATAATGCTTCATTCTCAGAGATAATACTCTCCCTTATTGTATCAGGAGGAATGTTTTCTGCTATGACATCATGCTATCCTCGTCACTCATTGGTCAGAACGGTCTGTGCATTCATCTTGTTTTCTGCCGGGTTGTTCTACACAAAACCTACACAAGCCCGACGCAAAAAAAAGGGAGCACTCTCACACACTGCTTGAGAATACTAATGAGGACATTACTTACTAAATTCCACTCAGAGGCTTTTGTCGGATGAGTGTTGATCTCATTATGGTTCAGTGTGAAGTGTTAAAGTGTGAGTCTCAGAACGGACTGTAAATGAATGCAGCACAAATTTTGTGGATTGTATAATTGTTTAAATGTGAACTGGTTTGCATACAGTAAGTGCAAAAGTGTTGCATGTTTATCCAGCATCTTGTAGCCTTCTGTGGCCTGTTGCAGCCTATCTAAGTGAAAGGCATTCTTGTGTGGGCAGCCCCATGCCACTGACACACTGTGGAAAGGGCTGCAGCAACTAAAACCCCATTATCTGGAATGGCAGAGAATTACTCAGTGGCATTAAAGCTCACTGGAGCTCCAAACAAAAGGCCCCTGCAGACTCAGCAATGCAAGAATGGGGGGAAAAATGAGACCTTTCACATTGGAAACAACAGAACAGTAACGATCCCACCCAGTGCGGCGTTCAGTTACAATTTGGGAATGATGAATTTCTCATTTGAGATAGAGACTGCAGCTCAGGGATACTTAAAAATAGAATCTGCCTATCAGAAGCTCTTATTATTACATGCTAATTTATTTCGGCATAAAACTGTTTAAAAATACATAAATAATTGAACAACTAATAGAGATTAAAATAAATCATTATGAAGGTACTCATATGCTGTAATATTTCATATTTTAAGCTGTTAATTTAGGCATTTTTCGGACAGTAACTTCTTTAGTTTATTTATTTTAAAATTGATTCTTTTCAATTAAGACTGGAAATCTCTTAATCGGTTAAATCAAAGATTAGTTTAAGTGCTTAGTTGTCTGAAAGAATAGAAATCATGGAGAACACTAGGTTCATTCTCGCCTGTTTCTTAGGGAAATCTTATTAAAGCCAAAATGTATTGAAGATATTTCATTTTGATTAAAATGTAGCGTCTCATTTGTTGACAACCATAAAAACATTAACCACACTATCTAGAATTTTGGTCAAATACATGTTTTCCGCTGGTGTCACACCTTGTTATCTCCACTACTAAAGTTCAGTTCTGTTTGAGTTTCTTTGTGGGGTCTCCTCAGTGTGTACATTGTGTTGGATTGCCAAGCTGTGTTGGAACTTGCCTTGTGGATTATTAAAGCTTGTTTAACTTCATCTTGCATTTATCTTGCACCACACAACCCATGACTGAAGACCTAAAAGGATATGGATATGCATTAACCATTGATTACCTTTGCCTACTGCCTCAGTGGACTTCTCTCCTCCTCGACCTGTTGCCCTGGCTCCTTCGCCTACGCTCCTCCCGCCCTCGATTTCAGCATCGACCATTTGCCATTCGGCCTCGCCGGGCTTCCTCGGTCAGTCAACTCAACCTGGGTCAGACCTCGCCACGCCTTCACTTGCGGACCTTCCACTGCTCTTCGGCCCTCCACCCCTTCGACTATGGCCCGCTCAGCCCGCCCTCAGGCTCCCCCTCCACCCTCAGTCACTCCAGCTCGCCCTCTGGCCTCAGGATCCATACTTTCATCTCAGGAGGTCGTCTCTGTGGCTCCGCCGCGGCCGCCTGGGTTATCGACGTCACTTCATCGCCTCGGGCCTTCGGCTACGCGTTGGGCTCCAACTCCTTCGTCATCGCCTATGGCAGTCCCCATGGTGACGTCAGGACTGTGGCCTGGGTTTCCACCATCACGCCTCTGCTCAAGGCTCCTCCCTGGCAATCACCACCTTCAGCACCACCCTGGACTTTTCTGTTCCGCCTCGTCCCAGTCAGCCTTCCCCCTCCAGAGCCACCTATGTATCCTCTACCTATTTTGAAAACCCTTCACCAGCCCCTTCACCATCTACTCATCCTCCTGGCCTGCTCTCTACGGCGCAAGGATGCGGCTTCCGGGAGGGGGAGTTCTGTCACACCGCATGGACTCTGTTTGTGTTTTGCACCGCTCCTGCCTTAGTTGTTATGGTTATTCATTTGATTTCATCATTATTTTCAGGTGTGTGTGTGTGTGTGTGTGGTTATCGCCACTACTTAAGTTCACTTCTGTTTAAGTTTCTTTGTCGGATCTCGTCAGTGTGTAAGTTGTGTTAGACTGCCAAGCTGTGTTGGAACTTTCCTTGTGGATTATTAAAGCCTGTTTTGCTTCATCTTTGTGTGTTTGTCTTGCACCACACAACACATTGACAGCTGGGTTGTTATATTATTTATTATAGTATATTATTAGCTATTATATAATAAATACATTTTATTATATTTTCACTGTGTATAAAACATACAATATGCTTCAAATGGTTATTCATAGATGTAAGTATGCACTACTTTAACGCCAAGACAAGGCGATGTAGCTGTTGTGGAAAAACTAATACAGAATACAATTCACAGCTGCAATCATTCTCTCCTCTGCCATGGTTAAAGTCTTAACCTTCACTGTTCACTGTGATCTTTTTTTTTTTTTTTTTTTTTTTTGCAAGGTTTGCACTAAGTGCTAATGTAATAAGCCAGTAATAACAAAAGACCAAATTCAGAATACAACTTATTGATGATGCATACTATATACAGGCAAGCAGAATAAGTTGTACATTAAGCATTTTCCTTGAAAACCATGATAAAGAAGTGCAGTGTGTTGCATTCATATTCTGGGCTCATCTTATTGGCCACTGATGTAACAGCAACCAATCACCTGCACTATGTAGATGACGAATCGATTGCTAACACATGAGTTAAGAACCCATCAGCCTGCGCCATCAAGAGTTTCATGCCAGAACTAGGTATGAAGATCAATATAGACACCTTCAAAGGAAAATGTTTGCTCTGAACATTATTTCTGTGTGAAAATATCAGTTAGTCTCTGTGGACCGACAGCTCTTCATGTGCAGATTAAAGTCTTGAGCAAAGAAACACCCGTGTTGACATATCCAGATTAAGCATCATTGTTCTGAACCCTCTGAAGATAATCTGAATGTTTGCGGCAGGGTCAGAAGTCATCTCTGTGGGTTTGAGACAGGAGCTGCCTGTGGTAATCCACATAGATCATGAGATCCTGACTGCAGCAGCTGCTCGGAATCCGATTGCAGAAGACGGAACGGTGCAGGGATACGTGGAAACACTCTTTCTCGTTCTCACACACCCCTTCATACCGTGCCAGCTTTAATCGTCCCCACGCCTAGCTACCCTCAAACAGAAAAAGCTATCAATGATTCCCTGATGTCTCTATGATTAGACTATTCCAAAGAGAAAAGCACACAGCCAGCCGCTCTAGAGACCGATAACTTGAGGGGTAGGGCAATAAACCCGTGAGAAACATCGAAAAATGAGGGGTGCCACCCAAAGATCTCCTCAATTACATGGGAACAGCTTCCATGGTTTTCAGTTGTGGACGTCACCCTCTCAACCTCTGGTTTATATTCTACATTAAACAGTTTTTAAATTGGATGTAACCCTGCATAGATGTCTTTTTAACTGTGGACTGTGGCCTGCTTTAACCCTAGGTTAAGCAGTGGTTTGGACTGCTCACATGCACTGGGTTATAAAATTAAAAACTGGTTTTAACATTGAGAATAATAAGAAATGTTTCTTAACCAGCAAACCAGCATATTATAAAGATTTTTGAAGGATCATGTGACTCTGAAAGCTGGAGTATTGGCTGCTGAAAAGTCAGATTTACCATCACTTTTTTTTTTTTTTACTCACTCCTAGCAACCACCTGGAACACCCAAGAAACCACATAGCAAAAAACCTAGCAGGTGAAAGATTGCTTTATGCTGCACAGTTTGATGGATTAGTGTAAAGAATAGATTTGTGGCTGCACAAATGGATGTGTTGCACATATAAACAGTTTACTGATATTTTTCTGCCCAGCTTGAAATCGCATTATATGCAATAGTAAAGTCTAATATTTGTACGCTCTAAATCAGAGTACATTGTGGGTATTAATTTGCAAACAATATGCTGAATGCAATCTCTCACAAGGAATTTGGACAAGTGTGTCTGACACGACGGTGTTTCGTGTAGGAAATATGGACTGATTTTGTGACAAAAGAGAGATGGATAGATCCTAACCCAGAAGTCACTGCAGAACTCATAATAGGTGAAATCGACACCGGAGAGAAACCAGGTCAAGGTGGATCCTTTGCCAACTGCAATTTCTCATAGCGTTCAGTTTCCACATACTCTAGCTGTGCAATAAATGTTCACTTCACAATGCAAACAAGATTTCCCATACATCACTGCCACTGAGAGTAAGTTGTCCGGAATGAGACTTTAATGCTGAGTGAGCGTTTTCCCTCTCCGAGCCCAGGGAAAATCATTTGAGCCAGGGAAATCCCAGACGATACCAGTGTCAGGGTCAGTCTCGGGGTCACGTAGTGAAAATCCTCTGGCGCATGCTTTCCGTTTCTCTGTACACCCACTCAACAGCTGATTCTAGGTCTGTTTATACGAAAAGTCTCTCAGGATTCCCAGAAGACCTGGAAAGCCAGCCGGATGGTATCAGCAGAAACAAGACTCTTGTGGAAAACAGATTCTGCTGGCTGAGGCCCAAAACGGCATTATATTATACATCCAGGTCTGCACAGCTATAATGCGTAACAATAAGGACAGAACATGTTATTTATGCAGAGGAGCGTCTTGTAAATATTCCAGAGTGATATATCTACGTAAACGTGGAATATTTGTCATAACAGTGGTGCGCACGCTTGATGTTGGGACTGATTAATGAGTTGTGCGTTGTGTTGAGTGTCCGATGCACTAGCAGTTATATCTGATAACCTCACAGATTATCATGGTGATGAATTTCAGCTAAAGACAGGTGATAGTGAGTGATACACACAGATCAGTGACGGGAGAGTGAAGCGTTCTCTGCCAGAATCTCACGAGTCTGAGAATACTCATAAAATGAAACGTGAACAGCAGAAATTGTCGCTTGCACTTTAGTATGACATAGAAGCCTATGTAGTATACTAGTATTAAGTAGTGAAGTTTACAGTAGCACATGCACATGTCATTGTACACAGTTAGAACTGTAATGCCTTTGTTCTGAGACTGAGAATGTTGATCTACAATTATGGAGACTATTATAAGAATAATCAAAGTGTAATATCATGACGCCCTCTGATGGTGAAAAGGGAGAACCACTGAGCGTGCATGTTAGAGGTATTAGCTCTTATACTGTAGAAATCCATGTACACTAACTGTTTCTCATTAAGATATTTTTTTTTAAGAAATGATTACTTTATAATAAAAATCAACATATTAGTATGATTTCTGAAGACTTGTTATCTATCTATCTATCTATCTATCTATCTATCTATCTATCTATCTATCTATCTATCTATCTATCTATCTATCTATCTATCTATCTATCTACAGTCTCTGTCTGTCTCTTTGTCTATCTACAGTATCTATCTTAGTCCTCTGCTGGGGTCAAATGAATATCTTGGGTTGGTTTATATTAGGTTTGACAGCGGTTCAGAGGCTCTGATCCCTTTGGTACGCACGGGGCTGAATTAGACCCCCGAGGGTCCATCACAAAGAGCTCTAGAGTTTCCGGATCAATCCATTCTGCACTGATTGCCTGAGATCAATACGGACAGCGGCACTATGGGAAATATACAGTTACAACTCCTGACAGCATCCAGCATCCGGTGACAGAACTGAAGGAGAAACAGTCCCCCTGTTCCTCAGTCTCGTCGTGTGTCTGAGCGGTAATTTGCTGAAGAAATCAAACAAAAACGCCATGTATCCGCACGGCTTCTCCTCTCTTCCTGCCACGTGTCTGTTACTGTTCGGAGTGTAAACCATGGGCTTTCACCCTCTCGCTCTTATTCTGGCAAGTGACAAAATGTATTCGTCTGTCTTATTGTCCTCTAACAAGTCTGTCTCTCCCAATAACAGAGACGCAGTCATTAGCGATGACCGAACAGACAGAGAGAGACCCCAAAAACGGGAAATTAGGAAGGAGAAAAGAAGGAAGCCAGCGATGCACAAAGCGCTTAAGCGCACTCATTACCGCCGTCCTGATAGCAGCAGGCCATCGTGGGATTTTATAATTTCTGCCGGCATTATGCACCAGCGATCCTTTCATGTTCCGTCAGGGATCGGGGCTCGCAATTCTAATACGACCGGCGATGAGGAAAATATGCACATACATTTAGCATTTAAAATCTCCACGGGCTGAACAGAAGAGAGACAGGCACATGTCATACGACATATTGTGCGAGGGAAGAGGCAGAGAGCCCCTCCATAAATGATTCAACCATTTATTTATCAGCAGTTTATGTCTGCCCCGGGCGGCTGCCATGGCAATATTAATGACTTGGCCCCGCCACATTTGAAGTGAAAAGGTCACGGCTGTTAGACTCCCCAGTTAAATCTGAGGCCTACTGTTTATTTAACGCTCTAAAGTGCTTTGAGAGGCTGGGGAAGGGAGGGAAGTTTATCTCGCACACTGAGACAGACACACACACACACACATAGAGAGAGAGAGAGAGATGTGACGTTTTCATGCTGTATTGACAGAGCTCCTAAACAACGGTGTCTTCTGGGGTTGAGGTTCGACTTGCTTTTGACCCTGTTTCTTAAGGTTTGGGTCTACAGAGAAACGACTGGTATAAGAATTCCCCACGTCGCTCTGTTGAAACAGACACTGAATGCTGAACGGCAGACTTCGGCTAGAAGGCAGTGTGTGCAGTTAAATGTTTAACTTACAGGGTAAATGATCTCCATTGGCCATATTTGACTACATTAGTGCATTTAAAAAATGCTAGTGCCTGTTATAAAGCGCTTCAGTGGCCTTCAAGTGAAGTGGTAACACTTTACAATAAGGTTCATTAGTAAACATCAGTTAATGTCTTAACTAACATGAACTAACCATGAGCAAATGAGTTCATCTTTGTTAATGTTAGTTAATACAAATACAGCTGTTCATTGTTTGTTCATGTTAGTTCACAGTGCATTAACGAATGTTAACAAATACAACATTTGATTTTAATAACGTATTAGTAAATGTTGAAATTAATAAATGCTGAAGAATTATAGTTCGTTCTTAGTTCATGTTAACTAAGGTAAACTAATGTTAACCAATGAACCTTATTGTAAAGTGTTACCAGTCAAGTTACATTTATTAGAATAGCACTTTTTACAATACACTGACTGTTTCAAAGCAGCTTTACAGAAAATCATAATGTTACTGGTTATAATATCTTTATATATCCATGCCTCACGGTTGCATTTAGCAGACCAGAGCTGTGCAGTAATACAGTTTACATTGTTTATATCATTGCACAATTTACTATATAGTACTGTATCGCTTCACATACTTACATAATATAAAGAGCTGTGCGATAATATAGTTTACATTTTGCGATGATGTAAACAACCAAAATGTATGTGCATGTTTCAAACTATATGATGGAAATCAAAATTTAAACTATATTATGTGTGCCATAAACTACATGATGTGAATTAGACATGTCGGTGTTAGTGGATGAACATGATTTTACCAAGTCCAACATGTTCCTGGATCAACATCTTTGTTGATCCTGGAACAACATTCCAATCAACCAATCTGAATTGAGGGACAAGTTTACAGTTTATGTCAAGTTCAGGTTTGGTGATTTTACATTAGTAACCTATCTTTTCCCTCTGATTTTATGGATCACTTAAGGGTAGGGTTAGGTTTAGTATAGGGATAGGGTTAAGACATTTTCAGAGAGGAATGTTATCCCAGGATAAACAAAATATGATCCGGGAACATGAATGAGTCAAAGGACTAGAATCAAGCTCTCAATCAAAATCTGTAAAACTCATCCTTTTCAGTACATGCACATATTTTGCAGCATGAATGCAGTTGGTTTGTGTGGCCAGCAGAGGGCAGAGCTGGACTATGTGAAGCGCTGGTGTTATCTGAGATAATTAAGAGAACATCTCTGTTTGCTCATCCGCACAGAACATTCAAGATCCCTTTGTGTGGCCTTATTAATTACTTAACAAACACAACTAGAGCCTCCCCACTCCCTCAGTAATTACTACAATGGGCACAGTACAGTTTTCATGCACAAACACATTTAAATCCATTGTAGCAAATGAAGTAAATTAAGTAAATAAAACATATATGGGTGGAAGAAGATATTTTATAACTGCTGTTCATGGGAGCTGATATGTGACTCACAGTTTAAGTTCATTGTGTTCCATAAATATTTGCTTCTGGAATAACGCATCCTTGACAAACTCTATAGGTTTGTGCAATTACTATAAACTCTGAACAAAGGATTTGTGTAAACACGTTTATGTTGAAGGAATAGTGTAGGCCTAGATGACGTGCTTTCAAGCCTCAAATAAAGCACCCAGAACAGTGCAGGCAATCAAAACACCTGAGTTTCCCTCAACAACATCACCGATGCTCCGTTTGCTCATGTTCTACCACATTTTTTTCAGAAGAAACGTGAATATTTCATATCCCTGGCAGATTTCTCTGTCTCTGTCAGTCATGTTCTCGCGTGTTTATTCTTGCTGCATTCTTCATAATTAATTTTGTCAAGCATAATTACATTTTCATGACAGAATTTTTAAGCGCGATGAGAAGGCAGATTATTTCCTTGATAACATTCCAATTAAAATGTTTGTGTCTCTGTTTGTTTACTTAATTAAATATTGACACAAGCAGCCCAAACTGATTAATGCCCAAAGCCCTCGTTCCGTTCGACGCTCCGAGATTCCGTTCAGACAGAAAACAAACATGTCAACAGATCTAAACGCGAGTCGCAAACGACAGAACGGATGCGTTTGTGTTTGCTCTGCGGTGTCTCGCATGCGGTTCTGCGGGAAATAAATATTGTTTAAACTCGTTTTGGATTCGGCCAAAACAATCTCTCCTGAACACAGAGATATTGCAGTCCAGGAAGTGTTGTTTGGTTCCCGCGGGCTTCCGACTAGAGCAAAGCGTCTGTAATATTTCACAGCGCTCGGGGCTGTGCAATCCCGGCCTATTGATAAAGCATCCGTTCCCTCCGCTATGGGCTCAGACAAACTCCAAATAAAACCGAGCTGGCTTCACTACAAAGCATTTAGTGAAGGGTAACTGTATTGTAGGAGGAGAAGCTGATGTCAACATCCCTGTAAATTATTTTGGAGCGGTATAAAACACAGGGTATAACAGTGGTCGGTCGGACGGTGGGCGAGAAACTGAGATCTAATGAGGAGAGATCAGGCCTGGAGGACAAACAGAGACTGAGAGAAGGAGAGAGACCAGGAGCTTCAGATAGATGAGGCTGGAAAGTCTCTGAACAAAATACTATTTGATGAACTATTGTAATTATTGGTTGCATTAGTCTAAGGTATTATGTCGGATGATTAAAGGAATTTAGTCATTTTTTGAAGTCTTGACTGTGTCCAGAAAAACACATACGGGTCATTTAACACACACTGACGGGCATGTCGTGACTTTAAAAGGGGTAGGTTTTCACAATGCCTTATTGTTTGCAGGTTTGCGAATTTGTTTCCAAGACAAAAGTCAAAATTATTTTCATTTAAGATACATTTGAAGTTGAGTTTCGACCAGTGATTCTTAACCTCTTTGATTCCAATTGTCCACAACAATAATGGAAGGCCCAGTGACTTTTTCTAGTGAAGACACGTCTTCCAGTTGTTCATTGGATTTAATAGATGGGGATTAAAGGAAAAGTTGACTTAAAATGAAAATTCTGTCATCATTTACTCACCCACAAGTTGTTTCAAACCTGTATTTCTTTCTTCTGCTGAACACAAAGGAAGATATTTTGAAGAATGTCAGTAACCAAACAGTTGATGGACCCCATTGACTTCCATAGTAGAAAAAAAAAAAAATACTATGGAAGTCAATGGGGTCCATCAACTCTTTGGTTACCGACATTCTTCAAAATATCTTCTTTTGTGGTATAAAAAAAATAATAAAATAAAATAAAAAAATGGGTGATTAAATGATGACAGAATTTTCATTTTTTAAGTCAACTATTCCTTTAAGAATAATGATTTAAAAAAAACATATTATTTCTACCTGCTAAAGTATTTTAAAGCTTGGCATAACTAGAAACATTCATGATGAGAATTTGAGTTATAAACCACACATTTAAAACTACCTCATATATTCAGGCTTTTCAAGACTGGGAATCCTGATTCTTTAAAAAATAAAAATAAAAATTATATATATATATATATATATATATATATATATATATATATAGCCAGTTTCCTCACATGCAGCCAATGAGGAAAAGGCAATAGAAATAGGTTTTATTGTTGTATGATGTTTATATGATATAGCAGTATCTTCTATAACACTAAATACTAGAAATAGGCTTCTATCAGAGGATTTTAGTATTTGCTGCTTCTATTTGTTCAAGAACCATGAACAAAATTCTCAGTGTCATGAGAATCATTTGGCTACTATTTTTTTATGACACCGCTTCTGAATAATAACAGTGTATTTTAGATGCAGGGTCATTTTATCTTTCTTTCTTAGAGGACTAAACAGAACAGACTGAATGTGATTTCCAAGCCCATCTGAACGGGATGAGCTTCTCTATTTTTACAACCCTGTGATTTCTCTCACAGTCCAGGTAGGCTAGCTCATATTTGTGTAGATGAATAATTAAGGAGCTATTAAAAGGGCCCATATTCATGCATTGATGGAAGTGACATTAATATTTTAATGTTCCTCTACCTGGCTTTGCATGTTCTCTCCACAGATCATTTAAAGTCCATTTTGGTGGCAGCATCCCTGCATATCAATTTTCAATATGGACCCTAATGCCATCTCTTGTTCGTGTCACAGCGAATAGCTCGCACAGTAACGGGTGACACATATTGAATGTCTCCCAGTTTTTCATCAATTATTAGTTATTCTAACAAATGATTGAAAGACGTGACATGATCAAAGCACATCATCGTGGCCATTTCGCTCAATAGTGGCACGTTGTGAAAAAGTTCACCTGATCTAATCCGCCTCGTGTCGCTCGTTTAGAGTGAGCCGTCGACCGATGTTAATTAGCGCCGGTCGTGCACGTGTGCATGCGTGTTTTGAGCCGTACGGCTCGGACACTTGCTGCCAGAATGCTTGACAGTTGTTTAGGAATGGGAGCCCTTGCTGCTGTCAGTTCATTGAACAGTTTATTTTGCCCGGCGCTCTAATGAGGTTTATTTACTCGTCAGCCCCGCGAGCTGCCTGTCTGACATATTACGGCCCGCACTTGCAAACAGAGAGAGAGAGAGAGAGAGAATATCAAAGTGTCCCTTATTAAAAGCAGCCGCGGCACATTATTAGGCCTTACAAGGGCAATCTGAGGGTCCAACCTGAAAGCTGTCAGCTCGAGGAACAGTCGCCATCCCTGATTGCTTGTAGTCCCAGCAGGTGAGCTGACCCCCCCAGACCCTTTAAATTACCCCTTCCTTCCTCTCCTCCCTCGCCCCCGCCCCGTCACTATCTCACAAGACATCCAGACTCCCGCCTGAACCCCAGAGCAGGGCTACCATTAAATCAGTTTTCTTAATTGAAATGAAGCTGAAATAAAGTAAAATATAGATATTAGATCTAGCCTCTAATTTTTGTTTAGTTTAAATGGATGGTTCGGAGTAAAATCAACGTAGGGTCCTTTGCAAAACACCCCCCAGAAGCCTTTTTTCCCTTGGTCGAACATTATTAAAGTTAGAGCTTATTTAGAGAAATCAGCCGGATGGCTTAGTGCAGGCGCTAATTGATCCAAGGATGTATCCCGTAAATTACCCCATTAATAATGCCCAGAATGGCACCAAACTTCTACAGTAGTACAAATAGTTTCTGTACTCATAAAACGAGGCATTGGAAAGTTTGTAAGTACATCAGGAGTTTATTTAAATAACACTTGCCTGATGGCTAATGCTACCATGGCTAATGGGGGGTGGGGGGTGGGGGTGTTTGGCTCGAGGTCATGGTGCAAAGGACCCTAGGTAGATTTTACTCCGAACCATCCCTTTAAGTTGGAACTGGAAATAAAATAAATAAAAATAGAGCAGAGCAAAAGCTAAAGCTGAAATAAATAAAAATAAAATAAACTAATAAAAATAAAGGTAAATAGGAATATTTAGTAGGGCTGTCAAAGGATTAATCGCGATTAATCGCATCCAAAATAAAAGTTTGTTTTTACATAATATATGTGTGTGTACGGTGTATAATTATTTTCTATAAATACACACACATGCATGTATATATTTAAGAAATATTAGCATGTATATACTGTGTATATATATTTATATTATATATAATTTATATTATATATAAATATTTTATATATAAATAACACATTTTTCTTAAATAGATATGCATGTGTGTGTATATATATAGAAAATAATTATACTCCATACACACACATATATTATGTAAACACAAACTTTTATTTTGGATGCGATTAATCGCGATTAATCGTTTGACAGCCCTAATATTTAGTGCTGTCAAATTGATTAATCGCATCTAACATAAAAATCGGTGACCAAACACCATATAACCGGTAACACAGCCTACCACAGCAAACCATATAGCCTATGCCATATATGCACCCATATACACACACACACACACACACACACATACACTATAATATAACTTTTATGTTAGATGCAATTAATCACAATTAATCGATTTGACCGCACTAAAAATACTCTACAATGGTGGTTCCATTTGTTAGCAAGAATAAATGCTAAAACTACATTTTTAGCATTTATTAATCTTAATTTCAACATTTCCTAATGCATTATTAAGAAAAATATCTAACACTAAAGCTGAAAAATAAATAAATGAAATCTAAATAGTAACTAATATATTATTAAATCAAAAGCTGTATCTGTTAATATTTAATGGAGCTGAGCTAACATGAACTAACAATGAACATTTGCATTTTTATTAACTAACAATGTGCTCATTATTAATTAATGTGTTAACTAACCTTGACTAATGGTGTATAGTTACCAAAAAACGAATAAAAATGACAAACGCACAGAACAAAATTACAAAAAAAAAGTAAATGTTTTTTATTTTTTTATTTTTTATTTATAAGAACCACAATAACAGTGGAGGAAAGAAAGTGCGGCATTAATAAATGTGCAGAGCACTGGTGTATGGAGATTAATAAATAAACAGGAAGACATAAGAAGGCGCATTATTAGTATAGAGCGCTTAATGCACTTAAGCACTGGACAGGACTGCATGCTCTTTCTGATCGTACCTGACTCTTCCCGCAAAGACCCCATTTTCACTTTGGCTGTTAGTGCACCATCTCCCACGATTAATCTTGCAAATCAAGAGTGATTTTCGACAGAGAAGCTCTACAATGTAACTATTTGTGAGCATGCGATATCCTCCGGCCCGCTCTCTTTGTCGAGGCTAAACATGGAAATGAAATTTCCCTGGTGATGAATTATTTGGCAGGTCTGTATTTACCCGCGGTCTAGGTACGAAATGGCATCCGGTTCAGACTGCGGGAGACGTGGCCAAGCGGACGGTGAGAGCGACGACTTCTACATTTAAATCACCTTTTACATCCATATTTAACCGCCTGCTCTGTGGCCTTTATTAGAGCGAGGGGCTGCTGCTTGTAGCTGCTTTCTTAACCGGCTGGCTGAGGGGATGTAAATGTGGAATAATGTAGCAGGACCAAATTTGCATGGTCAAATGTCAAAAAAATGAGCCCTTCCCCTGAGCCTTGTCAAGAGGAATAACATAAGTGGCCTCCTCCACTGCCAGCATGCCATTATCGGTTAGTTCAAGCTGTCATCACTGACTGGGAAAAAGAAATGGCGGTCATTATCTCAAAAAAAAAAAAAAAAATGGAGTGGAGGGGAATATACGCTATCTCCCTCCCTCTCCTTTTCTCCTCTCTTAACCTCTCTGACAAGATTTCACTATGCACAGACATGTTTTGTTGTGCACCTCATGGCTGTGTGCACAGGTCCGCTAATGCTAATAGCTACAGTCAGTGTCAGTCTCACCCGGGGCGTCGCTGATGCACAGGAAGTCAACACGATATTTCAAGTAATCGCTTTATTTCAGGCCTATAACGCCGTTAACGTGCCAGGAGGGCCAATTTACAACAAGCGGCACGAATAATTAAATATGCAACTGGTAGGAAAGCAGGAAGAGAGCTAGAGCGTGCTGATTATGTGGGTCCCGCCAGGGGAAGCAGACACAGTCAAGCAATTAGATAATACGTTTAAAGAGCGGAAAATCTGCGGCTGCGGGGACAATTAGCCAGAACATCAACCGACCACATATTTACCTCTGTAGATAAAACTGAAAGGGCTTTTCCCCCTCCCCCTCTTATAAGCATTCAATCTCTGATTGGCCTGTTCTGGATAACCATGCGCTTTCTATTAACAGGGTAATTTTAGTAGCGCAAATCCTCTATGTGGGTAGGTGTTTTATAAAACTATTAGATAGATGATGAATTTTAATCTGACAAATGAATGTAGCTAGTTTTAATGTATACAGTATTTTGTCCCCTCAGATAATTTGACCTTCTTGGCTATATTTAAGAATTAAAATAGGCCTACAATCATTTTGACAATTTGATCTGAATCTTCAATTTATTGTTGTAAACTGATTTTAATTTAGCTCTGCACAACCCTGATTAGTCCGTATTATAAAACATATTGAAAATAACTAAATACAAAACAACATCTCAGGTTGAAACTATTTTAACCACTGTGTTTTTTATTTTATTTTCATGTTTCTTCAACTTTATATTGGTAGTAAATAACAGAAGAACACTAATGTTAAAAAGTGTTTTTTTTTCTACTTTATTTGAGTTAAGTGCATAAAGAGAAGGAACATTTTAGTCAGTTAGCATACTTTCAATTACATTATTCAATTCACTTTACATTTATGTGTATAGCGCGTTTCACAATACATATCATTTCAAAGCAGCTTTATAGACAAATCTCTCACAATTTTTAGTAATCTGTTATCAGAGCAAGTAATGTACAGTTCTAAGACAATACAAATCATGCAGTTAGCTAATATCATGTATTCATTTAGGCAGACACATTGATCTCATTAAAGCAATTATTCCAAGTTGTGATCAGAATGACTACAATATATAGAAGTGCATCAGATTTTGTGTGGTTGTTCGTTTGCCCTTGAAACAACCCCAGACTAATACACACAAAAACATACATATTGATGCCCAAGAATAAGATTTTAACATGAGGACTTGGTAACAAACAAAGGCTTTATGGGCCATTGGCGGAGAAAACAAATCCATGAATTTTTAAGAATGTGGATGTTTGGGAAAGAAAACAAACAATGAAAAGCAAACCAGCTCCATTGGGGAGACAACAAATACCATGAATAATATTCTGTGAATAAACTGAAGCAATCAAGATGGCATGTCTTTTCACCGGCAAGTGAAATGAGTGTCCTTGACAGAAGGATGAAAGCATCACAGTGTCCGAAGAGATTAGCATGTTAGCATCACCTTCAGAGCATTTCACAACACTGTAATGCCTTGAATTTGGCTTTGAAGTAGGACACACTTGCCTGGACAACAACTCAGAATTGTAGAAATGCAAGTATTATCCATAAAATATCAAAAATTCCATTCTATTATGGGGTTCACATGTACAAATAATGCAGTTTAGAAGATTTGCAACATTTGCACTGATCCATTTAATGATTTAATGACCTGCCAGATTAAACACACAGAGATTGTCTTATATTGGGGAGATGAGAGGGTCTGTATCTCTTACCATTGGAGAAAGTGTAACGGCTAACTTGGATCATGTGATGCACCTCAGCCTGTCGTGTAATGGCAATGACGTCAGTGCCCGCAGTTCAAAGTTTTATGACAGTCAGTTACAGCTTACATTAATCAGTTTCTTGTGGATTATTATTGTGTCTTGTAAATAAATGTTTTATATTTGGTGTAATATAAACGTACAGTAGGACTGCATTGTTTGTGGAATGTGCTTTACTGCGACAAAAAAAAGAGCGCTAATATCTCTATTAAAAGTACTAGTCACTGCAGGGCGCATACATTTACATTCAAGATTACACTAAAAACTTATTTGTAATTTAATACATATTTAATTCATTAAAATGTTATGCATTTGTCTTTACCTTCATTAATTAAGAAGAGTTATATCATCATTAGGCACACAGCAGTCATACATCATTACAATACAAGTAACCTGGCAGTGACAGAAAGAACACTTCATTTTTTACTTTCATTAAACAGCATACAACATAACACAATATTTATAATTCAGTTATTTATTTTCTCTTTATTCAATAAAATGCATAATATCCACTCATTTTGCGCATCAGGCTCTGGCGTACATTTTATTTATATATATATATATGAATCTGTAACTTTGGTGCGTACGCAAAATCTGTCTTTTGTGCGTATGCACACTTTTAGGATGAAATCTACGGAAAGTTTTATGCACGAGGACCCTTTAGCCCCTTAAAATTAGGTAAGTACAACATCAGATGAACAACAACATGGCAGATTGCACCATGTCATTATTTCTATAACAAAAATAAATCCAAAATGGAGAAGCTGTGTGTGACAAAACAAGTACACCCTATGATTTCAGTGCTCGTAGAACCAACTTTAGCAGCAATAATTTGAAGAAATAATTTTCTTTAGGACTTAAAGGAGAACTCCGGTCAATTTTAACATTGAGCTCATTTTTTTGTACATTTGGAGTGCTGTCAATACAGAGAACAACGACAAAAATCAGTGTTGCCTACACCGTGTTATCCTCTTTTTAAAATTTGCACCCTGTTGACTTCAATGGGGCAAGTTTTAAACCTGCTTTTAGCCTCTTAACATCCTTGATATGTCATTACAAGTGCACAGGTCATGTGAGTGATTCCTTCAGAGTGAACACGGGTGAATCTGACTGCAGTAGATGTGAAAGATATGAATAAAAATGATATTTATTTAGCCAGCGCTCATACCTGTATTTACATCCTGTTTTCGGTCAAAGTCCCTAGTAATAGATTGTCGAGTTCACGCGCATTGGTTTAGTACGCGTGCGCGTGAACTCGACAATCGATTACTATGGACTTCGACCGAAAACAGGATGTAAATACATGTATGTGCGCTGGCTGAATAAACATCATTTTTATTCATATCTTTCACATCTACTGCAGTCAGATTCACCGTGTTCACTCTGAAGGAATCACTCACATGACCTGTGCACTTGTAATGACACATCAAGGATGTTAAGAGGCTAAAAGCAGGTTTAAAACTTGCCCCACTGAAGTCAACAGGGTGCAAATTTTAAAAAGAGGATAACACGGTGTAGGCAACACTGATTTTTGTCGTTGTTCTCTGTATTGACAGCACTCCAAATGTACAAAAAAATGAGCTCAATGTTAAAATTGACCGGAGATCTCCTTTAATCAGTGTCTTACATCGTTGTGGAGGAATTTAGGCCCACTCTTCTTAACAATGTTGCTTTAGTTCTTTGAGGTTTGTGGGCATTTGTTTATGCTCAGCTCTCTTAAGGTCCCGCTGCAACATTTCAGTCGGGTTGAGGTCTGGACTTTGACTGGGACAGTGCAACACATTATATTCTTTTTCAGCCATTATGTTGTAGATTTGCTGGTGTTCTTGGGATCATTGTCCTGTTGCATGACCCAATATCGGCCAAGCTTTAGCTGTTGGACAGCTAGCTTCTAGAATAGATTTGACTCTAGAATACTTTGGTATACAGAAAAGTTCATGGTGGACTCAAAGACTGCAAGGTGCTCAGGTCCTGTGGCTGAAACACAAGCCAAAAATCATCACCCCTCCATCAGTTGGTATGAGGTGTTTGTGCTGATATGCTGTGCTTGGTTTTCACTAAACGTGGCGCTGTGCATTATGGTCAAACATCTCCACTTTGATCTCGTCTGTCCAAAGGACATTGTTCCAGAAGTCTTGTGGTTTGTTCCAATGCAACTTTGCAAACCTAAGCCATGCTGCCATATTCTTTTTAGAGAGAAGAAGCTTTCTCCTGGCAACCCTTCCAAAACATGCCATACTTGTCCTCTCTTGTTCTAATTGTACTGTCATGAACTTTAACATTTAACATGTTAACTGAGGCCTGTAGAGTCTGAGAAGAAGCTCTTGGGTTTTTTGCAGTTTCTCTGAGCATTGCACTGACCATGGGGTGAATTTGCTGGGACGTCCAAAACTGGGAAGATTGGGAACTGTCTTGAATGTTTTACACTCATGAATAATCTTCCTCACTGTAGAATGATGGACTTCAAATAGTTTTGGAAATGGCCTTGTAACCCTTCCAAGATTGATGGTGTTACACCCCTGGAAAGGGGAATAATGAATAATAAAACACAGGACACGGTGTTACTTCCCTCACGTCCAGTGTAATAATGCATTTCTTTTACAAGAACAATAATTCAACAATACATAATATTACAAAGTTATTATTAAATGCAAAATCAGCACTAGATAAACACTTTACACTAACCGACAAAATATCACTGCAAAGTACAAATGCAACTGGTAACTTTAAATACGTGGAACAGGCTGTATTATTCCTCTTATATACATAGAAGCTGAACAGACTAATTAACAAACATGAATTTAATTATTCTAATATTTAACACACCTATAACCACACTGATAGTTTAGCAATTAACATCACTCTTCTCAACTACACAAAATAATATAACATATTCCAGTTATTTATCATTAAACACATCTTCTCTTTAAGTGCTGAACTCTGCACATGAACTGTATAGTTGTCTATCACCACCATGCGATGTACACCACGTGATGCAGCTAGCAAAATAACTATAGTGGAGCTTACGTTAAGCAGCACTTACTCAAAACAATAACAATTATACAGACAAATTTGACTTCTAGCTTATTTCATAGACTACAGAGGACATAAATACAGACATAAAATGCATTAATAAACAGATTTTACCTGGAAAGGGGAATAATGAATAATAAAACACAGGACACGGTGTTACTTCCCTCACGTCCAGTGTAATAATGGACGAGCAGGCGCAACACGCGTCCCTTGCGATGCGTCAGGCATAATCAACCGATTCCCGATTAAACACAAACTTTGAATAGCAACCACATGAAAACAAGGTGCAACAATAAATGAGCAGAGTAACTTTTAAATAATGCCGTTTTTGACACGTTATTGTGCTAATGCATCATCTTATGACTCTTTAACTTGAAGACCAAAGTAATCGCTAATAGATCAATCAATCAGGAAATCACAGTGCTATTACTCTTACCAGTATTCTATTTATGGACATGAATTATGATGTGCTCTTCACCCTTTTTTTTTAAGTACTTCTATGAATTAAAGAAAATTGCTTATTTTCCTCTTTTTAACACAAAGAATTACATATAATGAACTTTTCTGTCTGTAAACATTCTCATAACCATTACACACTCCCCTTCAACACAAATGTCGTCCTCGACATTCAAATATTAAAGCAGTCCCATTAGCAGTAGTGCATAAAATGCAACCGTACACAGTCCATATAAAGGCATTTGGCCCCCTCAAAGTCCTTGTGTTTTTGCAATGGAGTGTGTGTTGGATCACAATTGCTTGAACAGTCCATTGTGAATGTGTTTATATGTTTTTCTTCAGAGTCACAAGTGTGTGTGTGTTTCTGGGCATGTTCCATTTGTAGAACTGTTCTGAAGTGTATGTGTGTGTGTTCAATGTCCCAAGGGTCCATAAAAGTGAATGTGTGTGGATGTGAAACAGTCCATCAAATGTTTTTAAATCACCCATACAAGAAAACAGGGTGATAGGTGGGAATCTGATCAGGATTTGGCCACATGGCCCCAGGTTGGTGGGGTCCATAGTGTTGCACAGGATCACACCTGTATGTGGGCCTGGCTAGGAGTCCTAGGCTGTAACAAGCTGGAAAACCAAGTTCATCATAGGTGAATCGCTTTGGGGGTCGTCGTCCTCTCCTTGGCCGGTCTTGGAATTGTACATTCTCACTGTGACTTTCACATGGGGGAGGTGACAAAGGTGGCAGTACAAGGCTGTCTCCAAGAGTCTCCAGCTCCTCAGGTGCCTCATCTCTGCCCTGTGAATCAATCCTGCCCGGTTCCTCCTCAAGCTGCAGCACCTTGCCATGTTCCTGTCCTTGTTCATCATGTGCTCTAGTGGACTCAGTGTCTGCTAGCTGATAGGTGGGTTCCTCCTCATCACATGTCTGTGGAGCATCACATGTCCTGTTCAGAAGGGGCTGTGGAGGTGGGTAATAGAACCATTCATCCTCCGAGTCCTCATCGCTGTCATTCTGTTGGCTATTAGTTTCCTGTTCATTTGTCTGTTTTGAAGATTTTGTCTTCGGCCTAGCAACTTTAAGAGGAACTTCAAGGGGTAAATGGTCACATGGGAGCAACAGATTGCGGTGCAGGATTCTGCTATCTCTTCCTTTTCCTTGTTCTGGAACAACTTCGTACACTGGAGCATCTTTGTTTACACGTCGTACAACCTTGTGGATCGTGTCCTCCCAATGGCTGCGGAGCTTGCCAGTTCCTCCTCTTGGAGTCAAGTTTCTAACCAAAACACGGTCTCCTGCTTCCAACTCTGAGCTCTTTATTTTGCAATCATAGTTTCTTTTCCCTCTTTCAGCAGATTTTCTTGCATTGTTCCTTGTTATCTCGTAGGCTTCTTGCATTCCTTCACGCCACTTTCTCATGTACTCTCTGTGATCAGGCGTGCCGGTTTCTGGTGTCAGACGGAATAGTATGTCGACTGGCAGCCTTGGGGTCCTCCCAAAAAGGAGATAAAAGGGGGAAAAGCCAGTAACTTCACATCTTGTACAGTTGTATGAAAAAACTAATTTGTTCATTGAGTCTTTCCAGTTTGATTTCTCCTTCTCTGTGAGAGTTCTCAGCATCTGTATGAGTGTGCGGTTAAAACGCTCAACCTGTCCATTACCTTGAGGATGGTATGGCGTTGTTCGCGAGCCTAGTACTCCAGATGTCTTTTTCAGTTGTGCCAGAAGCTGGTTTTGGAATTCACCTCCTTGATCGTGATGAATACGTTGAGGAAACCCGAACCTTAATGCGTAATCATTAAAAAGTTTATCTGCCACTGTTTTTGCTGACTTGGATGTTGTGGCGTAGGCTTGGGCGAATCTGGAGAAATGATCTATAACAACTAAGATATACTCGTACCCGCCTGCACACTTGTCAACGTGTAAGAAATCAATGGACACTAACTCAAAAGGCTGGGTTGTCACAATATTAGTTAGGGGTGCCCTAGTCTCTCGGGTGGGTTTCTTTTGTTTCAAGCATGAACAGCTACGAGTCACATAGTGGTCGATGTCACGCTGCATATAAGGCCAAAAGAAGCGCTCTCTTACCAATGAGGTGGTTCTGTCGACTCCTTGGTGCCCCATATTATCATGCAGTTCCTTCAAGATGGTTGCCTTGTACTTGTCAGGCAGAACAAGTTGTGTTCGGGTAGCTGTTTTTCGACGCAGGATACCATCATCATCTAAGGTGAGTTTTTCCCATTCACTGATGAGCCTTTTACTCTGTGAACTGAATGATTTCAGCTGTTTACTGTCAGGTTTTTTGTTCAACTGACGACACTCAATAACTGGGCTGATATCTTTGTCTTCTTTCTGGGCTTGACAAATCTCTGATGGAGAGAGAGGCTGATGCTCCGGCCTACCAATTTCATTGCATTGAATGGACAGTGCCATAGACCACACAGCGTTGGAATCTGGGTCCTCAACTGACTGTACAACTGCTTGTACTGAACGAGATGACATTTCCTCAGTACAGTGTTCCATCATGGCATCCAAATCCAGTGGCATCCTTGAGAGAACGTCGGCATCCGTGTTTTCTTTCCCGGGTCGATATCGGATAGTGAGGTGAAAATCCGCCAATTCAGCAACCCACCGGTATCCAGTTGCGTTTAATTTTGCTGTGGACAAGACATAGGTAAGCGGATTGTTATCCGTATACACAGTACAGGATGAGCCTATTAAATAGTCTCTGAATTTTTCACACACCGCCCATTTAAGGGCGAGGAACTCCAATTTGCCGGAGTGGAAATGGTAGTTTTTCTCAGGCTCAGTGAGGGTTCGGGATGCATATGCTATTACACACATTTTTCCTTCCTGTTCCTGATATAAAACTGCCCCCAGACCCAGATTGGAAGCGTCTGTGTGTAGGACAAAGGGTTTGTTAAAGTCAGGGAAGGAAAGGATTGGCGGCTCTACAAGGTGATCCAAGAGTTCCTCCAGCAAGTGCTGATGTCTCTCTGTCCATACAATGGGGTGGTTGGAAGATGCCCCACTTTGTTTTCTTTTATTCTGTCTTGTTCTGGGGCCACGTTTGTCATTCCTTTCTAAGTCAGCAGGAGCTTTCATGAGGTTATAAAGGGGGGCAGCGATTCGAGAGAAATCTCGGATATACTGACGATAATAACTGAGGAGACCCATGATGGCTCTTAGTTCTCCCACTGTGGCTGGCTGCTTGTCTTTTAGGGCTCTGACAGCTAGGGTATCAGCAGGGTCGATTTTACTGCCCTCCGATGAAATGACACGCCCAAGGTAGCGAACCTCTCGTCTAAATATCTCACACTTGGCTGGTTTCAACTTTATACCCTGTGCTCTTAATCTTCTCAGCACAGCCCTGACATGTTCTACATGGCTCTCAAATGACTTACTGAACACCAATACGTCATCAAGATAAGGAATGCAAATTTCATCCCTGAGCCCTTCCAGACATTCTTCCATGCATCGCTGGAAGGCGGCTGGTGCGTTCATTAAGCCGAAGGGTATCCGGATCCATTCATATAGGCCCCAGGGAGTCACAAAAGCAGTGAGAGGCCGGCTTTCTTCGGCCATGAATCCCTGATGGTAAGCTTTTCCCTGATCTAACAACGAAAACCATGAGTTCCCTCCCAGGCCGTCCATGATGTCCTGCACCCTGGGAATGGGCTGGCGGTCTGGTACAGTCTTACGGTTCAGCTCACGGTAGTCTATGCAGAGACGTAGGCTTCCATCTTTTTTCCGAACACACACAACGGGGGAAGCATACGGGGAAGTGGATTTACGCACCCAACCTTGTGTGATGAGGTCATGAAGGTAGTTCTTCATCTCTTGATAGAGGGGTTTTGGTACAGACAGGTAAGTTTTGGCCACAGGTTCAGTGTCTTTCAGTGAGATGGAAAGCTGCAGGTTCTCAATGGAGCCGATGTCGTCATCAGAAATGGAAAAGGACTCTAACTCTTCTCTCAACATTCCTTTAACTATTTCCTTTTCGGTGGGACTAAGGTGGTTCAAGTCGACTGGAGGATCCCAATCAGTAGCAGATGTTTGTTTTTTACTGACTTCCATATTATTTACTGTTACTGGGGGAGCAGAGCAGGGATGTTCCAACACTGTTGCTGGGTACACTGCTTGAACTAGCTGTGCTGTCCCAATAACTGTCCTGCCAGTAAGTACTATGTCATGATCTGTTGGGTTTTGCACATCCACAACTATGAACGTTTTTTTCCCTTTACTCAGTTTCACAAGAGTGTCAGTGAATTCTAGACCCTCCGACCACTGCGGGTTTACACTAGGCTCGAAGATCAGTGTTGTCTCTTCTTGCAAAGGAGGTGTCAAAACACGGCACTCCACCTTTACAGATGTATGTTTGGGGACATTTACATTCTCCCTGGTCATTTTGACAGCATACTCCAGTGAATGCTGTTCAGCAGCAACTCTCTCAACAAATACTTTAGCATCCTCCATTTCAAAACCAGAGAAAGCTGCTTTAACAGTTCTGATTAGCTGCTGGTTGTCATTGGCTTCATTCTGCTGTAACTCTGTATCAATAATAAGGCCAATAACATTTGAACCGATAATAGGTCGAGCAAGAGTGTTACCTTTAATCACCAAAGTGGGAACAACAACTTCTGTTGTAGGGACTCCTGCACCTGCAGTTAATTTGAATGCAACCTCAATCCATCCACTGTACGGCATGTCTTCACCATTAGCTGCAGTCAGATTTAAAGTGTCATTAGTTTCAACGATTTCAGAAATATGTCTCAGTGTCACATGCGGTAAGTGATCTGCTTTCCATTGTTCACTAACTACAGTCACTTGTGAACCTGAGTCCCACAAAGCTTTAACCTGCTGGCCGTGGATGTGGCAGTCTATCAGATATTTTTGTCCAACCAATGGTGCAACTTTAGCTTGTCTTTTCTTTTGTGATTTGGCTTGGACTGTATAACACAAGATTTTTGGACATTGACTTCTGTGAACCACCCAGTGCTCATATTGACATGCCTTGGAACAATATAATACACTTTTACATACCGCACATTGTCTGAGCCTCACATTTTTTCCACGTGCACCACAGCGTGCACATAGTTGGGGCACTGACGATGAAGTGGTCACTCCCTGCCCCGCTGGGGTAACCCTTGCCCGTTTAAAGGACCTCCTCTGAGGTGGCCTGATCTTCTCATTCTGCAGCCGGCTGAGAAGTGTTCGCTGCTGCCACACCTAAAGCAGTGAGTGCAGTCTTCCAGATTTTCCTGCTGACAGCCATAGCATCTCCTCCTATACCGCAGTGTAGCTGTGGGATGAGAGTGTTGGTTGTCATACCTTTGGTTCGGTGGAGGGTAGCTGTGCTGTTCGGCTCGAGGGTAGCCATATTCTGCTGCAGGAACCTGAGGATAGCTCTGCTGTGCTGCAGAGCTTTGAGGGTACCTGTGTTGCATGGCAGGGGATTGAAGATAGCCTTGTTGTGCTGCAGGTGCTGGGGCTGCTCTGTGTGTCAGTGGTGGGTCATTGTAGCCTGATGTCAGCTGAGGTGAGATGCCAGCTAGTCCTGATGGTGGATTTGGGTTCAGCTGCAGCTGTTGGAAAGAGGGCTGCTGCATAGACTCTTTAATAGAGGACACTTCAGCTTTAAGGTCTTTCAGGAGGGTCATGTTAGCTTTCATCTCCTGCAGTTCTGAAAGAATATCAACCTTATTCTTACTTTGACTCAGCTGGCTTGTCTTTTCCTTTTTTTCAATTGGAGTCTGGTCAGAATGAGCAGCATGAATGGTTACAGGCCGTTGTGGTGCTGTCATCTTCTTCTTATCCTGCCTCTCACTTTCATAAGCACAGGAAATATTTAGTTTCTCAAACAAGAGTTCATCAGAAATGCCAGCTTTCTCCAGGAATGGCTGGAGGTCACGTTTTACGTTATCGTTCTGCAGGCCGGTCATAACTGTGTGGAGGAACATGTTCTGCACGAGCACTGGATCATATCGTAGGCCTGACTCCGATTCTTGTGAGGCAAACAGAATCTTCTGTCTTAAATCTAGAGCGCGGATAAGGAAGCTCTGAGGTGTCTCTTTCATGCTCTGGACTTCAGAAGACAGCTGTTTATATAACTCTGTTGCACTCTTTTCTTGGTAATGACAACGGAGTATCCTTCTCAGGGTGGGCAGTGTGAGGTCACTTTTCCCCTCTAAATAACTGCGCAACTGCATCCCAGGAACAATGGCTCTTATGACAGCATCAACAATCTCAGTCTCTGGCAGCCCTTTGAGAAGACCATGCTCGATCTGCCGTGCTAAGCTGGAAAACGGGAGACGATCTTTCTGTCCTGGTTCCCCAATTTGTCCAGATATTTTAAATTCTTTGTGCCAAGGAGGAGGGATGTGATCCAGTGATGAACCTGAGGCTGCCATTCTGTGGCTAGGTTTGGTGGCCTGGACCCTCTGTTCACCTTTAACATTTTGTGGTACCTGTACCTGGGGAGGTCTGCTTTCTGTTGGTGCATGGTCTTGTGTGTCATCAGACTGATTTGGGTTTTTATTTGGTGATGCTTGAGACTCACTTGCGTGGTCAGCTGCTGTCTGAGCCTGTAGCTCAATTATTTTGTCTTTAAGGCAGAGGAGCATTGCCATTCCCAAATCTTCAAGTTTCTGTAACTCTTCGCTTTGCAGATGGTTACTTATCATTAAGATGAGTGATGTTCTGTTCTTTCCTGCCACATGCTCCAATTCTGGCCCAGCAATGATTAGAAAATCACACAGTTCTTTTAGGCTTTCTACTGGCAGTGTACACAAAAGTCCTATTATTTCCAACTGCAATGTCTCTACTTCAACGGACTCCATTTTTCTTGCAGCAACGATTTAATGTTCAGTAGCAGCAGTAACTTGTGTGCTTAACTTTGACAGAAGCGCTCCTGGTACCTTGGGTTCACCTCAGATTGCTTTTGCTTTAAGTTGTAGACACTCGAACTGCCACCGTATTATCCACTCGATGTCGCCTGCCCGGGTAAGTTGAAAGGGGACTGAATGAGAGCTTGGGACGTCTGTTCTTGGCAGAAGTCGGACCCTGCTTCACTCAATCCCAGCGGTGCCTCCAGAAAATGTTACACCCCTGGAAAGGGGAATAATGAATAATAAAACACAGGACACGGTGTTACTTCCCTCACGTCCAGTGTAATAATGCATTTCTTTTACAAGAACAATAATTCAACAATACATAATATTACAAAGTTATTATTAAATGCAAAATCAGCACTAGATAAACACTTTACACTAACCGACAAAATATCACTGCAAAGTACAAATGCAACTGGTAACTTTAAATACGTGGAACAGGCTGTATTATTCCTCTTATATACATAGAAGCTGAACAGACTAATTAACAAACATGAATTTAATTATTCTAATATTTAACACACCTATAACCACACTGATAGTTTAGCAATTAACATCACTCTTCTCAACTACACAAAATAATATAACATATTCCAGTTATTTATCATTAAACACATCTTCTCTTTAAGTGCTGAACTCTGCACATGAACTGTATAGTTGTCTATCACCACCATGCGATGTACACCACGTGATGCAGCTAGCAAAATAACTATAGTGGAGCTTACGTTAAGCAGCATTTACTCAAAACAATAACAATTATACAGACAAATTTGACTTCTAGCTTATTTCTTAGACTACAGAGGACATAAATACAGACATAAAATGCATTAATAAACAGATTTTACCTGGAAAGGGGAATAATGAATAATAAAACACAGGACACGGTGTTACTTCCCTCACGTCCAGTGTAATAATGGACGAGCAGGCGCAACACGCGTCCCTTGCGATGCGTCAGGCATAATCAACCGATTCCCGATTAAACACAAACTTTGAATAGCAACCACATGAAAACAAGGTGCAACAATAAATGAGCAGAGTAACTTTTAAATAATGCCGTTTTTGACACGTTATTGTGCTAATGCATCATCTTATGACTCTTTAACTTGAAGACCAAAGTAATCGCTAATAGATCAATCAATCAGGAAATCACAGTGCTATTACTCTTACCAGTATTCTATTTATGGACATGAATTATGATGTGCTCTTCACCCTTTTTTTTTAAGTACTTCTATGAATTAAAGAAAATTGCTTATTTTCCTCTTTTTAACACAAAGAATTACATATAATGAACTTTTCTGTCTGTAAACATTCTCATAACCATTACAATGGCAGCAACAATTGCTTCTCTAAGATCATTGCTGATGTCTTTCCTCCTAGGCACTGTGTTAACACACACCTGAATGCTCCAGACCAGCAAACTGCCAAAACTTCAGATTTCATAGAGTTGGTCTAGCTTTCTGATGATCAAATAGTCAAAGGCATTTGATTAGCAGCGCCTGGATGTTACTCTCTGCAGCAAGGGTGTATTTTTTCCACACATGGCTTCTCCATTTTGGCCTAGTTTTTGTCAAAAAAATAATGACACAGTGTAATATGTCATGTGTTGTTGTTCATTTGAGGTATTATAAGGTAATTATAAGACCTGCCAAGGACCAGATTATTTTTAATTATGTCCTGATACATAAAACCATAGAATTCAAAATGGTGTTTCATCAAACCATCAAGAAAATGATATCAATCAACCACTAATCTCCTTATGTACAAAACCATAATAAGTGTAAATGTAAAGCTTTATAGATCTGCACTGTAAAATAACATTATCTTTGTTCATCTAAGTGGGTTGTGGAAACTTAAGACAATGATATGTCTACATAATGTCTATATATTATAAACTCTATGAGCAAAACCCATCACAGTTTTACAGTGCAAATAATAACATTTCAGTCATAATAATAAAAGGTTACTTGAAATATTTTTTTTTTTCAAGATAGATAGATAGATAGATATATTGATTGATTGATAGATAGATTATGTTGCTCTAAATGTGGCGAGGAAAGCCTGTATCTGTGGCAGACCCTTGCTGTACCTGTGCTGTGCCACATTACCTAATGGATTCAGATCTGCGCTGCAAGGGACGATATTCAAAGTGTCATCTAGACACACCAGCTGCACATTACCTTGACAAAATCAGCCTCTGTAAATTAGCTATCGTCTGCATTATTAAAATAACAAGGAATATTTCATTGGACTTGGCAAAAATATCTTCCCTAATTGTCCACTTTATTCAGAGTCCATCCAGTCAGCTTCTGCTATTGGCTTGCAGATTTCTCATGTCCCATTAGGGGGAAGTGGCACTGCAGTCCAAAGCGTCCTCATTTATTTTAATAACCTGCCGAGGAAGACATGAACATGTTAAAGTTAGACGACTCCGACATGACGGGAAAGTAGCTTGTCAGATCTGCGCAAGAGTGTCTTTTTATAGGCCTCTCTTTTTTTTCTCCACGTCTTTTGAGTATAAGGATTTGATTGACTAATTATTACAGGACAATGTGTGCTGGTGTTAAGATTGATACGGTTTTCAGATGATCTGCTCCTGCATCCTGCAGTTTGTTTCACAAGGATATCCATAAACTATCCATTAAACTCACACTAGAAAATCATTGGTATTCAACAGACATTAAATCTTCTCATCTAAATCATATTCTTAAATGTCCTCTGATTCAAATCAATTTTGCGCTCTATTACGGACTTTGTAGTGAGTTCAGCTAATTAGTGAGAGAAGGAATAAGGTTTATCATTTGCTCAACAGTCCCTAAATCCAGAGATTGTTATTTAAATAGGCTTGAAAAGCCCGATTTCATGGTAGCTTGATATTCCTACTGCGACAAAGACACACGTGGGTATTTTTCCAGGATCTGGAATGAGAGAAGATTCCCATCCAAACTGGATGTGTGTCAAATAAAATCAAAGCCTGCGTGGCCTCTTGTTTGATCGAGTCTGACTTTCAGCCATCAGGCGACCTGTTGACAAATGAAACATCTAAATAACGTTGAGGGAACGCTGAGGTGTAATTGTGTCATCGAGGACTTGGAAAACAAAGACGCATTATCAGTCGAGGAGTAAACAAGGCCTAATCCTGCCTCAGATCTCAGTAAATAAATGCCGGTGGTAATTCACCCATAACTCCTGCCTCCAGGTTAGCCTGTTTTCTTAACGGTGTCTGTCAGATACTAATACCATGTAAATGAGACACTTCATTGCTTGCAGAAGCTTCCTCTAAATCCTCTGTCATTCTTTTAACCGCTGCACTCTAAGAGACCAATATCTATTTTCATCTGGCCTGATAAGATCTCCTAAGGATTTAAAGATGGCTGCCTGTCCGTCGGCCTGGACTTTTCGCTGTGATCTAGGGCTTTAGGGAGTTCTCATTAGGCAGCGGGGCTCGGATCGAAGAACCTAGTTCTGGCTAGTGGATTTTTAATCCTCTGGTGGCCTGTGTTGGGAGCAAGAGTTATTTAGAAACTTTGATTAGCCACAGTGGTGCACTTTGATTAAGAGAACTTCAGACGATTGAGCAGCGCTGTGATTCGGGGGGAGGAAGGGTGTCTACACAAGCCTGAACAGAGCTGGAGATGCTAGGAGTGAGAGGCTTTGTCCACAAGCTGTTGCCTCTCCTCCAACTGACCTTCCGTGCCTCTGAAAATCAGTGTAAACAGAAGGAAAGGGCAAAACTTCTGCTGGTAACCGAATCATTTAGGTGGCCGCTTGTCGTTATGAGATGAAGCTGGGAGCGACCAATGATGCCAGGGTTATGTTAGCCTTAAAAATCTAGTGGATTTGTAAATTGACACCCTGTACTGATGCTTTAAATGTATGGCATTGTAAATGTACAGCTACCACTTGCCAACAGTTCAGCTTAATGTTTGCTCAGATATTTTAACATGATATTTTCCAGAGTTTGTTGAAGTAGTGATCTACATAAAAACAAGTTTAAACTTGTTAACATCAAATACAAGATGAGACAAGTAAAATGCATTGTATTTAGTACAAAGTTAAATACCTGGAAAATATATTTAACTTTGTAGCATAATGTGCATATAGTAAATAAAGGGGGGGGGGGGGGGGGGGGGGGGGGGGCAGTTCTCCTCTGGCCAATGAACGAACAGTGTATGATTATGATTCAGGCAGGATTACAGATCAGAAGTCAGATTGGATTGGATCAAACTGAATATTTCCAGTTCCATCTGGTTGAATATCAGAGTCACGCGGGTATGGAGACAGGTTTGTTGAGGATCAGTGCCGATGGCTGTCGTGTCGATGAGGCCTTCACAGGGGAGAGTCTAGTTGACACAATCTCTGCTGACACTTCAGGGATGCGCTGTGGTCGTGTCTAGGCGCAGGTCCTCAATCTGATCTGGATACGGCCCGGATCCGGATGACTTCATCATGTAGTGTTTGAAAAAAAAAAAAAAAAAAAAACCTTATTAAAGATATTATTTATGTTCAAATGATTATTTGTATTTATACTCATACCTGCGATTAGTTTATGGTCTTAAGAATTAACTGCTTTATTTTTGTCATCTTCAGATGGCGTCAAGTCGTCTATACATAATTACTTCTGTACAAAACCAAATTGTTTCAGTAGACACTAATACCTTGTGGAATTATGTAGGTTGACTTAAGTATGTACTTTTGTCTTATTCCGAATCCTCATAGGATAAGAAAGTGAATATCAATCAATTAAATTGGCTGTTCTAAGTAGGTCTTTCAGTAGATGAAATAGCCTGAATATAATTGTGAGCAATCAAGCATTGAGCTCTGTGCAGAGATGGTGGAAGAGCAGTCTGGGATACTGTAAGCGTAAAGTGTGTAATGTGTTGGGAAGCCCATGGGGATGACAGTGAGGAGAACGTCTATATCTTTAAATTGTGTTTAATTACCATCAGCTCCCTGTCTTCAAGCTTCAGAATTACCTCATGAAATCCTTATGAAGGCTAATGACACATAATAATGGCTCCAGAGAATTCATGGTTAACTTAAAGAAAGTCATATCATATGCTAACTGTGAAGCTATGTAGTGCTCATCTCTGAGGCAGAGGCTCTGCGGAGATACTGTACAGCATATAGTATAGGATAATGGGCCATATGTTTCTAACCTTAACCACATTGAAGATCTGCTCTAAAATCTGAGTAAGCATGGGTAAACATCACTAACAATTTCTTCAGAGTTCTTCAAAATTCACCTAGTTTAATTTTGAGGCATTTCTGTATGTTTTAGATATTGTGATTGTAGAGCTCAATGCTAAAGATCAATAATAATTCTGTACAACCCTACACTTTTGCTTAGAGTCCGATAATACATGATATTGAGTATTTATGTTTAAAAATAATCTAGTGTCCCAGTCCACAGTTATTTTGCATCTTAAGTTATAAAGTATATGAATGTGGTTGTGTTTCTGGCTTTGTCTCTACCAAATCTTACTCTCTGACTTTAATGTATTCAGTGGCATGTGCTGTAACCAAATAAAAATAACTAAAATATTTCCTTGACACCTAGAATAATGTAAACAACATAATTAGTTTTCAAATAGATTTTTCACACAAATTGTTCAATGATTTTTTTCTTGAATATGCATATCTTTAAACACTTTTTTGAAATAAGCTTTTTATTTAGACACTATTTTCCTGTTTATTTTCTCTCACGCATGATAAACATCACTTTAAAGGGTTAGTTCAGCAAAAAATGTAAATTCTGTCATTAATTACTCAGCCTCATGTCGTTCCAAATCTGTAAGACTCTCGTTCATCTTTGGAAAACAAATGAAGATATTTTAAATGAAATTTGAGCCAGTTCTGTCCCTCCACTGAAAGTCTACGCAAATATAATTTTTACGCTTCATAAAGTTCATAAAGTGATCATGAAATGAATCCATATGAATCGAGAGGTTTAGTCAAAAATTTCTGAACAGAAATGATCGCTTTGCATGGCAAACAGATTGAATTTGGGATTTTATTCACATATAAAGATTGATCAGCGAACATAAACAGAAGCTCAACTGTACATGAGAATGAACCCCAAACTCATACGTCAAGCAAGCATGCTTGAGCTTCCATTTTTTTTTATAACTGACGTGTGCGTTGATGAATGTTTAAATGTGAATAAATGTGAATTAAATCTGTGCAAATAAAGCGATCGAGTTACTTCAGAAATTTTTCTACTAAACCATTACATTTGTATATGGATTAGTTTAATGATCTCTTTATTAACTTTATGAAGTGGTAGTTGCGTAGCTGTCAATGGAGGGACAGAAATCTCTCAGATTTTGTTAAAAAGATCTTCATTTGTGTTCCGAAGATGAATGAAAGTTTTTCGGGTTTGGAACGGCATGTATAAATTATAACAAAATTTCCATTTTTGAGTGAACTAACCCTTTAAGCTTCACAAAAATAATCATAATGAATTAGAATTTAGACATTTTAAATATTCTCATGGAGGAAGTGTAAAATTCTATTCCAAATCTTAAACCACTCTGGTAAATAAATAAATAATTCTGGCCAAGATTGCAGTATTTGCAAGTATTTATCACTCTTGCTACTATATAGAAACACTGCATCACTATAGGGACATCCCGCGTGGCGTCACGCCATTTGGAGCAGCCATCTTGACGGAATAGAAAATGCTAAACCGCCGGTGATACTCATAGACAGTATATAAACTACAGTGATACTACAGCTCGTCGCGAAATATTCCTATCATGCCCGAGCGATGCTGTGCAGTTGGATGCGATCAGATACAGTACGTGATCATACAAAAGGAATATCTTTATACCGTATCCCAAAAGAAACAAAACGGAGAAACAAGTGGTTGGCGGCAATAAACAGGCAAAACGCTGATGGTGGTGTGTGGCTTCCAACTGTGTGTGATATAAGGTACAAGAAGTAAAATGTAAACAAATTATAAAAGTGCATGTAAAATATACAATATAGTTTAGATGAAATTATACAAGGTTACTTGACTTTTTACGTCTATTCAGTTTTTGTAACATGTCCATGACAACCGATAGCCTGCTAAGCTTTTGTATGCTTTTAATGAAGCTCCGGTGTAGCGTGATGGGAAGTGAATAAGGTAACGTTAGCTGTAAATGTCACCGAACTCAATGTCAGAAAGTTTTTCTACACATTAAATGCCTGTAAAAAGAACTTGTGGTGCTTCATATGGATCTATGATTCCTAATTCCTTTATCTTTCTCTTGTATACTTGCAGGGTTCTCAAGTTTGATCAAAAGCTTGGAGTGAGATCACATGTGGTTGGGGGAGGAGCCTAATGGAGCCCCGCCCCCACCTGTCCCCGCCCCCCAATTTTAACCATTGTTAACCCGCACAAATTGAAATTATAACAATTGGTAAATCTAATAAATGACAGAGCAATTCATCACATCAAATATACTCTTTAATGTTATATTTCAAAATTACAAATAAGTTATACAAAAATTACAAAAATATAATGAATTGCTCCAAACAGTTTGGAAAAACAAATATTTTTGCATTTTGAATATGTCTAGTCGAAACGGTATAATGATTTATTGTGTGGTGGGCCATTGTGAACAAATGACATATTAGAGTATTATTAAGGTGTGTGTGTGTGTGTGTGTGTGTGTGTGTGTACACAAGAGTACACACTCCAGCTTATGAAATGTGTTTTGTGTTGTAAGTGTTTGAAAAATACAAATGCAATGGCAATCAATGATTAATGTAGCCTATGTTTTGACAGGATATATATTACCCAGAGCACTCTGCTTTAATACGTATGTAGCCTTAATGTAACTAGAAATACTATTAATACAGTATAATATATAATTTAAAATAAAATAAAATAAATACATTTAAATTTATTTAAAATAAAATGAAGAGATACATCTTCATTCCTTCCCATACCCACTAACATTTCCCTTAGTTTCAGATAATGT
This sequence comes from Squalius cephalus, assembly GCF_949319135.1. Taxonomy (NCBI): domain Eukaryota; kingdom Metazoa; phylum Chordata; class Actinopteri; order Cypriniformes; family Leuciscidae; genus Squalius; species Squalius cephalus. The sequence goes on along the minus strand of NC_137136.1, from coordinate 30,749,925 downwards.
AAGCTAGCCAAACTGAGCCAAAGCTTCTGGCCTGGTTGCAAAGTAGTTGTAGAGTTTTTGACTGCATCAATAATAATGTATATGATGGGCTATATATTAAATGTTCTAGCCTAAAAATGTTAGACGAGCTTTCTTCCAACTTACCTTCTCCATCATCACGACGTGTGTTCGCGCGATGTTGTTGGTTACCTAGTAACGAACGTACGGTGGCCGAGAATGTTCCGTCAACTTCCGTGTGTTCGCGCATCTGTGTTGCCTATTAACGAACGCAATCTGGCCAAGATACGCGCTGGCGGCAGGAAACTTCACTTTGTGTGCCCGCGCCTCGTATACAACGTTATATATAAAGCTTGCATGACATGACATGCTTGGTTGGCATTGCCTTTTCAGCGTGAGAAATACACGGTGTGGCGTGTGAGCGTGTGAACTGGTTGAATTGCGTGTGTCTCACGGCCAATGCGTGAGACTTGAGAACCCTGATACTTGTATATATTTTTGTGATGCTAATAAGTGTGATGACATGACGTGAAGAGTTAGCTGACGCCCGCTGCGCTAATAATAGTGGTGGGGGAAAATCGATTCTGTTCAGTATCAAGATATTTTGCGCACGCAATTATATCAATACTGTAGCGCAAAGTATTGCAATATTTAGGCTAATTATAACATAATTATACTAATAATTATATTATTAGTATAATAATATACTCCCTAATATATTACCCACCCCTAATAATAGATCCATTGCCACTGAGTAGCTGACGGATGTATTCCGTCAAAATGGCTGACATGCGGCTAGGGGTCACGTGACTGGGAGATCCCTATAGACCTCCTCAGAGACTCTATTTGCACAAATTGTACAAGTTTTGTCTGACACATTTTTGTATACATTTATTGACTTGACATTGTACTTTTTCATGACAAAATGTGTTATATGTTAGAAAATATTTGTCCTCAGAAAAGGTTAAAAATGAAAATCAATCAACAATACAGTTCTCTCCACAGAAAGAAACACTTGTGTATTCTGTTTGTTTTGATCAGGTGACCGTAGGCTGGAAACAATTGCTGAGACCAGAACGAACAATTATGTTATTGAGTCTAAAGATCAGATGTGCAAAAACATCTACATCAAAGAATGACAACACTTGATAATTTGCATGCATGATTTCATCAATACACAAAAAGTGCACATTAATGCTTCAGGCCAAACCAAGATATAATTGGCGCTCTTACAACTGCAGCAAACTGTTCATTTGTGTCGAGTATCTCAGAATTTCCCAAAGTCACACGAGACCTAGCCTGGTTAAAACCAAACCATTCTCAGTAGTAACTGAGTTATGGTCTGGCAAAGCTCCATAGACAAATCATTTCCAAAGGGGCGTCACCAACGGACGTCGCTCAATCAGAGCGATCGTCATGGTGTAAAGCCATATGCTGCGTCCCAATTCACCTACGTTACACTACGCCATAAAAGTATGTACTCTCTTTGTGAAGAAAAGGTATTTACTTTTGAATGTGTAGCAAAAAAGTAGGCAATTAAGCTTTAGGACATACTACTTCGTCATCTTTATCGGACGGATCTGTCGCGTGCATCCTGTCACTTAAACTGCCCTGTCAATCATCGTGTCACAGTTAAAATCCTCTATTAAATCTAATTTCATTTCCTACCGTTTCGGAGAGAAATGTAGTAGCACGTTCATCTGCCAGTGGGTCTTTCATGGAGACTGTCCTCATGTGTTTGCAATTTGAATATAATAATGCATTTAAAAATTGAACGGACGTCACTCAAATGCCTCTGGGCGCAATCGGATAGACCTAAAACCAATCAGAGCGATCGTCATCGTGTAAAGCCCGCCTCAACGTTTCTGATTGGTGCCGCGATTTCTCGGCCATGGAAATGGGCTTGAATGAGCTCTTTGCCAGACTACTTCTCGAGCAAATCTGAATTTGCCGGAAGTTGTCTGGGTTTTCCCAGGCTACACGAGACCTGAAAACTAGTGCAAACATGAATTAAAGATCTGACTTTCAGAAATCGCACCAGTTGTTAAACTTAAAAATGACGGTGACGCTGATTCAAAGAGCATTAAAATGGCAGATCTGTTCAAACAGCATCCAACTTTTAAGTATGTGTCTGAAAGATGTTCCTTCCTGTTTACATCGGGAACACTGGTACCTTTAAACCCAGTTAAAAGCAGCCCGTCAGCGCCAATTAACAGCTTCATGAGTGCCATCCAATCAGTAATGACACCCGACACACCAACAAACAAAAAACCGACAGCAGCTTTCAAAGGCCGATGGTGCGAACGCTACTTCATCCTGTCATCCTTCTCATATGCTCTTTAAATATATGTGCGTCCTCCCTCCGGTGCGCCGTGCCTTTGATATCGCAGGGGTTACAAAATCATATCTTGCCTTTGAAAAGCAATTTCACGGGGGGAGAGGGATTTGTATAAATATTCCCTCGTTATGCGTGCCACGGGCCAGACGATTCTGATGCGGAAATTGCCATAGGCTTCTAAATAGCGATGCAAAATTGATGACTGCAGGGCCGCTGCACTGGTGTCAGGCAGTCGGAGATGCAACGGCATGAGGACATCAAGGCCGAGGCACGGCGATCAGGGATTTTCTCGTCCCTCATCTGAAGAGAGAGCGAAGTTCTCGACGAGTTCTCTCTCTCTCTCTCTCGCTCGCTCTGCTCAAAGGACTTAACAGACGAGAGCTTTAAGAGGCCAGAGAAAGAGGGTCAGACAAGAGCCTAGCGCTTATCTGCTCTTGACCACACCATCTTCTCCTCTCTCCTCTTCTCCTCCTCTCCCCCATCTTGATGGCTATTGGGGAAGACTCTTCAGATAAAGCTGTCTAATGAACATGCAGGAACTTTACTGCGTTAAGCATCGGAACATCGAAGGCGGCTTGAACTTTGACTCGTCTGCATTAGTGCTGAGGCCTTATCAGCGCTGGAGACTGCAGAGATTAGAGACTTCCTAATGAAGTGGAGGGATCGGAAAGGTTTTAGCGCTGCCAGAGTGGATTGCTTCCAACATTTTTCACCTGTTATCGCAGGTATCCAGATTGCTGTTGTGAGGCCAGGACTTCTCTTAGTTTCAGGTCACTGAAGAAAAAAAAAAAAAACTCTGGTTGGATCAAAGAATGAGTAGTTTGAGCACTGCTGACAGGGTGCTCAATGACCTTTATAGTTTTCACAGTTTCATTGGGGGGGGTTTGTTATTGGAGAATAACAAAGTCACAAGCCGGACTGGAACCTGAGTTTCCCACTTGAGCACCCAGGCTGAATGCATCTAGAGTAAATTCTAAATGCTGCAAGCTGATTCTTTTTTCATTTTGCTGTTTTAACTTGCAATCAACCAATCAGAGAGTTAGAACAAATCAGATGGTATGATCTATGGTATCCAGCAATCACATGACACAATAAGAACAAGGCCACCAAACAGACCACTAGCCTTTTTTTATTATAAATTTTTGTTTTCAAGTATTTTTGTCTTTTTCATGGGTGTTGTTGGTTTTTTTGAAGTTGCACCAGAATAGCCCCATAAGTTCATTACAAATAACAAATAACAGCAAATAACTGTTATAAAATAATAAACCGTTTAACAGCATTATAAAATGCTCATTAAAATAAAAATCCTAATTTTGATTTTTAGTGTGATTTTTAGCTATTTTAGTGTTAATAATATACTATTATATTAATTATTCATATTTTTATTTGCTAGTAATTGTATTACTTCAATCTAAACTTTTTTTATATCATTTAGTTCCCAAGGCAACATTTCTATTAGTTTCTATTATAGTTTTTCATCTAATATTTATATTTTATTTTATTTCAGATTTATTTAAATTATCTGAAACTCTTTTGCAAAATTCACTTTTATATTGTTTTTGAACATAATTATTTCTCCGCAGTGTGTGGACACAACCACCCTATCGTGGTAAAAATCCATCCACTCCGTTCAGGAATGTTCTCCAATGTGACGTAATCTGATGTAATGATGTAATCTGTTTAGCTCCTCCCCTCAGTGAGCTGTACACAGTCCGCCATGTTTATCTCCTCGCCAGAGGATCCAAGTAAGAGATGTATTCTTATTAAAGCTACTAAAGTAATTAAATCAAGAGCAGTAAGTGATTTTCTGTTTTTCTTTTGTTGTTTGATTCAAATTCACAGCATATCCAGTAGTAGGTAGGCTACTGTATATTATGCCGCTGTCACTTTAAAGGTACAATATGTAAGAATTTTGTATCAAAATATCCAAAAACCACTTGCACAGTGTTATTTCTTTCAATTGTGTACTTCCATTATCCTAAATGTTTCCAAGAATTTGTAAATTCAGAGAAATTCACAATTTTAAAAAGTGCCCGTCCCTGTTCACTTGTCACCTGTCAATGACGTAATATCCGCGTTATCCCTGGTTTCCGCTTGTACTGCCATAGTAACCATGGCGACAGACGTGGACAACTGCGGAATGTTTAGCGACAAGCTGTTGTTGTTTCGTTCAAACATTATGGACCATGCAGACTTTGGGACAAAAGGAGAACTAAAACGAGGATCAATATCAGCGTGGCGTTTTCGAGATGCCGAGAGCTCAATGTCCGTGACTAACTTCGACTTGACAGAGACGCCGCTCTTGCATGTACTTTATTAGACAGGTGAGCAAATGTACATATATGAATATGATCAGTATGTTATTCTAATGTTGATCTAGCTTACTGCTAATCTCATATAGCAAACAAACTAACACATAGATTAACATTAAAACTTTCAACACACTCAAATGCAGTTTAGTGTGATAGTGTAGACCAAGTGAAACAGCGATGCATTACCACACAAGTTTAATTAGTCAAATAAACTTACCTGTGTGAGTAGTAATTCAGCACTTGCTGGTAGTTCAGTAGAATTAAATGTCCTCATTCCTTTATATCCGTGGGACTCATGTGTGCCGCTGATATCTTTCTCTCATTAGTAGGGCTGTAATCAACCAAAGAAAATCTTGGTCGACTGAAGTCCTGAAATTTTCGACTAAAAATGACGTTAGGAAAAAAAAAAACGTTAAATTAATTATCTGCGCACTGTGCGCAGTATAGCCTTGTTGTCCGCCTAAATTAATTATAAATAAACATAACAAACTAGTAGGCTATTTGCAGTATATTAAATCATTTTTGACTTAATTATTTTGCACTGAAATGAGTCTGACACACGAGTCTGTCTGCTCTGACAGAGTTGCATCACGTGCACCTGCGCAATATCATAGCCTATGATTTCCGAAAATAGTAGGCTACTATGTTGTCAACTAGTGATATCATCACAAGAACATAGGAGCGCAGCTTCGCGGCTGAGACACGCATAGACTATTAACTTAAAGCTTTTACTCTTAAACACAAAAGGCACGTCCACTTTAATAAAAAAGAACATTTATTAAACAAACCAGATCAAGTAATAATATTCAGCAAACCTTCTAGTAGCCTACTTTCTTCAATCTGTCCGTCTTCTCCGGTGGGTTGGGCTAATCCAAAAGAAGTAAAAACAAGGGGGGTGTTCTGAAGACAGACTGTTACCTGTGAAACAGGAGTGCTCTGAAAACATCCCCATTAGCAATTAGTGCTTTCAACCTGATGAAATGAACGCGGCAAAACTGATGAAATGAACGCGGCAAAAAATCGACCAATCAGAATTTTGGTCGAGCCAGAACCTATCGACCAATAATCGACTAATTGACTGGGAGATTACAGCCCTACTCATTAGCAATCGCGACCTGCTTCATACCACAGTCATGTTAAAAACATCAATGTATTCACTCATCCATAAACATTATTAGATCCATCAGGATGACATCAAGTCCCGTCATTCCGCTTATCACTGCGTCATCAACTTACACCTTTGTTATTGTAAGAGGTTAGCGACCCCTAGCAGCGAAAGAAAATTCCATATTGTTGCTTTAAGACACAAATCTAATATACACATGCAATTTCTTTCCCTGCTGTTTACGTTCACAGACATAACCGACTGTGTTTATGTGAACTTTGTGTGTATTTCACAGTTTAAGCGCTCCTGAAAGTCCTGAAAGAGAACTTCTTTTAATACTCAAGGAAAATACAGAAGCTTTAAAACAAATGCAAATTATAACTTTCATGTTCACGAGTTCACACTTACATCAATTAAACAGTGTAATGATTATGCGTATTTGGCGTGCTGTCCGGGGGGAGGGCTCCGAGCTCTGAATTTTTGCCCGAACCTAGAGTACTCCCCCCGTTGTTGTAAGAGTATTTAGGACTAGAAGTGAGGAGCTGGGGTGGTGGAGGGATGCTGTTAAACGAACAGAGGTAAGTTTGCTGTATATATACACACCTCTTGACTCGTTGATTGGGTTGATTAACAGAGTGTGCTCCACTCGTGTCTAATTAGGTTTGATTATCTGAATGTGCTCCACATGTGTTTAATTAGGTTTAATTATCTGAACATGCTCCTCCCGAACTTTGTTAATAAAACATCATATGGTGAAAAACTGCAATGTCATGTGAGTGTGACCATGATAGAGATGATAATCAAAACCAAACAGATTTTTCGTTATTGGAATCTGAGGCATGCATGAGCTTTAAATTCTGGATAGGGGGCGGGAAGCAGCAGCTCATTTGCATTTAAAGAGACATGCATTAAAACAGCATGTTTTTGCTTCAACTCAAAAATGGCCATTCACAGCATGGTATAAAAAAAATATCTGTATGGTATTTTGAGCTGAAATTATACAGACACATTCTGGGGACAATTAAGACTTATATTATCTTGTGTATTATCTTGTAAAAAGGGGCATAATAGGTTTACATCTTGATTTTAAGAGGTTTTTTTGTGGAATTGTAATATAGAGTTACATTAAAATAATCTATTTATAGTAATTTATTAATTTAAATACTTTTAAGACATCCACTTTCAAAGTTTGCTGAGTCCCTGGACCCCTGCTTGAGAACCGCTGTTCTGAACCATTGTAAAATAGCTGACATACACACAGTTTCTCATCAGATGAATTAAGTTTTAATGTGCCAAGTTCAATGACAAGCATTTAGACTAATTAACTATTAGTTATGTATTTTGCATATGTTACTGTATTGCTGTACTGACATTTTTTAGGTGGTTTTAGGCTAAGCATACCACTTATGCATTACTGTATATAATTACTGGAATGCACAACCTCTCATGGATTAATGCTATGGATTATTATTTCATTTGACAGAGTGCACATTGGTCAGCACATCAAAAAAAAAAAAAAAAAAACAGAGTGTGTTTTACATGCTGTGTGTGTGACATGCTCTCAATAAACCACTCAAATCTGTCCTTTAACAAATATGACGGTCATCGTCCTCTGATGGTCAGTGTAACTGGTGTGTGTCAGTTGTGAGAGTTAAACCGTGTTGTCAGCTGTCTGTGGACACACAGTACATGCCCCCCACCGCCTGCTTCTGCGCAGGTTAATAATTCATTGTTAAGTGATAAATTTCTCTGAAGCATGAGGAATGGCAAGAAGAGCTGTGATAAATATGAAAGCACATTATAATTCATAAGCATATGTTGGATTAGTGTAAAGCTTCCACCCATATGTAAATTATTGATGCTGTGATCTGCAGCCTTTGGGTCTGAATGACTGTCACAGGTCCATGTGCATGACAAATATCACCTGTGCGTGATGATCATCACACCGTAATGTGCTCTTGCAAATTAAATATTCACATAGATTTTTTTCTCTGACTGGAAACTTTTATGGTTATGCTACTTAAAAATATCCAGGCCATGTTGGATGCTCCTGTGAGTGTCGGGGATTATGTTTTTTTACAGTAAGGTGCTTAGTGTGTAGTTTAATGGGACCTATGAACTTTAAAATCCAAATCCACTTCTAAAAGTATTGCCATAATAATTCATTATTCTACATGATAATTCATTTGTAATTTTTATCAAACATGTTTTTTTTTTCAAGTAGAAAACAATTAAATAGTAACCTATTTTATTGCATTCTCCCCCAAAAAATTTAAACTACAATTTCAAAAAAAAAAAAAAAAAATAAAAAAAAATAATAATACTACAATGTGTGTGACTGGATTGCTTACTGACTTGACATCATAAGTTCATCAACCTTGAAAACAAATAGTATCACTTTGAGATGGATAACTTCACAGCTCAAAATACTATTAATTCAATAAAAAAAGTAATTCATGAAAATGCTTAAACAAAAAGATAAATTTCTACACCTTCAGAAAGCTGGACTGGTCTATATAACTGCAATAATTATAATAATATAAAGGATGAAGAAAAAAAATATTAATAAAAAGTAGAGATGAGTCAGAATTATTTGCATTAAATGATTAACATCAAGCTACAATTGCTGTAGATAGAGCAGCATATTTACAGTGTATTGAATCTGGAACATTACTTTAATAAAAGGGTCCATGGCCTGCACAGATAATCTGGTTTAGTCAGCACATCATTGCATAATCATTCATGTCCAATCTATGTCCATTCATAATTCAAACGATGTAATAATATCTAATCATCAAGAGTTAGGATACGAATTATGATGTACAGAGGCATGCTCAATATTTCAAATATGGAAGAGTTTGTTACTCGGCTTTATTCCAGCTTCAACAGATGCTCCTCGTGATGCTGTTTGAGCTCGTCCTCTAGAGAACTCGGAGTTTAATTTCTGGAGGTATGTGGAGAGGGTCTAATGAGACTCGCGCAGGCTTCCCTCTGGATCATCATTAGGTTTTTATGAGCTGTAGATGCTGGTTTGAGCCTCTCGTGAGAGTTTCTACAGGCAAACCCTCTGAGACCCTCCTGATCTACAGCTCCAGAGAGAAGAACCATAAGTGCTGTATGAATTTAGCACGGCTGCTAAAAAGACCACAGGGAATCTCGCCACGGTAGTACCGTTTACGGCACAGTTAATGTTAATAGATGGTAATATTTTATTTCTATCTCTCTTACAGTTGGCATTTAAGCAGAGTGGATATTCATGCACCATATACGACACTAGAGCCTAGTCTAGGATTCAGAAGTAGAGAAAAGGCAGATGGATCGATGAATAATTTTGGGTAATTTGTGAATAATATGGCTATCAGCAGGTGAGCGATTAACAGAAGTGGTAGTGTCTCCCTTAAGGCTCATTCTCAGTGTTGTCTGTTGGTAATTTATATGGGTAACATTTATTTGAATTTCCATTGTTACACGTTATATGTATGTCCTGTAAGAAAAGTAAATTATGCATAATTGCATAAACCAAACCAAACCAAACCAAACTCTAAACCTATAGCAACTACATTAAATAATATTACTCAGTACTTATTTGTTTAGTTACACTGTAACAACATATTAAATTGTATTGTTTCTACTGTATATTAATGTCTGCTTTGTTTTTAAGTATTGCCATTAAAACAAATCCATACTGGTCGATCACTAGTATTTAGTAATGTATTCATAATGTGTAGTGATTATAAGTGCTATAAAAAGCTCAATTTTATTCTCCTAATTTTGGAAAAATTCATTGACTGAATATATTAAGCTATTCTCATTTATTCTATTTATGGTGAGATTTGAATGCCAGCAAGATCAAATATAGCTCCTTTTTTTCCTCATTTGTTGATAGAACAGTAGAGAAAGGGCATACAATTATTGAAAGAAGAGGAGAGAGTTTGATTGAGAAATTTTGGGAGTCAGTCACAATCATGTTTAGTTTATCTGTTTTGTTTAGTTCCTAGTCATAAGCTGTGTTCGAAATTGCCCCCATACCCTCATTTACTATTCCCTATATTACTCCACTAATATAGTCCACATGAAGGAGTGGATGAAAATGAGTGAGTGAATTCGAACAGAAGGGCTGCCGCTTTTACATAGTTTGTGCTTGCTTGCTGTTTAATAATCTTTTGAAACTTAGCAATCTGGCAGTTCCAGAAGTAAGGTGAAAAGATATCTTGAACTATGTCATGGAAACTAGAATGTATAAACCTTAATTAAACAATTTAATAATCAATTAAATTGTCATGAAACTCCCCCATGTTTTAGCCTGGTCGTTCACTCCTCAGAGTTAAAAGTCTCAATGGGCGTGTAAAGCTGTGGAAAAGTGTAGACAGGGGAAGAGGGGAGAAAACAACCAATAAAACACAGACCTGCAACACACTCATTATACAGACACATGGATATTAAAATCTGACCATGGAGAAAAAACAAATAAGAGAGTTGAGGGCACCTTGATGCATTTTAAAAATCTAACCCTATATGAAAACAAACTCCCAAAACGAGGGAGAAACGTGGAAGAACATTTAAAAGGTCTAATAATATATCATTACATTTAAGAGCATAGTATAGTCTCTGAACAAACAACACGCGTCAGTTTAACAGAAAGAATAAGGACGTAGTTACTTTTTGTCCACTGTTTTTTTTAATTGTCGGTCTACATCATTGTCTTCAGTGTATCAGAATAATCCATCGTGTCATTGCGTTCATGATCAGACGAATGGCTGTATCAGTGTCCTTATTTGCACACATATATATTTTATTTGAATAAGACTTGATTAAATGCCTGTGCATACACAATGCTGGTTCATGTTTAGAGCTCTAGAGTACATGAAATATGTGCATAAAAACTTGAAACACGCTTGCTCCGGTCTTGTATTTTATTATCTATATGATCCGCTTTGCGAGAGTTGTTAAACTCATTGCGGTGTTCCACGCAGAAAACACTCCGCATGTTGTTTGAATTCTCCCTGTAATGCGATCTTATGCGTAATACAGCGCAGTGATTGGGTTAAAAGAGTTCATTCTCATGAATAAGTGCAGAGATCCGATCAGAAACCGCTGATGTAGTATCGTGCCGGCAGCCAATCACACACTCCGAATGCATGCTTCTACCTCACATTCCTCGACGTTGCTTCGACTTTGCTTTTCAAACTGCAAAGAACGAAATTGCTCAGAAAAACGCAAAAATAACCAATTTTCACTTGTTGAGTGCTTTTAGTATTTGCATTGATCTGCAGCCTATATCTGTTCACATCTCAAAAAATATGTTTTGGGGCTTCATGACAGTGTTAGAAATTTAGCATGGTCATCTCACAGTGTGTTTGCTGCTACGACATCTGTCTACTGACTAGCCAATAAAAATGCAACATGAAATTGCGTATTGATCAATGTGACTAAATGTGCGCTAAACCTTAAAAGTTCTTACCTCAAGCTCCATTTGCAAGATTGGCATGCCAAGTTGGCCTCTTTTCCCTTAGACATGACTGCGATAAACTCTTTAGCTTCCTTCTCTTTTTTCAGGGCACATAAAAACCATAATTGCCAAAGTGCAATTCATCCAGAGGTGGACAAAGTACACAACTTCCTTACTTGAGTGAAAGTACAGATACTACTGGTCAAATATTACTCCGTTACAAGTAAAAGTTGTAAAGACCGATTCTTACTTAAGTAAAAGTGCAGAAGTACTCGTTTTTAAAAGTACTTAAGTATCAAAAGTAAAAAGTAAATGTCAATGCATTGTTTTATTATTGTTGCACTGTTGAATGTAATACTTACAGTTCCTTATGCCTCTGAATCTATGCCTGCCTACCCTCATATCAATATCACATTTATTTCTAGAACACAGCTCCAGTAGTGGGATTGAATATGAGATTGAATAAATGCACTCAATAACGTCTACAATGGTTTCGGACACCCAAATGGCTGTTCCCTCAACTAGTGCCCTTGGCTTAGTTTTTTGGCTTTGACGTCAACCCAACTTTCATTTCCAACCAAAATCCAACGTCTGTCCGATGTCGGGTTCTGACGTAAATCTGACGTCGGGTTTTGACGTAAATCTGACGTCGAGTTTTGACGTCAACCCGACTTTCATTTCCAAACCAAAATCATCCCCTGACTGACGTTACTACTTTCTACTCAAGGACCTTGACAGAAATGTAGTGGAGTAAAAAGTATGATATTTGTCTTTCAAATGTAGTGAAGTTAAAGTAAAAAGTTTCCAGAAAAGATAATACTCATGTAAAAAACAGATACTCAAAAAGTGTACTTAAGTACAGTACTCAAGTAAATGTACTTTGTTACTGTCCACCTCTGAATTCATCTTGCTCTATTTGTTTACCACTAGCGCATGCTGATGACGTTTTATTCCTTTGACACTAACCTGCATCGTAGCCGTAGACATCGTGTAGGTGTCATCATGATGTCATACCCAAATTTATAAAATCCATGTCATACAGTGTGATTTGTAATGATCTTATGGGATTGCCGAAATCGCACAGGCATTAGGGTATTGGGGGTGATTTTGGAGTTCAAATCAATCATTAGTTGTCATGGTTTCTCATTCGTTCTCACCTGTTCCCCGTTTCGTTGATTGCCTTCCTCCAGTGCACTGTCTTGTGTTAACGTTATGTGGATTGTGGTGGAATCTTCTTCTCTGTGTGAGCCTTATCGTTCATTCTGTGTCACGCATCATCCTTGGATTTTACTATACACGCAACTCCTGACAGAGTCCGATTCAAACCGGTATGGCCCACATGATCAACAAAGCATTGAAGCTTGTATGAAAGATAAAGTTCTACCAAGAATAATAATAATAAAAAATGCCATTATTTACTCTCCCTCATGTCATTCCAAACCTGTATGCTGTTATTTTTATGTTGAACACAAACATAATGCAATGAATTTTTGAAGAATCTTCACGTCGCTCTTTTTCTTTACAATTACAGTTCATGTTGAAGCACATCTGTTAAGCTCCAATAAGGACCAAAAACACCATAACAGCTGTCCATCAAGTCATATGATGCCTTGTGTGAAGAATAGACATTTAGGCTATCCATTAAAAATCTCCCCTCTGCTGCAGATTTCAAATCTCATTCCATACTCTGCATATTCAAACTAGCATGTTGCATTTGGTTACAACACATAAAATGGCACTTTGAAAGCTCAATGCACCTCAACACAATGCACACAGACAGATATCATATGACTTCAGAAGCAATATGGCATACTTTAGCAACATTGTGCCACTTGGAGTGCTGGGAAAACTGTCGGGAATCTTCCGGGCATTCCTCTCCCATTGTTAAAGTCTCTCCGTGGAAGGCACAGGCTTTCAAACGCGTACATACCGCTCCATTGTTCCTTTCATCAATTACATTAATTACTATTCAAATCCCCATTGTAGAAGCGATCCGTGCTATCAGCCGCTGCATCACGGAGGAGGAATCTAAGGATGTGTCACTCGCGGCCTCGTTTCTTCAAAAATCTCAGCAGACAATAAAGGAACACGGTGGGCTTCTGTTCCTGAGCTCAGCCTGGCCCGCTGCCAGCCGCACTTAAACCCATTACAGCTATCGCTTAAATTATTTTCTCTCTCTCTTCATGCAGCGGGTGAATTTCACAGTTATCAGTGCAAATAGACGGCGGCTCGGGCGGCGGGACGGGGGATTTGCTGTGGTTGCTGCTCTAAGGCTGTCTCTTAATTAAAGCTTTGCCCTGGGTTAACTAGTTCCATGTGCAACAGCTGCCACGGGCCAGATGGGGGCAGTGCCGTCTTACGGCAGGACGGGTGTGCGTGCACACGTTCAGGATAGAGTGCTCACATTACAGGGTGGGCCTGGGCGGTTTTTGATGGATTGCAAATGATTGTCCCTGAAAACAATAGCTGCTGGAAGTAGCGTGTGATATTGTCATTGGCCCCGCTCGCTTCAGAAACACATCTGCGCTGAAACACAAACCGCCTAAATGAGGGCAGGAGTTAGTCATAACTCAGTTAAGATGTCCTCCTGAATGCATCTGTGCCAGATCAGCTTCATTTATAAAGATAATGACGTTGGGATCTTCCAGCGGATCTCTGAGGTAACCTAGCGGAGAAGGTGCGCGCAGACACATGGGTAAGACTGATGGCAGATGGCACGCTCGACCAACGTGTCCATTAGTGAGAGATACTGGCCTGACGTCAGAGTAATGCGAAGGTTTTACAGCGTCTCCTCCACCTGTATCCGTAACACTCCGGGACTGATCTAATTACATTGTGACTTGATAGCAGTATATGAGTCAGGTTGAATGTGTAATTTAAGGCCTGATGAAGTCAGGAATTTGGAATTTGGAAACATGGAATTAGATTTTTTTTCCCAAATTCCATGTTTTCTGTTTTAATGGTTTAATTAAATTTCAATCATAGATAAGAATGCCTAATCAATTGAATTCATAAAACTTGAATAATTCATTAAAATTGTGACAATAAAAGGGCCATATGAAATCATTTTTTATTTTATTCCATGTTTTCTACTTTAATTTGAAAATTACATTCTGCTGTACAATAGTAATACATTTTTTGTTCTGATTTCTTCAAGTTAAATTGAATTTTATTTTGGCACGTTGATCTATTTATTTTGACGTGAAGACCTTTGAGTGTCTGACGATAGTTTTATCAAATGAAATGTTAAAATGCCAGTGAAGTGGCTCTCAGATAATCTCATGTCCTCAAAGGCTCTGTTTACACCTGGTATTAAGATGCGTTTTGGTCGATCGGATCACAAGTAGACGAGGGAGACGCATACCTGTTTACACCTGGTGTTTTAATGCTTCACTTTTGTCCACTTTCAACCACATCTGTCCTGATTTCTTCGAGGGGAGCCTATGGGTGGGTAAATGTATGTTTTTGGACAATGGACAAAATAAGCTCTCACAATTTACATATGAACGCGCCCGGAAATTACGGAAAAACATACGGAGAGCAGCATCTTTCGTTTCTGCTTTGACAGCCACAAGCCCCGCCGAACACTGTGAGTATGTGTTAGAAATCAGGAATGGTGAGAGAACATTGTGCTTGGAATGTTTTTCATCTTTAAACCAAGCTTGAGTCTTAATGCTGACAAAGTTTAAATCCCGTCTGGCTAGTGCACTTCCCATGTTTACCCATTGGTCAGTAGGTGGAGAGTAGACGGTCTTTTGTGGCTGTTCAGACAGATTTGACCACATGAGAGTTTACACTATAAAAGCAAACTGGTTGAATGGGTTTTCAGCTACCTCTGGAAGTGGTCAAGCTCAAAGCGTTTTAGACCCCATTTATACCTGTATTTAGCGTTGTCCACTTGTGATCCGATCGGCCAAAACGCATCTTAATACCAGTTGAAAACAAGGCCATAAAGTGAGACTGCAGCGATGAAAACACCACGACCGTCACGCATACTTGAGTATGTGTAGTAGACCAAACTGAAACGCACACAACATGCAGACTTAAGATTTCAATAGCTTTAATATTCACAAACACTTGTCCATATCATGACTTAATCAGTAACCTACTTTTGATTTATCCATCCAAATGTGACCAAATTCTGTGACATTCCATGTTATTTTTTTTTATGATTATGACTGCATTCCGCATCACTGAAATCATAGGGCCCTAGTAATTATAGCTCAAATCAGAGTGTGCTGTTGTATTGGACATAGAACAACATAATAATGTGCATAGAAATGCAGAATGATAGACGGATAGATTGCAAGTCAGAACCCATGCAGTCATTTCCAGAACTCTTGTGTGATTTGTGACTAATGCACAAACACATAAACTGGTGTCAGAGCATGTGTACATGAGTCCCACCACACCCACAACTCTTGCCAAGTTATCCCGAGCGCTCGCAGAAGCAAAGGAAAGTATCTGAGCGCGCACACACACTCATCAAGCGGCGCGACAAGCCGAGCGGGTGCGTGGCATTTCTCAGCAGTTTCGCGAGCGAACTGACACAACTGCTCTCCTCACAGTTTCTTTCTCGTCCGCGGATCCGTTTTCTGTCTATCTCTCTGCCAAA
Source organism: Squalius cephalus (assembly GCF_949319135.1). Taxonomy (NCBI): domain Eukaryota; kingdom Metazoa; phylum Chordata; class Actinopteri; order Cypriniformes; family Leuciscidae; genus Squalius; species Squalius cephalus. Next base: position 30,734,109 of record NC_137136.1, on the reverse strand, counting down.
CTCTTCCTCGGCGGTGGCACACATTCTGAACTAAAGCCTGACAATAACTATTTCCTGTTCCTGCGCTGGTGCCGAGAGCCGGCTTACTGGCAGCTAGGGAAAGGTCGAAAGAGTTTTCAAGATGGGGTTTTTCTTTGTGCTAAGAGCAGCAGCGGTGTGTGTGTGTGTGTGGGTTGCTGTGTAAGCCATTCCTGCTGCTCTCCGATGTACAGAAAGGACCGTAATGAGATCAGGCCTGTCATTACTGTTATTGATGTTCGCTCTGACACAGGAAGATATACACAATAATTACGGTGCTGGGAAGTCCCCGTGATCGTGTGTGTGTATGTGTGTGGCAGATTAAGGGCTAAGCTGACAGACACGCATTCTGAAGGGCCTGCGTCTCGAGTCCAACGCGAGGGTGTGTTGCTGTTGAACGAGCGTCGCGTGCATGCGTGCGTGCGCGTGGTGAGTGATTGTGAGCCTGTACGGAAAGGATCAGTAGATTTCGACATCAGTCAATGTCTATGGCAGGGCCTTTTGGATGAGTATGTGAACGCTCTCTCTGGATCGTGTATCTCTTTTCGCTGAAGTGTCTGCAGTGACTGTATGGATATGAATCACTTTAAATGTGTTGTCTTCGACGTGCTGCGACGGGCCACTCGTGGTAGTCGAGCTTTACGGCAAATGAAAATAAACTTTGTGCCGTTTTTAACAACCCCCTTCAGATGCATCACAACAGTCTGTCCCGCGACCCACCGAAACTGCTTCATGCTTCTCAAACACGCTTCCTTTGAGAACTGTCGATATGTGGATATCTCAGTCTGGTGCAGTTGTAGTCTCTCAAATGCAGTCTAATGGTCCGTTCACTCCAAGAATAATAACTATAAAGGTAACTATGACCATAACTATATTAGCGGTATTACCTATATTATATAGGTGTGGTGTGGACTCTGCTATTATTTTATATTTAGAAAGATTTTTTGAATCTTTATTGATTTCGGTATAGCCTAGGTATTGTCCTTGGTGTAAATAGGCCTTTGGTCAAGTCTTTTAAGTTCAAGTCAAGTCTCAAATGTTTTGTCAGTGTTTTTGGTAATGGAGTGCTTCAGGAATGAGTCCTAAAACTCAGAATCGAGTACTGCGATTTTTCCATTTCCGGTTCTGTCGTACTGAAGTCAATGGGTTTTTGGTTAAATGCCTGAAACAATCTCAAGATATTTTTAGACAGATCTTATTCTACAGCATGAAATACATCACTAATACCCCACTTTTTAAAGCTTTTACCTGAAAAAAGAAATGTAACAAGTGGCTAAATGGGACTATTGAGTTTGTCGGGACATTAAACGTCATCACGGCGAACAGGTAAACTCAGCTAGTCGCTAGTCCATTTTTTTACTTGTGTTTATACTTGCAAAATATTGCAAAATCACTTCACAACATGTAGATTTATCAGTTTATAGTACTGTTCAATTGTACTTGTTTTCAATTGTGGTGGAGAAACTAAAAGATCCACATCTGTCCAAAAGAGATGCACATATAAACAAATAGAATTTTCAAAGTAATTCCCAAAAATAAGGTGCTGGGCAGATTCATTAATGCTACAAAAAAAGGACAGTGGGTCCATATCAGAGAACATTATCAGAGAACACACACACACTTAAAAAAAAAAAAAAAAAAAAAAAAAAAAATGCAGAGCAGTGAAAGTGTTGGAATAGCTTCACCTCACATTCCTTTGCCCCGACTGCCCTCTGGAGCCGTGTGACAGTGGACATGGCAGGTAGGTGTTGACCTGTTGACCTCCTCGGCTCACCGGAGCAGACAGGAGCCATGTTAAGAGAGAGGGATCGAGGGATGATGGGGATTTTGGGGTGGGTTTCTAGTCTTTACAGTGAATGATGGGGGTGCTGCATGCAAAACTACATCCAGTAGAGTTTGTGTTTGACCTTGAGCAGAGAGATGTTCTGACCTCACACGTCAAGAGATGAACTTTCATCATAGTGCTATTTCTTAAATGGGACTTACTCTTTGCATATAATTTATGAAGTCACTAATGCTCAATAGAATCACCATAAAGTTAACATAACAATAAGACTAATTGCCACTTTGCAATTGTCTATTTTCTCTTTACAACATTCTGTAGAATTTGCAACAATTTAGTCACCTTACTAACAAGTCATCCAGAATCTAATTACTGGAATGATAGTCCAGAATTGTATTTCAAATTTGAATTTAAGGAAGTAGTTAAATGAAATTAAACTATTGAAAGTGTTGCTTTTGAAATATTTTATTTTAATGCTAAAGTTCTTACAATTAAATTACATTTAAAAGTTCCTATTCACATCAAAGTCTCTTCAGCTCACCAAGGCTGCATTTGTTTGATCAAAAATACAGCAAAACCAATAATATCGTGAAATATTATTACAATTTAAAATAACTGTTTTATATTATAATATTTTTTAAAGTGAAATTTGCTCCTGTGATGCAAAGCTGAATTTTCAGAAACATTTCTTATTATTATCAATGTTGAAAACAGTTGTGCTAGTTCATATTTTGTGGAAACTATGATGCATTTTATTCAGGATTCTTTGATGAATGGAAAGTTCAAAAGAACAGCAAATCTGTTGTAACATTATAAATGCATATTTGTAACATTATAAATGTATATTTATAATGTCATTTTTAATAAATTTCATGCATCTTTGCTCAAGAAAACGTCTCGGTTACATATGTAACCCTCGTTCCATGAGTAGGGAACGGAGACGTTACGTCAGTGACAACGAATGGGGTTTCTCTTAGAAAGCCTATCACCTTCGAGAATTAGAAAACGAGCCAGTTGCAAGGAAATGCCATGGGTCTGCGGAATTTGCATAGCGCAACTCCGCCAGACCTCGTGAGTATATAAGGAAGTACTCTGGCAACATGCAGTATGTTTTGTCGCTGAGGAGCCGAGACTGAACTCAGGCATTCCAGCGGTACAGCGGAAGTGGCAGGGAGATGTAACATCTCCGTTCCCTACTCAGGGAATGAGGGTTACATATGTAACCGAGACGTTCCCTTTCGTGGTCACTACGAGTTACATCAGTGACGACGAATGGGGTTCCCAGTCTAATCACGCCATCTCGGCTGTCTTCCAGTGCCCTGTGTAAGTCTGAGCTCCCTGTCGTGAGACTAGTGTGGACAAAGGACTCCTACTTAACACAAGAATACCAAGGTACTCATATCTCAGTGGAAATATGCAATTAGTGCCTGCCTGAAGGAGGCGGGGGGGGGGGGGGCTTACAAGGGAAAGACACATGCTCAGAGAGGCTTACAGTGGAAATACGCATGTGGGGGGGCAAGGGCACGGAAGCTTGTGGAGGGATCGGTTCAAGATGCGCAGATCCAGGATTGGCCATAACCCACCGGTCTTCTTGGGTACAATGAAGTTGGGGCTGTAGAAGCCGGACTTCATTTCGGCTGGAGGGACAGTCTCAATCGCACCCTTCGCCAGTAGGGTGGTGACCTCCGCTCGTATGACAGGGGCATTGCTACCGACCATGGTGTAGTGGACTCCCCGGAAGCGGGAGGAGACCACGCAAACTGAATCGCGTAGCCGAGCCTGGTGGTTCTCGCGACCCAGTGGGACGGGTTGGGAAGCTCTAGCCAGGCTCCCAAGAACTGTACCAGCGGGGTCATGCGAACCACAGACGGCTGACGGTGGCACGCAGCTCATCAAAGAGCCCTGGGTCAGTCCTGCCCTCGTGCATGTCCCTGAGCATCCGTGCCTGATAGACCTGCAGGATGGCCATGGCATGCAAAGAGGTGGCTGCCTGCCCCGCAGCTCTATAGGACTTCGCAACAAGAGTTAACGAAAACCTAAAGGCTTTGGAGGGGTGCTTAGGGTCACCACGGGAGGAAGCGCTCTGAGGACACAGTTGCATTGCAACAGACTGTTCCACCGGAGGAACCCCAGTGTACCCTTTGGCAGGAAAGGAAAGGCGGAGAAGGTCGCCGAGCGATAGCGGGAAGACAATGGTGCCTTCCAGGACCTCGTGACCTACTCATGCACTTCCGGGAAGAATGGTATTGGGGGCACCCAAAAACCAATCATCCAGCTGCCCGGGAAAGCATGGCAGTCAACTCAGGATCTGACTCGGACAGTGCTGGCACACCTGAAGGCGGCAGCACAGCCGAATCATCATCTTCCGAGGACTCCTGCACACCTTGTGATGCTGCGACGGACGTGGATTCCTCGTCTGAAGTGCCACCGAATGAGACGCGAGGGGTAGCGTGTGAGGGCGTGGAATAGTCTGCGCTTTGTTTCACACCGTCACCCTCAGATCACCCTGTCCAACAGCCAATGTACCGCCTCTCGAGGAGGGGTCAGATCGGGGTGTGAATGAGGGGACTCTCCCTCTAACGAGGTCATTGAGTCTCGACCGCAGTGTCGCGATGGTCATGTTCCCACAGTGAGAACATGATTCATTCACAAAGGCTGCCTTAGCGTGATCTACGCCCCAACACGTAAGGCAGCGATTGTGCCCATCAAACTCGGAAACAGTTCGACCGCAACCAGAAGTGCACGGGCGAGACATCTTTAAAAAGACGTGCCACGCGCAAGCTCTTTTGTGAGAGGGGAACTCCGCAGAGTGTTGAAGCGACCAGGTTGAAACACACGACTGGCAGACCACTGCACAGATCAGCAGGCAATGTGAACTCGCTGGAATTCGCCGTCACACCAACACCTGGAGAGTCGCTCGTCTCGAAGAGGTGAGAGATAAGAATGATGTGATCTCAGAATGGCTTGTGTAGTGAAGAATGCTCTTGGCTCCGAAGCGAAGACATAACTGCATGTTGCCAGAGTACTTCCTTATATACCCACAAGGTCGGGTGGAGTTACGCTATGCAAATTCGGCAGACCCATGGCATTTCCTTGCCATTGGCTCATTTTCTAATTCTCAAAGGTTATAGGCTTTCTAAGCGAAACCCCATTCGTCGTCACTGGCGTAACTCGTAGTGACCACGAAAGGGAACTATTAATTTCTTATAAAAAATAAATATTTACAGGTATATTTCCCTTCTAAGACTTGAGGACACTTAGTGAAAGTGTATTGATGTGACTGTAGGCGCCAGACTCTCGTGCTCCAGGAGTGCAACAGCATCTGCTATTGAGCCAAAGCACCGTTCCTGTCTGACAGCTCACAAGCTCCTCAATTCTATCTGTGAGTCTGAAGAGAGGCTGCTCATGGATATCACACAACGCATGCTATCTGGTGATAAGGGATGGGTGGAATGGTTGTGAAAGAAAGAAGCACCCTGAAAAGCAGTCAGAGATATTTCAGTCTGTGCTTTACAATTAGCACTAAAGACCTTCATCTCTTTCTTCTTCAAGCTTTTTGTTTGGTGGTATACTGTAGCAGGAAACTGAGGATTACATTTTCTGTATTTTATTTGTGGGCCTTTGCAGTAGAGAGACAATAGGAAGATGAGCTGTTCATGGGATCTAGCAGAGTCTCAAGATTGAAGCATGTACACAAACCATTGGGTCAGAGTTTATGTTTACTAGATCTTGTCCAGATCCAGACCAAATAATAAATTCATATTTTTTTATAAACTTACAGAGAAATGTTTGTCTAGTCATCCAGCTTCAGAAGGTTTGGGGTCAGTAAGACTGATTGATTGATTGATTGATTGATTGATTGATTGATTGATTGATTGATTGATTGATTGATTGATTGATTGGTTGATTGATTGATTCATTGATTGATTCATTGATCGATTGATTCATTAATTCAAATATTTGAATTACTATCATTGATTATCATTAATCAAAACTGACAGAAAATAAATGTATGATTTCTATTTCAAATAAATGTTGTCCTTTTAAACTTTCCATTCATCAAAGATCCCTGAATAATAATAATAATAGCATACAAAATATTTTATTACAGTTATCACAGATCAAGTCAGTGTATGTAGTTTATTATTTAAAATATTTTTATCAGTTTTTTTATGTTCATCAATTTGACAAACACCTATCATGAGTTAAAGGTACAGTAGCACTCAAAGTCTGGGGTCAGGAATATATATTAAAAAAAATTCAGGGATGCATTAAGTTTATCGAAAGTGACAGTAAAGCCATTTATAATGTTACAAACAATTTTCATTTCAAATAAATGCTATTCTTTTGAACGTTCTAATCATCAAAGAACCATGAAAAAAAAAAAAACATTCACGGTTGTCATAAAAATATGAAGCAGCAAAAACTACATTCAATATTGATAATAAGACATTTTTGTTGAGCAGCAAATCATCATATTAGAATGATTTCTGAAGGATCATGTGACACTGAAGACTGGAGTAATAATGCTGAAAATTCAGCTTTGCATCACAGGAATAAATTACATTTTCAATCATATTCAAATAGAAAACAGCTATTTTAAATTGTATTTAAATTTTTACTGTGTTTTTGATCAACTAAATGCAGCCTAAGTGATCATAAGAGGCTTCTTAAAAAAAAAAAAAAAAAAAAAAAAAATCTTACTGACTCTCTTACTTACTGTGTGTGTGTGTGTGTGTGTGTGTGTGTGTGTGTGTGTGTGTGTGTGTGTGTGTGTGTGTGTGTTAATGGTATCTTTGATGGTTCGGATCTCTCCTGGGAAGGACATTTCAAGACTGGACCTCTTGAAATTTGATTTGACGAACTGAGGACCCCTTCACCACGGCCACAGCGTCAATGAGCGGGACACTTTTACTAGATGAATAATGTATTGGGCTGCATTATGTTTTACACATTCAGAGTGTCTGGGCTGTAAATGGTAATAAGTCGTTGTATCCGGTCACTGTTTGGCATGAACCCACATGAGCGTGTCGCCCGCGTCGTCTTTTAGTTTTGGTCTGTCAGTTGTGATGCCGTGCTCTTCAGTCCAGCGTTCATTCCCTTCAAACGGCCCAAAACAACAACTGCCAAAAACATACAAGCACCGAGCTAAAAGAGACCTTGTTCATTTTGCACTTCTACAATAACATATCGAGCTCCCCTGAGGTATAAATTACTGTAAGTTATCTGATTTACCCCCGTTCATTCATGACCTGGTTAAATATGTATGTAGGCGCTCACTGCGCTGAGCTGGGCGGCTTTGGTACGGTGGCCCGGAGGTGATTTATTATGTTAAAGCAGGCAGACGTTGACCTTCCTTTAATTAACACTGATGGAGATAAAGGTGAGCGCGGAGACGATGAAGATGGATTCGTGCACATAAATCATCGGCCGGGCTGTTGAGAACGGTGAAGGTACAGGAATAACCTTGGGGTTCACAGGTTAAATGAGCATTCACAGAGGAGCATGGATCATCACTTATACCGACAGCAGCCATTGTAATCTACAGCTCTGTGTTTACCTCCCTTCATTTATTAATTTAAAGCCCTCCATTTGCTTACACTCTTTTTTCCTCATAGTTCTTGGTGGGAAGCTTTGTTAATTAAACAATTGCATTGTTTTGGCCTTTCTACAGTCAAAGGATGCAACATATGACCTCCTATACCGCCTGAAAGACTAGTACCCGCTATTCACATTCACACATTTAAAACAGGATATTTCTTGGGATTTAGTACAATCAGAGGGCTGAACAATAAGGATGTACACACACACACACACACACACACACACTGCATTTTCATGTTTGATGGGGACTTTCCATAGACATAATGATTTTTATACTGTACAAACTGTATATTCTCTCCCCTTACATTAACACAACCCCTAAACCTACCCATGACACAAAACTTTCTGCATTTTTACATTACCCAAAAAACAAAAACAAACACTTAGTATAATTTATAAGCTGTTTTCCTCATGGGGACCAAAAAATGTCCCCACAAGGAGAAGGATTTCGGATATTGCCATCTTTTTGTCTCATAATGTAGGGTTTACCAGGACACACACATACACGCATGCACATGCACGCACGCAAAAACTCACTTCATTTAGGTTTTTTTTTTTCTTAGTTTTTTTTTTCCTGACAACAAGACATAATATCATGTCATTTTACTTATTTAGTAAATGCTTCTTGATTTAATAATTTTTGGATATTTGGATAAATAATAATATGTATTATTTAAAAAAAAAAAAAAAATGTTTACAGACATGTATGAGTCCTGCATCATAAAACAGATTCCTCTTTGGAAATTTTCCACTCTGTTTTACTGCTTTAATAAGTATTTAATTATTATTGCACACAATCCTATTAAATTGCTAGCAGGGAACATTTTAGACACACTTCATTGCCTAATATTGGCCATTTAACACTTTCCTTCAGAACTCGGTGTTAATGGTCTGGCCAGAGGCGAGGGGAAAGTTATGATGTTAAACCAGAGTTTAAGATTAACATGGTTGTTTGGTTAATAAATTACACGCAATTTCAAATGAAAGGCGACAGCTCATGAAGGGCAATGAGGGAGCTAATTCTGTTTTTTTACAAAAAAATCATGTGACAAGTAACTAAGAACAATCTAAACTTGAGAGAAACATCATGCGAATGAACGGAGATGACTGACATCCTGGAGTTTACATATGTCAGTGCTTAAGGACTCTATAAATGATAATAATGACCTCTTTTGGTTCAAATGAATAATTGAGACTTCTTTTATTCATGCATGGAACACACAAACAGGAGTGTGGGATATTATTCTGATTTCGTGTGTGTGTTCGCTAATGAGCACAACATACGGCCCTGCATGCTACGCCAGTACCAGCCAATGTGTCATTTTGCCTCTCTTGACATTTTCATGGCTTAAAATGATTCATGCATTTTGAGTGTTGTTTTTCCCCTCCTTCCCCCCTCACTTCTATCATCAATTCATAAATAATGCATTTATTTATCATGAAAATCTGTTTTGGAATTAAAGACTACCACACTTCAAAGACAGGAAACCTTTGATATGTTTGATTCTCGCGGAATATCTGCTTGATTTATTCAATTTATGCAAAACACCTCTGGGATTATAAAGGTGGCATTTGAATACATTTGAGTAAACTGAATTATATAATAAGAATGGCTGCTGTCCGAAACATTAAAGTGAGGCTAATCCTCAGTTTTAACAGGCCATTTTGGGTGCATGTGCATCCCGTGAAGTGACATGATATGGACGGCACTACATGGAGATTTATGAGCATAGTTTCAAATGACTTTGCTTTAACGCTCTTTCACTTCCCTTAGCCTCTTGATATCCAAGTTCAGAGGTGTCTGGAGGGGATAAGGCTGTTCTTTTAACTTCTGTGTTCAAAACATCCATAAATTAAAGATCGCCGCATGCCACACACACGCAGCAGCTGGGGGTGGGTTGGGGAAATCATAATTCATTAGACACTGGGCTCTGACTAAAGGCTGAATATTATAAAAGGTGTGCGGTATATTTAATTTATCAGCACTTGTAAATGGCTGTGCTAATATTGCTTTGTTACAGCCATGAGATATTACTGGTCAAACAAGGCTTCATGAATTTCTATTACAGTCACTTGACTGACATCACAGACTGAATCAATGCCATGTCTTGCGAGAGATTCTGATTTACTTACACGACGTTCAAGTAAATCAAGCCAAAATGGTTCTCTCGCTTACATTTTTTCATTTGCAGCGTACATTGATCTCAGGTTTCAGTAAACTGTGCAGAAGTATGAGTAAATATTAGATAATAGGCTTATGCATGGTTTATTCTTTGCAGCTTTCAAATGCACTGTGTGTGTGTGTGTGTGTGTGTGCGTGTGTGTAAAGTGGTTTTAGTTTTGGGAGACTGGAGTCTACTGATTTTGAAAAATTTGAATGTCTGACTGAAGTCTACTTAATGAGAACATCTTTATTATATAGCCAATAACTATTGCTGTTGGAGCTACAGGCCCATGATAAAGACACGATGCAGAAAACAAGTAAATTGTCCACAGTACAATTATTAGGTCTCACTGTATATAAGGTGTCTTTAGCTTCAAAGTACAAGTACATTCAAGTTAATCCTTTGATACAATGCACAGTATGTGCGTGTTTTTACATTGTACATATTCAAAAAAATTTTACCTGCATGTAATTACAGCTGTAAATCATTTCTGTAATTACATCTATAATGACACTGTTGACTCTTCTCTTACTCCTTGACCCACCCTTAAACCCAAACCACCAAACCTGTCCCTAACCTTACCCATATCCCTCCTCAATAGCCGTACAAGGCATTTTGCAATACAACATGAACACAATAAAGTACCCTGTACTTATTATTATTATTATTATTAATAATTTATATATATATATATATATATATATATATATATATATATATATATATATATATATATATTTTTTTTTTTTTTATTTTTTTATTTTTTTATTTTTTTATGTAAGTAGACACATATTATGAATGTATAACCAATTATTGTATTCGGATCATACCGATGGCATTTGAGTAAGAATGCTTGCTTGTCATATAATAAAAGTAATGAAAATGTTGTGGATTTCTATTATTATGTTTTATTATTGCCAAATTTAGTGAGATATTCTATGTACAATATGCGTGTGAATGCATTTTGCTTACAAAAATCATGTAATGCTTAACATTGAAACTTTCTCTGTAATTTAACTGTCAGGAAGAAAAAAATGTATGTTTGTCAGAAACATCATTCTAATCAATTTAGATGCATGCTCAGTGACAAAGACCCTGCAATTTACAATGCTTCAGGATACTACGAATCATAATAATGACTTATTTTGGAATTAATAATTGATTGCGATTTTTTTATTCACGCACAGGACACACAAACAAGAGTAAGGGATATTTTTATGATTACGTCCCTGTGGAAACTAATGAGCACAGCATGCATATGTATAGTATGTTGTGATCATATGATAAACCATATGCTATTGTGTGTAAATGTGTTCTAATAATTCAAGACCGCAATATCTTACGGTTACTCTTTTTGGTAACACTTTATTTTAGTGTTCTTCCTTGTTATATATGTTACATGTAATTACTATAGTAATAACAAAAATGTATGCACAATTACATGCAACTAAACCTCAAACAAATCCTGGTAACACTTTATTTTACAGTGTCCTTGTTACATCATTTACATGTACTTACCATAGGAATAACAGTAAATCATGCATAATTACATGCAACTAACCATCAACCAAACCCTAATTCTACCCTAACCCTATAGTAAGTACATGTAGTTGCTTAATATTACTCAGTACTTAAATATATAATTACACTGTAACAATGACACCTTAAAATAAAGTGTAACCCAAATCCTAATCCTACCCAAACCCTTTAGTAAGTACATGTTGTTCATTAATATTACTCAGTACTTAAATAAATAATTACACTGTAACAACAAGTGTAACCCTCTTTTTTTTAAGGTGTCCGTGTTCCAGTGTAATTATACATTTAAGTACTGAGTAATAATAATTAACTACCTTTTTTATTATCATTGCAGCTCTAAAATGCACCAGTTATTGTACTTCAAGTCATTGAAGTTATTGTGATCTACTTCACACATAATGCTCGAATACTCTTCATCGGCACAAAACAAGAGAAAATTCATGTTATACTGGAGTGTTACCTTTAGTGTTACAATTAAAAACAGATACTATATTCTGCTATGACCATCTCCTTTGCTTAATAAGGAAATCACTGGTGTGCTGATGAGCAAGGAGCTTCAGGCCCACATCCATGACACGACGCACACCTGGACGTCCAGTGTCATAGTGCTTATGTAAATGTTTGGGGTGTTTTCCCCATGAAATTACAGTTGTAATCGGGTCATCCAGGGAATGTGAATTCCCGTGAACGAGAGAGCTGGAAGCCATTAATAAGTCCCACGTTTGGACTGTTCCTCCTGTAATTCATCCTCACTTCCTGTCTTTGAATCTGGAGAATGGAGCATGGGTGTTGCGCGCGGGGGTCTGGGGGAGGGAGACGCCGCTGAATGCTTGTCCATCACCTCTCTCAGCAGTTACAGGTGGTCTCATTTTCCCTCCAGCAGATAGATGCTGCCTTATGACAGCAGGCCAGCAATTTGCATGTTCGACAGACAACAAACGGCCTTGTGCATGTCAAAATAGGTGGCGGTGCGTGACAGTTCCTACACAATGCTGTCTCCTTTTGGCTTGACCCTCCGACCTCTCTGCATGTCTCCCTCACAATCAGGAGGGAGATGGGGAAGAAATCACGGCCGCCCCCTTCCTCTGAATAAATCTGATACCAATGCCATTATCTCTCTTCCTCTCAGCACTCCATCAACAGCTTCCCCCAACCCCTGTGTCTCACCGCTCTCTTGCTTTTCTTCTCGGGCTTTAAGAGGGGGTTTGTTGAGGTCGTCGAGTCTTGGAGGGCACTCAGAAATAGCCGAGCGGGTTATTTACTGTGTGAGATAATGATGTGGAGGGGTCATTGTCGTGAGATCCTTCTAGTTCTGTTGAGACAAATTGCAGGATGAGATGTGCCTGGCGACGTGCGTTATCGATACCGGATTATAAATATCCACCTTTTCTGGCTGTTGCATATAGAAAAACCTATAGCTGAGCAAAATATGACGAGCACCAACGGACAGTCACACTATTTTACAAATGATGCAACGAGGGACTGTGATGGAAACAAAAGCCTGCACTCTAAACTCGTAATTGGAAAGCCAGAATTTCCAACTTCCTACTTGGAAATACGCATCAGGTCAACACTTAGTCACACTTCCAGCTCATGCAGAAATCAACAACTCACCAGATTGCAGATCTGTATGATGCTAACGCGAAGGCACCTGCAGAAGTAGACATTTTGATTTAGATTTTATTATGTCCATCATAAAACTGATTTAGTAAATGTTTGCAGAGGCACACTGCAAACAAAATAAACAAAAAGTCTGACATTTCTAAATCTAAATTTACAGAGAAAAAAAAGTATATTTCATGAACTGATATAATGACCTAAACATGAAATACATTTTTTACGTGTACAATATAGGTCTACTGACAACCACAACCACCTTAAAGACACCAAGCAAAAGAGCAAAGAGAAAACCACACAATGAATCAAAGTGTAACACAAATAGCTTTTCCACAAGCTACTTGAGGTCAATACTAATATGCACAGGCATACACACAAATACAAAACACAATCATGGTAATCATGTGGACACTAAAATAATGTGTAACACTTTAGAATACTGTATCTTACTTACTGCATAACTAATAAGGAATTATTGAGGAACTAATAGATAATTATTTATTAACACTTAAGTCACTACTGTTAACTACTAAGGAAGATGTGTTAACTAATTAGTATGTAATAGAATTGTATGATTGTGTTAAGTTTCAGTTAGTTAATCAATAACTAATGAATTATGTCATAACTCTTGAAGAACTATTATTAATTATCTATTAATTAATGTGCAAGAAAAATAACTAAGAAGTAACTACTAATGAACAGTCATACACAGTGTTTACTACAATAAACTGTTTTATTTTAGCAGTGGAGTGGTGGATGAAGTACACAAATCAAGTACTTTAGTAAAAGTACAGATAACCCAATAAAATATTACTCCAGTAAAATGATAAACTATTGGCCTATTCATTTTCAAAATTACCTTAGTAAATATACAAAGGTAATTACTTAATAAGTAAAACGCACTGATCAATGTTTTTTATTTTATTTTCTAGCCAGTTTTAGTCATTCTTCAGCACTAATAAGAAAGATAAGTGCAGACATTTACTAGGCTATATATTGATCTGCAAATAAGCAAACTTTTTATTTAATTAGCAAAATGTATCATAATGTATGATAACTTATCTATTTTACAAAGGTTTAGATAATACCGTTAATAATGTGTTTTTTACAGAAAGTTTGATTTGAGTCAGAAGTATGTGGTAATTCTGTATTAATTACTAATGAGTTCCCTATATTCTCACTTTAGAATACTGTTCCAGGTTCCAAGTAATTCCTGAATAATTATCTAATAATTATTTGTTAATTACCAATTAATTTCCTTATATGTTCACTTTAGAATACTGTTTCAGGTTATAAGTAGCCTAATTCCTGGATAATTATTTGATAATTATTTATTAATTACTAATGAGTTCCCTATATTCTCACTTTAGAATACTGTTCCAGGTTCCAAGTAATTCCTGAATAATTATCTAATAATTATTTGTTAATTACCAATTAATTTCCTTATATGTTCACTTTAGAATACTGTTTCAGGTTATAAGTAGCCTAATTCCTGGATAATTATTTGATAATTATTTATTAATTACTAATGAGTTCCCTATATTCTCCCTTTAGAATACTGTTCCAGGTTCTAAGTAATTCCTGCAGAATTATTTGATAATTATTTATGAATTACTAATAAGTTCCCTATATTTTCAGTTTCCCTCAGTCATTGCCTCAAACATGAATTTACTCAATGGCATTCTATGCTGAGGAAAACAGACACACACAGTACTGTATATAAAATATAAAAACTAATCTGAGGTTAGTTTTGTATGACTGTTCATTAGTAGTTACTTCTTAGTTATTTTTCTTGAACCTTAATTAGTAGATAATTAGTAGTAGTTCTTCAAGAGTTATGACAGAATTCATTATTTATTGATTAACTAACTGTTACTTAACACAATCATAAAAATATATTACATACTGATTAGTTAACACATCTTCCTTAGTAGTTAACAGTATTAGTGAAGAAGTAGTTAATGAATAATTACCTATTAGTTCTTCAATAATTAATTATTAGTTATGCAGTAAGTAAGATACAGTATCTAAAGTGTTACCAAATAATGTAATACATATGTATTTAACAAGATAAGATGTAACATAAAAAAAACAAATAAAAAAAACATGGTTTAAAACATCAAATGTCAATTTATGTATTTTCATAAGATGACGTTATTTTTTTGCTAGGTAACACTTTATTTTACGGTATCCTTGTTACATATGTTACATGTACTTACCATAGTAATAACAGTAAATTATGCATAATTACATGCAACTAACCCTCAACCAAATCCTGATCCTATCCTAACCCTATAGTAAGTATGTAGTTAATTAATATTACTCAGTACTTAAATTTTTAATTACACTGTAACAATGACACCTTAAAATAAAGTGTAACCGACTATTTTAATTGTATAGCATTTTACTGTAAATGTACATGAACTTTTGAAATATCCTCTTAGATCGGTTACATTTTGGAACTTACTGTTAACCAATTAACAGGTTTGTACACTTTTTTAGCATTGCAATTTTTCCTTTTTTACAGTGTATGTGCAAATCTGCACAACAAATGCTAGCAATACAATTTTGCTAGATAATTCAATTTGTCAAAAGTGTTGTATTTTCCCAGCTACGGTCTTTGGACAAATGCTGAGAAAGGCCAGAAATCTCTTGTGTCGTGCGTCATGATTTTTTTTTTTTTTTTTTTTCACATACGTTTGAAATAAAGGTATCATTCCTTAGGTGTAGGCATTAGAAAATCAACAACAAAACACATAATCTAATTACAGGTTTGGAATAGTCAAGTAGTATCTGTGAGAGTCAAGAAATGTTTGATTTAATTTAACATGCCTGCAAATTACAGCAAACAAATGACATATAAGATTGTGTGCAATTACATAATGCTGGATTATTTGTCATGATTGTGTTCTTCTGTAAGATTTGGCCCACGTCTTCAAATGACTCATGCCACATCACTAGAAGGGAAACTGAATGTGCTTCAGTAGCGTGAATAAATGAGATCTCCCTATAGATGAGCAAAACAGACAAAAGAGATGATTCACTGGCCTATTCCCTCCTGCCTTATCACACCCTAAAAGAGTGAGTAAATGAACTTCCATTAGCAGATAATGATCCTCAAAGAATGCTGACCTTGATTCCAATAGACAGCTAATTGCCTGTTCACACCTGTAACTGTAGTGTTTCTCATCTTTTTAACTGTGAATTAACTACCTCGCCCCAGAAATTTCCAGTGTCACTGTGCTGAAATTAGATGTTCGCTAAATTAACTGCCACTTTCTCTCAGCCGACAGCGATATTAACTTTTGCTCACTTGCCGGCGTTGATAAGACACTGATTCAAATGAATATCCGTGTACAGCAAAATCTGGCTGAAAGTGGAGCGTGAGATAAAAAGAGCGTGTTATCGCAGCCCAGGTTTAAGCGTATACTTTACATATTTAAGGGGATTCTTACATCATGAGCTCGTGTTTTAAGGGGTGCTGGTAAAAGTCAGCGGAGGTTAACTCGATGAGGGCAGCGCTTTCGACAAGAATATTCATCAGTGAGAATAATCCAGAGCACTGTTAATCCACAAGACTATCAGTCCTCTACATGGAGAGATTGTACCATCACAAAAGTCATTAGATACTCATGATGGTTTTGCTTGGCGATGTACAGATATTTATATGAAACTGTGTTTTGTGAGCTGAAACCCGCATGGAGATGAGACCCTCATGACTTGATATGCATTAAAAGATTTCCAGTTTTTCTCTTTATTTAAAAGTCACAGTAAATCTTTGACAATGCCTTCATTATTTATATTTTGAGCATGTAATGTGAAAAAAGGTAACTAGAGGTACATTTCACAATCAAGCTCAAACTCCCAAATTATGCATAAATGTGAACTTGGTCTTAACCTTAACAAGAGAAACAAATTTTAACATTTAAAGTGTAATTCCCAGCAAAGTATGCTATAAAAGTATGTTTAAGATAGTTTATTCATTTTAAAAGTCCACAGGGCTAAAAGTGAACACATCTAACCCAAAATAAGACATCTTTGGATCATTGTGTAACCACACTAGTCATAGTCAACATATTGATGTGTTATTAGAGGTCCCTTTAACACATTCTGTTGACTATAAGTAACATTGCACCTACATGTCTACTAACTCTCATTAGAGTGTTAGTAGAGCATTAGTAGACTGGTAGGGTTTGGGTTAGAAGAATAAATTGACATGTAGTTGCAAAGTTACGTAAAGTCATTAGAATGTCTGTTGGAGGACCATCACAATACAATGTTAGCAGATGTTAAGCAAAAGTATATACTAATGCTCTTTAGAGAGTTAGTTGATGTAGTTGCAAAGTTACTTATAGTCAACAGAATGTACAAAAGGGACCATCAAAATAAAGTGTTACCATAGTTTTTCACTGAAAATCTTCTCCTCAAATATAGTCTCCATTCCACATGCTCAAACTAGATTGTGACGCAGATGAGAACCATGTTGTTTTGTGTCAATGACGTCTAAAGGTTGTATTTGAACTAAACACAATATCTGGTGGAGGGGAAGATACAGCTGTGAAATTTAGCAATTTAATTTTGGGTCTGACTTCAGAAAACACTCAATAGAGCGCTGCAGGGATAACATATTTTTGTAGGCCAAAACCTGGAAAAAAAGCTAGTATTTTTGCACTTCCTGTTCTATTATAAAGTCAGTGTTTTTTTTTTAATGGGTTTTTGGTTAAATGCCTGAAATAACGTCTGTGTTCAGCACAAGCTCAAGATATTTTGACATTTTATTCTACAGCATAGAATTCATCAGTAAAATACCCTCGTGATTTTTTTTCAAGCTTTAATGCCTGGTACACATTGTACAGTTTTGAGCTGTCCAATACGATAGATGACCAATCTTGACGATTTCTGAGGTCATAAATCCTAAACGGTGGTCCTACGTCGTACAGTGAGAGAGCTCAAGCTCCATTTGCAAGATTGGCATGCCGAGTTGGCTTCTTTTCCCAAGCCGTGACTATTGTCCATATTCTCCTCTTTCGCTTCTTCCTCTTTTTTTTCAACACACATTAAAACCACAATTGTCAAAGGTCGATTCATCTTGATCCATTTGTTTAGTACTAGCGCATGCTGATGACGTTTTATTCTTAACTTGCGTCATAGCCTACGATTCAATAGATGTCATCATCATCGTACAGTCTACATACACGTCGTACCCAAGTTTATTAGATCCATGTCGTACAGTGTGATTTTTAATGATCTTATAGGATTGCTGAAATCATACAGTCTGTAGCAGCCATTAGTTGTCTTCTAAAAGGCAGTTGCTAACAAGTGTCTTAATGGGACTACAGAAGTTGTCAGATATTAAACATCATCTACTCACTAGTCACTTTCCATGGCAACCATGGTGTAGTTTTTATAGTCTACGCTTGGATTTTTACTTCTGCTGATTTCATTTAGGCCTCAAAATGAATAAAAGTTGTGAAGATTGTCTTGATGAACAAAACGTGTAAGAATCATACATTTTATTGGTCACAGAGCTTATTTACGGTAATAATCAAGAAGCCAATGGAAAAATCCTTTGGGATTTTGTCAAGGGTCTTTGCAACATCTTTATAAGATCCGTTTCTAATGTCACCCGTGCATATCTTTTGTTGAGCGATAGACATGCGAGTTTCAGCCGAGCGCGGTAACCTTTCCCCATAACGAAACAAAGATGTAAATTTGCCTTTTGTTTCCATTGAGGCTGAGCGTCTGACACTTGAGATTACGGCCAGCGTAACCTTAATCCACTCCAGGATGGCTGTACGTTCTCCGATTTAAAGCAGCTCTTTTATATCAGGCAAACCTCAAAGCCACATCTGAGACGCCTGTGAATCGTGTTGTCACAACACAGGTGGAATGTAAACCGCAGTTATTCAACATGAAACTCCCTCACTCACTCTCATGCTTGCGAAACAATGAGAAGAACCCTTGAAGAGCTTCTACCTTTACCTGGGTCTCTACCCTGTGTCTGTGTGTGTGTGTGTTAGCGTGGTGGGTTAACAGAGACTTCCTGTGATTTAACGCATTCTGAGGATGAAACCGGCTGAATGTCTGTGCTCAGCAGAGAAAAAGCGCTGGGGGCATTTTAAAGTCAAAAAGCATTAAATGATCTGGCGTCTGGTGTCCGCCGTACAGTAAAGAGCTGCAGAGGTGAATTCAAGACATCTCAGCCACATGATGCTTCATTGAGAATTTGATATTTTCACACTGAAGGCGGTGTTCACATCATCTGCACTCAGGAAGTGCTGTGAAAGAAAAGAGGTGGAGAGAAAGAGAGAGAGAACATGCAGTTTAACACTCGAATGAGGTCAGAAATACTCATCCTGAACATGGAGTTTTACATAACTTGCAAAACGCTACCAGAAAACAGTTTCAATTCTGTTAATCAGTGTTTTCTCTTAAAGGTAAACCCTTGGGGAAAAGAAGTGTGCTTATTTGTAATGTATGTGCACTTGTAGTGTACTTCAAATCTTAAAAATATATTTTTTGCTTACTGTACTTGTAGATAATATAAAATTAATTAAATAAAAGGCATTTAAGTGTACTTTAAGAGAGTGCACTATGTTTCTTAACACACTGAAGTTAAAAAGTGCACTTTCTAGTAATGTCAAAATAAAAGTTTTAAATCATTACGTTTTTATAATGTTTTGCCAAGCTATAATGAAGTGCACTTGTGAAGTAGCACATCAAATATTTGATTATAATTTTGACTGTAGTGTATTTGATATTGAATTACTGAGTTACTATGTTTTAAATGCACTAAATTGCAACTTCATCATTACAAAAAAAAATATTACAAATGTACTTAAATACACAACATTCAAGTGTCAATAAAAATTACATTTAAGTGTATTTTAGTTGACCATCAATGCTTGTCAGCACATTCAGAAGTACACTTTAACCAAATTTCAAAGACAATAGAATTAATTATTATATACAGATGTATATTTAAGTCATAAGTGGGTAAAAAAAAAAAAAAAAAAACCTCCAAAGTTCAGCTAATTACTCTTAATATAAATTTAAGCTATAAAACATTTCTATTTCATTTCAGTTTCTATGTTGGCCTATAGTGTCCGACACATTAGTTCGTATTCTTAAGTTCTGTTATAATATTATTTTAAAGTAAAATATGTCATTTTCACGTAATGTAATGTATATAAACTCACACAACAAGGAGACATCAGGCTTTAATAACAAATACTCAGGAAACAGGCTTAACTCAGGACAAATACACATATACACTGATGCTATCATTAGAAGTAAACTGAAGGTTTATAAGCATGAACAAACAAAGGAAATTAATAATTTGATTAACAAGACACAGGTGAATTAAATGACTAATTTAACAGACTGAGGAAAACTAGGTCACAGCACAGAACCAAAAACACAATGAAGGGGGGAACACAGAACATACGTTAATATAATATAATATAATATAATATAATATAATATAATATAATATAATATAATATAATATAATATAATATAATATAATATAATATTCTTTTTACAGGTAGTCAACCCAAAAAAGGCATGTCACTGGCATGTGAGCTATGCACTTCAGAAGACTGGCAGGAGTAGTAGGTCATCCAAGTACTTTCGCCTACTGTTTTTCAAAAACTATGTATTCATACAGTACATACTAGGCTACTCTGTTTTTCACATACTATAAAGGGGAAGTATTAAATTTCGGACACATCGTCACTCACACTCATGTGGTCATGCAGAACTGACTTCTTTATTCTGTGGAACACAAAATGAGAAAGTCAGTCATAGAATCTGAAATTATTATTATTAGGGGTTCAAGCATGAAATGCTGAAACCCTATTGTAATTGTAAGGATTCGTAAAACGCATGTGCAGGCCAAACCGTAAGGCCTAGAGACGTGAAAAACTTGGCCAGATGGTAGGCCTCAATTTGGGGACAACCTATCAGAGTTTGACCCCGATTGGCCCATAGGTGGCGCTACAGCAACCAAAAGTACAAAACCGCTCATAACTCTTAGGTTTGACCTAGACTCAAGAGCCTTACACCACTGTGATCCCTGGCTCAAGACGGACAAAATAGCTATCTCCAAATTCGATTTAGGCAGGAAAAATTTTCTGCTATGTCACATTTTGTCCAAAACCTACTTTTGCAAACTAGTCCCTGTTTTTTTGCCCGATCGGAACCAAACCAGTCTAGGACAATTCTCTGGACTCTCTAGATCAATAATTGTCGAAAAAAAGTTGAACTTTTGCATTTGGGTGGCTGTAACAGGGTCATTTAGAAAAGGGGTGTGGCAAAATACACTAAAAAGCCTATAAATCCCAAATGAAAACTCAGAACTTCACCAAAATTGATGAGCATATGTGACATAACATCATTAACAAGCATGCCCAATTTTATGGAGATCGGACAATAGGTGGCGCTATAACTGTTAAAAAGCTTTAAAACCATATATTTCCTATGGTACATTGCCTATATTGGCTGTAATTGGTCTTTTTCATCTATTATGTCAGTGGTTACATGCTTGCTAAATAAAAATTAACTTTTGATGCTTTTGTGCTTAAAGGCCTTAACTGCTTGAACCCCGATAAATGCTGCTTGCAGCTTTAATTATTTATTTTTTTGTCATTCTAACTGAATGTGTGTTCAAAGTTAATAAGCTACTAAGCAAGCCGTGATTAGCTACACATTTTGATGTAATGTCTCATCCAATTCAGATTTGGATCGGATATTTATGTTGGTTTGACAAAGGAACATGCTAGCTTTATGCTAACAACATGAAAAAAATGTGAGAAAAGTGCTAAAACATGCTAGCAACATGTTATTAACATGCTAAAATGTGCATTAACAAAGCATTAAACATAATAGCAGCATGTTAAAACATGTTAGCTACATCTAGCAAACATGCTCAATCATGCTAGCAACACCGTGCACATAATGCACAGGATTTGTCTTGTTTGAGTCACGCTAACAGCACATAGCCTGGCTCATCTATCTCAACCCGTCTCATTTATTTCTCCTCATTAGCATACGCATGTATGTTCCCAATTGGTTCAACTCTGGATGGCAGCGTAATGCTGCAGGAATTTTTATGTTGGCATTGTCAGCTCTTGGTGAGGAATGATGCTTGAAGTGGAAAGAAACAGGTGCCGTCGCTCCACTTGTTTCAATACATATGAATGCCTTATACACAAATAGGCCTACTCATTCTTTATTATGACTGGTCCCCACATGTTAGAATAACAGAAAAGTGATGAAGACTAGCACAAACAGAAGTCTGGGAATGATGCAGTGACCAAAACATGTGCTGCAAAGCTGAATTTTCAGTATCATGACTCCGGTCTTCAGTGTCTGGTCTGACTCCGGTCTTCTGATTTGCTGTTCAAGAAACATTTCTTATTATTATAAATGTCGAAATGTATTTTTCGTGGAAACTGTCCGTGATACATTTTATTGAATAGACATTTATTTGACATTCTGTATATTCATCGACCAACTTCATGAGGATGCTTTTTAACACTAGCATTTCATACATTGATTCATTAACATAGTTTGTGGCGGTGAAGGTTTTAAACATTTTCGAGAACTTAGCTTCAGGCAGAAAATTAGTAAAAAGTTAAATGTCTTACTTACTTTTGATGCACGTCAGTATATTAATCACCTATAAACATCCCATATAAAATGAACCAAGTGTGATTATTATGTCAATCATGTGGCCCCTTCATATCTGAATGAATATTTCTTGACTCCAGAACAAGCTACAATAAACAGCAGACTCAATGCCAATGGCTTGCAAGACCAGCAGTGTTTTTCCAGTGAGAGCAACAGGACAGACTCCGACCGTCTTGTCGCACAGGGACAGCGAGAGTAGCGGCAGTTTATGAGAGCCGCTGGCACACAGAATAATTCCAGCTCCTATATGAGCAAAAAGCTCAGAGTGGCTGGCATCGTGTACCGATCCACTTCCACTCCTGTGCCCGTCCAGCCCCATTCCACAGGCCTCAGGGAGCAAGCCATGAATAATGCACTAAAAAGAGTGAAGATTTGATCCTAAGCTTTCATATCCAGCCTGTAATGCCGTTATTCTAAGCCTTTACGTAAGAAAAACACACAAACACATTGTTGGCAACCCACAAAATGTCTTCTGACATTACAGTCATCCTCTTATTACGGACCCCCATTAGAACAGAGTCACGTCAAAAGTAAGCAAAATACATAATTGCCGGCATTAATATAATGAGCTCTTCAGATAAGCCGGCCGTCCCTCAGAGGGAAATGGAAATAGTGCTGGCAATTAAGCGCGCTGTTTCTTCAACACAAGCAAAGGTATTTAGTAGATAATTAGTCGATAATTTCCCAGATATGTCTGGCTCGAAGTACCGTGTTTAGGCAGGTACAGGAGGTTTTGAGGGTTGCCCTGTGATAACCTGACCTGTTAACATTAATTACAAGAGGACACAAAGAGACTTCTGTATTTTTAGTTTAATTAAATCTGAATTCTCCGTGTGACCCTCTCACCCGTCCGCCCCTTGGTTCTGCAGCTTCTCACCCTGCGGGGGGTTTAAATCTGTCAGGTGCCTTTGCCTTTCACTGAAATGAAAGGTAAAAGGGTGAGGACTTCAGACCCGAGGCAGTTCCTCACATTGTGGGATTTACCTAACAGCCTCACAAGAGGTTTACATCTTCTTCAGAACATGGGCGAGATAATCACAGATCAAAACAAATTACCCATCTGCAGTCAAGAGATGGCGTGCCGTCAGAAGCCCGGGGTTATGTAAGATTCGGAGCGCTGCTAACTGGTCCAGGGTCTACAGATATCGGCTGAAAACCTCCTCTCAGATCTTTGCAGGATCGCATGGCAAATCGCTGAATAATATACGGCTGTGCAAACCTCTGCGAGAACACCGTGCCCAGATATTATGTGGAGTTAATTGGCCGAGCCTCTAGCCAAGGGCTTTTGCTAACAAGACAATCATGAAAACAACGTCAAGTGATCGGATCTAACGTGGCTCATGTGACTTACCACAAAAGGAAGGAAACAGGTTGTTCTACTTCGGCATGATCTCATTAGTGTACAGAACTTGTAGTTCTGGCCTATTTCCATCTTAGACCCTCATAAGGGATGTCAACATGCAGATTCTAAAACCTAGCACATTAAGTATGTAAACTTCAGAGACGTAATACACGTTAGAAGTACTTATATACAAGAATATACTTAAATGTGAACTGAATGTTTTCAGACATTTAACTGCATGTTAATTAAACGAAAATGCATTATAATGTATAATAAATGCAATCAGATGAACCCTGACTCACTTAAGTAGGACTTAAGTGTGTCTTTATAGGGGCTTTTGCACTGGGTAGTTCTAGCAACCAGGGTGGTTCCCTTAGTCACCCCTTCCCTGGTTCCCTTAGGAACATTTTCCTGGTTGCATTCGCACCGCCAGTAGGAACTCTGAAGGGACGAAAGCCGCGCTTGTTGTTGTGACTTTTATTTTGACGGAGCGGCGGACCTTTATTTTGACGCGCTGAGAACGCCAGCCAGAGTCTCTCAGAGTCTCATTAGTTTACAATCTGTCTAACAGTCCTGTCTAATACGTTATTAGATAGAACTGTTAACATAGAAAGTGTGCGTTCGGCCAATCAGTGTCACTAACGTCACTGGTAGTTCCTGGTTTAGACCCTACTCTGAAGTAGGAGCTAAATTAGTTAATCCAAAAGGAGTTCCTAGAACTAAAATCGTTCCTAGTTCCTGTGGTGCGAACACGCCAAAATCCGGGTACTTCCGCCAATAGTTCTAGGAACTATGAAAAGGTTCCTCCGGTGCGAAAGCCCCTTATATGTCATTTCTTAATGACTTCTGTTGTCACTGAATGAAATATGTTTCAAGTGCACTGCTGAATGTACTGACAAACATTGTAAACAAAAATATACTTTAATGTCATTTCTATTGAATCTTGTATGTCATGTATTTAAATATATTTGTTATTACTCATTTGTAAATATAAGGTTGCAATATAATACATTTAAAATATATTAACAGACTACAGTTATAATTGTAATCAAGTACTTAATATTAATAACTAAGTAACAAAAAATATTATTAAAACAATTATTGTACTAAAATGTAGGCCTACTTTAAAGATAATACACTTTCGTGATTATGTTTCTTAAAGGGGTCATCGGATGCTCATTTTCCACAAGTTGGTTTGATTCTTCATGTAAAGTTTGTAACATACTTTGGTTAAAATTCCTCAATGAATGTGTAAAACAACCGTTTCGGTGAATGTCTCTTTAAATGATAATGAGCAACTGCTCACCCCACCCCTCTCTTCCGTGGGGCGTGTCGACACATTAAAGTCCTGCTTTGGCAACCTGCCTTGGGTGGACAGAATACAAATGGCTAAGGGCGGAAATATGCTAATGCTCATGGGCGGAGCATGAGCAATATGACATCATATTGCTCAGAAAATCGAAACGGCTTGATTATTGAGAGTGTTTATGCTTTTTGAGGATTAAAAAAAAGGAGTGAATGGATTTTTTTCATTGTATGGTGATTGTGCCCACACACTGCAAATTCACATTTAATGCAAACACCATATAAAAGTAAATTTTGCATCCGATGACCCCTTTAAGTAATTTTATAACATCAACATTTTTTTTTTTAAATGTGCTTTTAAGATCTGAAATATACAACAAGTGCACATTCAATACAATTTAGCACATTTTTTTTTCCCTAATTTTTGACATTATAACTGTTTCATTCTATGATTTCTGATTTGGTAAATAAGCAAAACACACGTTAATGTTGTACTGCATCACCTTCTACTGTAGGCAACACGACCCACCAAACCACATTCACCGCGAGCAGACGGAACAGAATGAGTGACTGTGTTTTATGATTCGTACATGTCTAAAGTTGTATTTAAGGGTTTACACTTTAGATATACAGTCAAAACTCAATGTTTCACTGTCTATCCTAAGACAAATGGATTATGTGTAAATACCTACAGTTACAAATGACATGACCCTGAGCGCTCAGTACAGCAGAGAGAAGTCTTGAGCGATCCGCGTGTGCCGTATTTCACCGAGACCACAGGCTGATACTGTGGTTTCAGATAAATGAAGGCACTCGTGTGGCTTTTCTCAACGCTCAATTCTATCTCAGCACAGTCACCTTTGGGCAAGAGGTTCATGTAATTTATGTTGAACTCTGTCCCAAAGGCTCTAATGTGGTCTGTGTTTACTTGAGCTGATATGTGGTGAGGTGAATCCCCCATCAGCCATGTCCAATAGTGCCGGCCTGCCTTAAGTTTCCTACACGGCAGTTTAGTCATTGCAAGGTTTGTTTTTTTCTTCTGAGAAATGCAATGCGCTCTCAGCCGTAGCACTGTAGTATCTCTGCTGGTTGTTTATATGGGATGGTAAAGTGATGCTTGTGGATGTTTGTTTTCTAGGTTAGTAAGACCTTCGTTTATTTTTAGGCCTCAGGCCTTCAAAATGTCTTCCTGAATGACAATTTTGGACATTGAGTGACACAAATTGATATGGAACGACATTCAAATATGTTGCCAAGGCAGTCGGTTTTGTGCATGCTGGTTTAAAGATGCTGGCATAGATTGTCAGGCAATATGATTCTTTAGCTGGATAGAAAGCTAGCTTGTTGTGCTTTCACTCAAAGTAAAAAAAAAAAAAGCCATGTTTGGCATCTGGTTGCCAAGAGACTGCTGTGAACCACAAGCCCAATTAAACTGGGAAATGGGATCATTATTATCAGTTTATTTGCACCCTGACTAAAATAAAGACAACATTTTCATTTGGTTTCATTAATTAACTAGATTTTTACAAAACTCACCACTATGATGCCAGGCATGGTCTGAAATGAATGGCTTTGTGGCAAAAACGCCACCATAATGAACAAGAATGCACCCCGAATTCAAGATAAATGCCCCTGCACAAATCAAATGAATCTATTACGTATGTCGTGAGGAAAGTGAAAGATGAAAATGAGTGAAAAGTGGCGGCTGTGGCATTACATTTTAGATCTGCTCACATTGCATTAGATTTTACACAATTTTTTTTTTTCTTTTGCAGTGTTGAGCATTACAACCAATCACACACGTTTCTTTTGTTATTTATGAATGCAAAGGCCAATTAAAGGCATTTAGATCAGTCACCGGTGATAATCCCACTGAAAACGCTCAGTGACTGAATTCTGCACTCTGACACAATAACACAGTGCAGATCCAATTTAAGAGATTCATTTCACACTGCACAGCTTCACAACTTTACAACAGGAGTTTTTGCGTGAGTGCAAAACTTGCGCTAGACTTAAGTCATGGAGCACTTCAGTGTTCTTTGTTCGCTTACTGTATATCATTTATTGCCTATTTCATGTACTAAAATAACCAATGTGAAGCCTTGGTTTTCAAATGTGTGTAGTTTTATCATGTATCTGTGTGTACAAAACAACAATCACAAAAAGGAAAAAGTTGGCATAATATCGCCAAAAGTGACATTTCGAGCCACTTTTCGTAAATTAAGTGTTTGACATAAAGCACAGCACGAATGCATTTAATAAGGTTATTATAACAATTTTAATCTCTTGAAACCTCTTGAAATCAATTCCATGGGGCGAATAGTGATCGTTAATGGAAAGGTTAATATCTGACCCTGATGCCAGACTATTTCTAAGTGCATTTTTAAACTTTACAAATGTTTCCTGTTATCCTTTGATAACTTTCTGGACAGATGGCTTTAGCTGTAAAAATAAGGCTAAGATTTCAAAACCAAACAGAGGCATCAGAAGCTCACAGACAGGCCATGACTGAGAGCGCTTCAGACGGCCGTCCTTGGCACATCTCCTGGTAGATGCGGACAGCCTAACACTTTCCCAGAATGAGTGTCACACAGCCATGCTTGCAGTTCTTTGGTGTGACGCTGTTAATGACTTGCTTACCCTGAGGATTTTGATTCTGGAGCCGTCTCACCACTTAGCGATCCCAGGCAACCCAACGCCAGACTTCTGCTGTAGTCAAACCCGCTCTGGGGCAGCCGAGTTCAAAGAGATCCCTCTTTAACAGCTCTCACCTATAGCTTTCACCTCAGAACGCACAAGCATATACATTTCTCTTTGTTGAGGTTAACTAAAGATGCTACTAACTCCTAACTACATATTTTTGTCAGTTATAACAAAACAGTTTTTTTTTTTTTTCAGTAACAACATAGCATACTTTGCCTTTTATTACGTTTTACTGCACATTAAGCTTTAAAGTCACCATGAAATTAAAATGGACAATTCTTATATTGGCAACTTTATTTTGATGGTCTCTTTTGAACATTCTGTCGACTATAAGTAACTTTGCAACTATATGTCAACTAACTCTCATTACAGTATTAGTAGACTGTCTGCTTAATATCTGCTAACTCTTATTCTAACCCTACCAGTCTACTAATACTCTACTAACACTCTAATTAGAGTTAGTAGACATGTAGGTGCAATGCTACTTTTAGTCAACAGAATGTGTTAAAGGAACCATCAAAATAAAATGGAATATTTAAATATTTATTATAAATGATTTATCCGTTTACATCTTAAAAAAAAAACAAAAAAAAAACAAACAAACTTCCATTCCCTCTTGCAACAACATCTCTTCTCTTCTCTGATGATGTGTTTACTGGCACGGGGGTGGGGCAACCTGTCACTCACATGAGATTGACCAATAGCAAACCACAACCATTCAATCAATTCCACATGGACAAAATCAAGTACCGTCCTACATTTATTCTTGTACCAGAAACCGTTTCACTCATATATACATCACAATAGAGAAGAAAATAAGCTCAACTTCTGATTTATGCCAACTTTAAAGCTGAGCAAAGTGATATATTTTAAAATATGTATTTACTCCAGTCTTCAGTGTCACATGATCATCCAGAAATCATTCCAATATGTTGATTTGGTGCTCAAGAAACATTTCTTATTATTATAAATGTTGAAAACCAGTGCACTGCATTATGTTTATCAAAACAGTGAAATCATTTGCAACTATAAATGTCTCTACTGCCACTTTTGATACATTTTTGTCCTGATGAATAAAAGTAATCTACTTTTTTTTGTTTTTAAATCGTACTTAGCCAACACTCACTGTAAAAAATTTCTAACCCTCCCAAATCAAAAATTTCA
This sequence comes from Squalius cephalus, assembly GCF_949319135.1. Classification (NCBI taxonomy): domain Eukaryota; kingdom Metazoa; phylum Chordata; class Actinopteri; order Cypriniformes; family Leuciscidae; genus Squalius; species Squalius cephalus. The sequence continues at coordinate 30,705,176 of NC_137136.1, read as the reverse complement.
AGTGACCGATAACATCTAAATTTTTCAATTGGCCCAAGTGAAAATCTGTAAATTTAATTTTATAATTTACAGAATTTCACTTGGGCCAATTGAAAAATTTAGATGTTATCGGTCACTTGAAATTTTTGATTTGGGAGGGTTAGAAATTTTTTACAGTGCTTTTGAACAGTAAACAATTAAGATATGCATTGTTTTTGTGCCCGGATTAAAAAAAAAAAAAAAAAAAAAAAAACTTGTAGTGTTTCTAACTACTGTTTTAATAGGGTAGCTCACACTACTTTAAATCATGAGTAGCTTGTAGTTTGTTAAGTTACAGTTTCAAAGCAGCTTCCCGACACGGCTCCCACACACACCCATTCCAAGTTGTACTTCATAGCCATCAATCACGAAATGTGTAATGGAGCATAAATCAAAGGACAGTAATTACACGATCAGCGGAAGAACATCTGGAGACAAGCTCAACTAGTTTCACCGACACCAGCATGAGAAACCAACAATGAGCCAGCGCTGAACAATCGCAACACTTTCACGGCTGTTTACATTATTCTGAAATGCCACTGTGAAGGCCTATTACTAGAGTGGCGTCTCTCTGCCGCGGTTGGGGGCGTTCGCCGTGTCAAAGTTGATACAAGACTGTCAGAACAAGCAGAAAAGTTGGATGCTCACTTTGTGTCTTGAGAGACTTTGTTTTTCACAGAGACATTTGTGTCACCGCTCGCATTCTTTTTCCGATGCCGCATTCGCATGCTCCTTTGCCCTCTCACGGTATCTTTATGCTGATGGCAGCTCTGCCAAGCCTGCCAATTATGCGGGATGAGCAGGTGGCACCTTGCAGGTGGCAGGCTAATCCTTATAAAGATTTCACTTCATTAAGAAATCCGTTTAATGTAGCCAGTAGATTGATAAATCGTCCAAACCGAAATCCCACTTTGTGCCAGGTTTTGTGCTCCGACTTGACCCGTGGCAGGAGAAATGTGTCCGTCGTATGTTCACACATAAACATAAGCCTGTTTTATGGTGGACAGATTGTCAGCAGTCGAAAAGTGTCTGTGTAGACGATTCAACATATGCTAAACTGGATGAAATCGTTTGCTCTGAGTTTAATTTGACTTACAAAAAAGTTCCTGAATTTTAAGTCAAAGTTACTTAAAATTCAACTCCTGAATTTTCAACAAGATACAAACTCGTAGTTAGCTTTGACAAGTCAGCAACAGCTAATCAGCTAGGATGCATTAAATCTTTCATACGTGACAGTAAATACATTTATAATGTTACAAAAAATTTATATTTCATAGTAAAGGGTTAGTTCACCCAAAAATAAATATTCTGCCATTCATTACTCACCCTCATGTCGTGTCAAAGACTACGTCTGGATGGGATTCAGAACGATGATCGAAACAGATGTTGATTGAGTCTTTTAAAACCCCTAAAGCTTCACAGTTGTTTTCTCTTCATGGGTTTGACATTTCATAAAGAAACGTTTGGCAGTTTTGATTTATATGCATCTTAATATTTGATGATCGCGTTCTTTTACATTTGTGTGAGCAATCTTCTATCACTTGTTTCTGCTGCTTCTTTACCTGTGCTTTGATCCAGAGATTCAGTATTATTTCAGAAGATGCGTAATAGCGCCCCCTACCGTATAACAGTGAAAACACGGATAGCTGGGTAAATTTAGTCAATGACGGGAAAGAGTAAAGTAGACTCTTATACACTACCAGTGGACTAGCCTACACAAAAATTCAGATATTCAGAATTAGGAACAAATCTGTTTTATTTATAAATCAATATTGTCAAACAATATAAGTTTATAAGACAGCATGTGAAAATAGTATTTAATAGGCTATCAATCAAAAGACTGAACACACCTAAGCCAAGTATACTTACATACTTTTAAGTATATTTCAATGAAAAGATTGGGTACAAGTATAGGCCAAATATAACTTTATGGCAGTATAAGTCAAGTATACCAACACATTCTCATACCCAAGACGTCACTTTTTGTCACTTTCAACCATGCTTCAATATCTGACGCTCAAAGCACCCTTTGGCGTCCATATGTGACGCTTCGGTTATGGGTAGGTTTAGGCGTCATGTAACTGACGCTTTCGAAAGCGTCAATATCCGACGCACAAAGCACCCTTCGCGTCAATATGAGACGCTTCGGTTGGGTAGGTTTAGGTCTGTGGTAGGGTTATGCGTCTCATATGGACGCTAAAGGCTGCTTTGAGCGTCAGATATTGAAGCATGGTTGAAAGTGACGTCTTGGGTATGAGAACGGGCTGAGTATACTTAAAAGTGCAATTTTAAGTATATTTCTGAGAAGTACATACAAAGTAGACTGAAAGTATACTCTCTTATTTTTAGAAGTATAATAATAGCATACTTGAATTACTTTTTTTTTTTCGAAAGGGATGTGACTCCAGTGATTTAACCTCAATTTTATGAAGTGATGTGAATGCTTTGTTTGTGCAAAAAACATAACATCACTTTATTAACAAAAATATTAATCTCCAACGTGCGTTCATGCAACAACGTCTGCTCTCGCGTCAGCACAGCACGCATGCGCCCTGGTGTTATTTTGAACGTGCGTTTATTAATAAGATTCATATTTTGTGGCGCCGTTTCATAAAATTGAGGTCGAACCACTGGAGTCACATGGATTACTGTAATGATGACTTTACTACCTTTCTGGGGCTTAAAAGTGATAGCTGTGTAGCTGTCAATGGAGGGACAGAAAGCACACAGATTCCATTGAAAATATCTTCATTTGTGTTCTGAAGAACTAACCCTTTAATGCTGTTCTTCTGAACATTGTAATAATCAAAGAATCCTGAAAAAAAGTATCACGGTTTCCACAAAAATATGGAGCAGCACAAACTGTTTTCAACATTGATGATGATAAGAAATGTTTCTTGAGCAGCAAATCAGCATTGTCTGATGAAGACCACAGTAAAACACCACAACATTTATTTGCAGCACGGTGAAACCATGCTGACACAGACCACCCTTAAACCAGCTCTGATGTGGTTGTGTATCGCTCAAGGATCTTCAGTGTAATTGTGTGTTCACCTCAATAATAACCCGGTGGGTGTGGAGCAGCTGAGAAACAGAGAGATTAACAGATAAAGACACAAACCCACAGCAGTCAGAGCCATGGGGCACGGCTGAGCTTCAGCTCCACTCTCACACGATTCATTAATAATCCTTGTCAAAAAAGTTGATAAATGCGTCTTTAAATGCTTCTCAGATTACTGCAGCATTCAGGGTCTGAAATCGATACCCTTAAAAACTAGACAAAAATACAACAGACTTCACAGTGTCGTCTCAGATCTCGACTGGCTCGCAGAACTGCACCTGCCACAGACCTTCTCACGATACATGTCTGTTGCTAGGAGGTTATGGGTGGTTGTTAGGGCATTGCTGTGTGGTTACTAGGGTCAAGTCAAGTCACCTTTATTTTTATAGCACTTTATACAATAAAGATTGTTTCAAAACAGCTTTACAGTGATCAACAGGAACATAATGATTCAGTGATTGAAACAGAGTTCAGTCATTACAGAGTTCAGTTATTACTGTAGTAATAACTATAAATGATGCATAATTACATGCAACTAGCCCTAAACCAAACCCAAATCTTAACCCTAACCTGATAGTAAGTACATGGAGTTAAGTATCTTGTTACATATGTTACATGTACTTACCATAGAAATAACAGTAAATTATGCATAATTACATGCAACTAACCCTCAACCAAATCCTAATCCTAACCCTAACCCAGTAGTAGTTGCTTAATATTACTCAGTAGTTAAAATATATAATTACAATGTAACAATAACACCTTAAAATAAAGTGTAACCCATGTACTCACTAAAGGGTTAGGATTTGGTTTAGGGTTAGTTGCATGTAATTATGCATAATTAATAGTTATTACTATAGTAACTACATGCAACATATGTAAAAAGGACACTGTAAAATAAAGTGTTACTAAATAAACTGTTACTGAAATCACAAACACGTTTGGTGATGACGGAGTCTAATAGTTAGGATTAGGGGATTTAAAATACTGATAGTTGGATTGTCATGCACTACTAATGATTTAATGCTTTAAATGTTTAGTGTAAGACTTAACAGCACAGTCATATAATAGATTTTGACTGAAGTAAGAAATGGTCAGAGCACAAAAATGATCTCAGCACAACAATGTTTATTCTGCCACTTTATAACAGGATGACATCACCATCCAGGTCCAATCCCATCTCAGTTTTTCGCTGCTTTGAGTAACATCAGTGTGTCATAAACTAATGAGCCCTCAGAGCCCTAAAAGACGTTACATTGTGCCACGGCTCACACGGAGACGGCTGTCAGCACAGTAACAGCTCCGAGTTATGGCACGCTATATCGTGCAATCAAACATTACGCCTTTTTTTTCTCCCTCTGCTGCTACCAAGCTTGTAACTGTTTGGCTTTACCTGTGGCTGAGAGTCCTGTCAGAATGTGACAGAAGAGATCACCTTCTCCGTCAGGTGAGGAGCTTAATTACTGTCCCCGCACATCAAAACAAATGTCAGTTGAAAGTGCAGCGCTCACAGCCGGGCCCAACAACACCGACTCATTGTTAGGCATCACATGTTGTTTAATGGAGTGTCTTTTTTTCAGTTGTCGACCGTGTCTGGTGTGGTGTTGTTATTTGCGGCTACTGTCTCTAACAGGCCAAGACACATTTTCTACCTTTCTAAAAAACTGTCTACCAACAATGTCCCTGGTAATGACATTTGACAAGATTTTTATTTTTTCTCCACTCAATGTTTTAATGTGACATGTATTTAGATGACCAGACACACACATTGGTCAGCAAGCAAGTGAAGGATCAAATGATCAACAATGAATCCCTGCGATTTTGCTTGGACATTCAAAATGAACTGATATTAACACAATTGACTAAAAATATATATTTTTACAGAGTGTTTAAAACTTACTCTCATGTAATAGGACATACACCTATGCACATCTATATCTACAGTATCTATATCTATTATCTATATCTATATCTATATATCTTATACTCTTATACTCCCCAAGGCTGCATTTATTTGATCAAAATACAGTAAAACAGTAATACTGTAAAGTATTATTACAATTTAAAATAACACTTTTCTATGTATACTATATTTTATGAAATATATTTTAAAATGTAATTTATTCCCGTTATTTTTTTTAGCATCATTACTCAGTCTGTCACATGATCCCTCAAATATCATTACGCTGATTTTCAATGTATCACAGCTGCAGTGTAATAAATTTAATATTTTCATTCAATACTTTATGTACAGCTAAATACAGCGTCTGTTTGTACAAGAATACTGTTGAACATAAGCCTATACTATTTAAATACCAATGTAGTGTGGTCTACATTTTTTAACAGTTTCATTTTGATAAACATGACAAAATATAACATTGTGACTACATGAAAAGAGCAATTACTGTTATAAAAAAAAACAGATTTGTGATCTTTAGTTGAAGTGAAGATGTTGTAATAAACACGAAACACGTGATCGAATCGTGGAACAGCTGTGTCGTCATGAGTCAACCATGTGTTTTCGAATCACTCTCGCTGTACTTGATGGCATACGTCACAGTCACGTGGCGTCGTCGCTGTCTCAAGTCGGACAACATTTCTAATCCGCATGCACTGCTTCAAGTCAGATGCCGATCGGTCTGCGCAGCGCTACATGAAGTCGAACAAGCCTAAAGGCTGTGTGTAGCACCCGTACCCTTCGGCGTACCCTGACGTGCATCTCTCCAAAAATGTAACAATGCGTCAATTCTACACTGCAAGAACCCCTCCCTCGGGTTTCACATGCTCCCCCTGCATGTGTAATTGCGCGTCAACTCGGACAAATGAAAACCGACGCATAGAGGATCCGGCGTAGGTCGGCTTAATATCTATGTTAGAAAGTTCAAAAGAATAGCATTTACATGAAATATAAATATTTTGTAACAATATAAATGTTTTTAGTATCACTTTAGATCAAATTGTGTGTGAGTGTGTGTGTGTGTGTGTGTGTGTGTGTGTGTGTGTGCGTGCGTGCGTGTGTGTGTGTGGGCTATGCAACACACAGGATTTGAATCAGAATGACAGGAAGAAGCGACTGAGTTACTGCATTCTGGAAATCAACTGTTCTTCCACCCTGAACCACAAATGTTAATAAATAAATGAAATACACATTTCTATATGTGGATTTGTGTAGTTTCCTGATGATGTTGTGTTTCATAAGAGCGGTGTTGATCCCCAGGACTGCAGGGGGCAGTATAATCTTAACCCAGCCATCTGTGGGGTGATCACGGGCAGATACACATCATTTAGCACCTCAGCGCTGCTCTTATTCCCTAGGAACTCACTCCCTGACCTTTATATATTTGTTACCCCGAGAAATTGACATTGAGAAGTTGGTGCTCTCCGCTCGGTTGCCCGCCAGTCTGTGCAGAGCGAGTAATAATTAGCAGGTCTTGGGTTCGTGATTTTTAATGTCTGTAATGCTGGAAGTGAAGGCTGGATGTGTTTGTGTTACGTGATGCCACACACATTTTTGGCACCTTTGGCGAGGGAGAGATGCGTACGGTGAAATTTACAGACCTCTTTGCATGTCATTAGCGTTCGGCGGAGCCTCGGCTAGCGTTTGAAGGGATCTGCTGAGGGGTGAAGAATATGGCTGCAGGGAAAACATGTCAACCGTCCAGAGGCCCACACTATTATTTCCACTATATTTTAACCTCTTGTGTTTAATTGTGTGAGACCGGTGGGTTTATGAGCTGCTTCTGACCCCTGTTTTCTTCCGTCTCTTGGTGAATGATCTGTGAGATCTAAAGGGATTGTGGGAGAATGGTAAAAAACAAACAGAACTTATTGCAGTGAGGTGACAGTGCTAACCACTGAGCCACTCTCACATAAAGCAATATTACATAGCAAATCTCAACTGCCTGATTTGTATAACAGCTCTTTATATAATGTTATACATACATTATAAGCACATCCAAGTTCATCTGCATTCATACAGTATACTTGCGTAGGAAAGTATATACTATAGCAAATCTGACTTCTTGATTGCATGTATCGTTGCAAAGTATAAATTACAGCTGTAATCTGATAAATGCGACTATAAGGCATTAAGATATTACAAAACATTAGCATCATGAATTTCTGTGAAACTGCTTTGAAACCATGCATATTGTGAAACGCACTATATAAATACATTTGACTTGCCTTTATTCCAGTTACCCCCCCCAAAAAAATTCACTCTTTTATCACTTTCACCCAAAAAATAAATAAATGTTTATTTTTTTTTTAGGTCAAAAATCACATCGTTTTGCTGTGGTAGTCTGTGTTACCGGTGTTACATGGTGTTTGGCCATACACCGATTAAACTACTGCCCCCACTGATGGTCCCTTTAACACATTCTGTTGACTATAAGTAATGTATATATAAGTATACAGTTGTGGTCAGAATTATTGGCACCCCTGGTAAATATGATCAAAGATGGCTGTAAAAATAACTCTGTATTGTTTATTCTTTTGATCTTTCATTCAAAAAATGTGCAAACAATTAACCTTTCACTGAAGTAAAAGAATTGAAATGACATTATGAAATAAATGTTTTTCTCCAAAACACATGTGCCACAATTATTGGCACCCCTAGATTTTTTTTTATGAGTAAAATATCTCTGAAGTATATTCCCATTAATATTTACCTTTTTTAGCACACCAGGGTGACTAGAAAAAACAGTAAATTGTCCAGCTATGACTTCTTGTTTGACAGGAGTTTAAATATGAGGAAACACAAAGGCCAAATTCCCTTATTCATCCATCACAATGAGTAAAACCACAGAATATAGTTCAGATGTGCAGCAAGAGATTGTTGAACTTCACAAAATAGAAAGTGGCTGTAAGAAAATAGCTAAAGCATTGAAAATCCCAATTTTGACCATCAGGGCAATAATTAAGAAGCTCCAATCAACTAAATATGTTACGAATCTGCCTGGAAGAGGACGTGTGTCTATATTTTCTTAATGCACGGTGAGGAGGAAACATTGAGTGGCCAAAGACTCTTCAAGGATCACAGATGGAGAATTGCAGAGATTAGTTGTCTTGGGGATCAGAAAGCCTAAAAAAATATATCAAACAACCCCTACATCACCACATGTTGTTCGGGAGGGTTTCAAGAAAAATCCTCCTCGCTCCTCCAAAAACAAACTCCAGCATAGTTGTCAGGCACGACTGGATCTTCAAAAAGGACCAGATTCTATTGTCAGATGAAACTTAAAAAAATAGCTTTTTGGCAGCAAAGCCACCAGATAAAAAGTACCCCATACCCACAGTTAAATATACTGCTTGATCTTTAATGTTGTGGATCTATTTTTTCTGCTGGAGGTCCTGGACTTCTTGTTCAGATACATGGTATCATGGATTCTAGCAAATACCAACAGATAAAAAATCAAAACCTGACAGCCTCTGCTAGAAGTCTTATAATGGGCCGTGGTTGGATCTTCCATCTGGACACTGATCCCAAACAAACATCAAAATCAACACAAAAATGTGTCACTGAGCACATATTGTAGCTTCTGCCTTGACCGTCCCAGTCCCTGACCTGATGAGTGGAGTGAACTGAAGAGGAGAAGCACCAACATGGATCTGGAGAGATTCTGTACGGAGGAATGGTCTCTGATCTCTTGTCCGGTGTTCTCCAAACTCATCAGGCATTGGAGAAAACTCAGAGCTGTTCTCTTGGCAAAAGGTATTTAATAGAAGGGTGCCAATAATTATGGCTAACATTTTTGTAATTTCCACCCCCACTTTCAATTCTTTTACTTCAGTGAAAGGTTAGACTTTTTGATCATTTTTTAATGAAAGATCAGAAGGATAAACTATGCAGATTTATTTTTTACAGTCATTTTGATCATATTTACCAGGGGTGGCAATAATTCTGACCACAACTGTATATAATAAAACTTCTGCTCCATACAACACAATGAGATATTATAAAACATTAGCATCATGATTTTCTGAGAAGCTGTGACGATTTTCTGGTAGTGAATGTGGCACTAAAATGATGCAAACAACATGTGGAAAATGTGCAAATAAATGTCACTATCAGTGCCACAGTCCATTCATAGTGAATTCCCTGAGTGAGTTTTTGTGTGTGTGACCTCTGCTTTAGCGGTTTGTCCTCTAAGCTGACAGTGTTCTCCTACAACCCCTGGCGTTAGCTCCAGGCCTTCAGTCCCAGATGGGCCTCCCCACATCCCCCTTCCACTGTGGCAGCATTAGCCCAGCAACCCTACGCCCCACGCCTGTCAGAACTCACGCCAGGGTCAGGCAAACACTGATCAGGGATAACAGGGAAGTCATTGAAACAGGGAACTCTCCACACATTTAAACAGGTGTTAGGTGAACAAAAATCATTGCACTCTTACAGGAAATTGTTCTAAATAGAAAGACTGTTGCTTCATATACAGTAGCGTTTAGGGGTTCTCATCATTTAGTTTTAAATCATTTTTTTGTATGAAGCAATCATTTAATAATCATTAAATCATTTATCCTTGAATAGAAAGTTTTTGACGTAAAGGATTCTTTAAAATTGAGTCAAGAACCCCAGGGTTCTATGATGATCATTTTATCTAAGAGTGTTGATGGAATGTAGATGGAATGTAGTCTCTTTTTTTTTTATTATTAAAAATAAAGGTTCCAAAAGTTGTTGTTCTTTCAGTCAAAGAAACAATGAAACACAACAACACATGCAGATGAGTGAATGTTTGCTGTAGAAAGCTGTTTTCATTTGTTTTTCACACATTTTAACCGCTCAACACTGATTAACTCGTGCTGATTATGTTTTGGTGAACTACTGAGGCACAAAAGCGATTCAACGTCCTTGTTGGGCTGGACAAAACTGAGATTTGAAAAACTGGCTCTATTCAAATTATGAGAATGGAATTAAATTGGCCACACAGGATGACAGAAAGAGGAATATACTGAATTAAAAGTTATTATTATTATTATTATTATTATTATTATTATTAACAACTATCCCTTTAAGCCTGTTTCATGTTGATTGGCTTTAGAGTATAAATAAATAAATAAATAAATAAATAGCCTACATACATAAATGCAAAATTCTGTAAGGGTCGATTCAAAGTTGATTATTAATATAATGTGTTAATTAATAAAAATAATAATAATAATAATAATAATAAATCATTAATTTAATAATAATCTTTATGGAAGTATTTCATATGTTGTGTGTATGATAACAGGTCTATTGGTAATTTATACTCCGAGGTTTATTTGAAATGCATCCCATTTTACAACCTTAAATTTTTATTTTAATTACACCTCTGCATCCTGTTTGCTAATTTAAATGTAATTCACCCTTTAATATCTGATTTGAAATGTAATATGAATTAAAACATGCCTGTTAGTGCAGATGAATTAAGCTTCAGGGTTAAGATTTAAGGGAAGGGTCAACAGAGTCATTATACTGTAGATGTAATTACGTAAAATGATTACAGCTGTAATTACATGTAGTTTTTTTTTTATTATTATTATAAAATTACAATGTAAAAACATATATGTAAAAAGAGCACTGTGTCAAATGACCTGTTTAATTGTTAGTGCATAGTAGTTAAATACACCTAATATAAAGGAGGGCCAATGTGTTTGATTTGTGACAGATTGCATAAGTTTTTCATCACTTTTATTCGCTCTGCATATTCACACAGGGTCAGCAGGAAAGAAAAAGAGAGCAGACAGAAGTGTGGGAGCTGGAGATTTATGGAGCAAGGCCATCACCTGTGACTTAGCAGGAGTGGAAATTAGTCACAAATAGCATATTAGAGCAGCTAATCTGACACACTCCAGCGGCCCGCTGCCTGAACACCTCCATAAAGGCCAGAGTGTATGAGCGGCCCCAGGCGTCAGAGTGAACGATCGGCCTGACCTCCACAGAACCAGCACAGACCCCACACCGCCTGGGCTGAGATTGGAGAAAGGTATTATTTGGAATAGCTTAACAAAGCTAAAGATGACTTTCCCTGCCATTGACGGAAATTTACGTCATTTATGAGACGACGCTTCCCTGCCCGGCTTTCAGTGTTTTCACTGTTATACTATTACACATCTTCTGAAAGAGTACAGAATCTCTAGATCAAAAGACAGGCGAAGAAAAAGCAGAAACAAGCGATGGCAAATGTAAAGAGATGCATAACGACATAAACAACATATAAATCAAAACTGCCCAATGTCGACCCAGGATGAGAAACAGGACTGTGAAAGCTTTAGGGGTGTTGATGGACTCGATCTACTCCATCTATGATCTATCATCGTTCTGAATCCGATCTGGATGTAGTATTTAGAATGTAACTTACCCACATTCAAGTGTTGAAAATTTTAAGCAGAGGGCCTGTCCTTTCTTTTGATATATTGCATGTTCAGATATTCATACAACAAAATATTGTGGGCGCCATGGAAATGTTGTGCAAATGATCAAAAATGCTGGCGGTGACATACAAGGAGACTGCGAACCAGGCCTTCTCGTCCAACATCAGTGCCTGACCTCACAAATGCGCTTCTGGAAGAATGGTCAAACATTTCCATAAACACACTCCTAAACCTTGTGGAAAGACTTCCCAGAAGAGCTGAAGCTGTTATAGCAGCAAAGAGTGGGCCAACTCCATATTAAACCCTACGTATCAGAAATGGGTTGTAAAGGCAGACATCCCAAAACTTTTGACAATATAGTGTAAATGGCCATGAAAATTGTGTGAAAATGAGCAAAAATGCTGGCGGTAACTGGCAACTTAAAAAAAAAAAAAAAAAAAAAAAATGCTGTTGGGGAAATAGTTGAATATGGCTGTATATTGTCAGGTTGAATATGTTTACCCGTTGCTTTATAAAGCTGCTGTGGGTTGAGAGTTAATTGACGTTGAGGAGTGTCTAAATGCAGCATTGGAGATCTGCCCTGTCCTCAGAGCGCTGCCTCTCTTCTGATTAGGGCGATGGCAGTGAATTTAAAATTTCAATCAGACGCTTGTTAATTATTGATGGGCTCCTCTTACCCACGAGAGAAAAGCCGGGGTCTCGTTTTCCTCCTCGGCTGTGCTGGAGTTCAGCCAGGTCAAGAGGTCGGTCCCTCTGATGAGATGTGTCTACTTCAATGAGCTCCTCTGTGCTTAAAACCCCCACAATTCTGACATCATTTTTCAGGTTTAGACCTCATATAGAAAGAGATCTGAAAGTTGTATTCCAAATTATGCACGCTCTGTACTTCCAGGCTGTTTTAAAGGCAGTTTAACTGAGAACAGAGTTTAACAGGATCTCCAGTGATGAGAAAAATCTTCAGCTTTGTGAGGCATTAGTGAGAGTGACAGCCCTGATAAACGCACGAAGGGTACCTTCAGGCCACTGCGCTAACATCCACAGTGTTCAATATTCCTGGCAATAAAGCAGGATTAGAGATCTTTTATTGTTGAACTCAAGAGTTGAATTGCTTTTTCAATCAGAGTTTATAGACTTGGCAAGATCATTACATTTGTTCAAACAAACCCTACAAAGAAAGCGCTGTCCATGACACACAAAACAACATTAACTATGTGTTTACTATGTGGGTGCACTGTCCTGAAAAAATCCATATAAGAACAAACAGCCCAGTGATTTCCTCCAGGACACAATTCAGTACAGTGAAGCAATGGTTAATTTATTCAGACGATAAGATAAATGTTAAATAGTAATTAAAAACCAGAAAGCGTTTTTTGTTATGGTTATTGTGTTGGCAGTTAGTAATTTGTATTATGATAGCATTCTTAATGCAGTATAATTCACATTATATAACTGTAATCCATTATATTACTAGCCTACGTATGCTTGGTTACAATGCATAGATACATATGCAAGTGAAATAAGTGTGGTTTCAGCAGTCTCATCATCTCCCAGCTACAAATGTCCACCATCTTGTTTCTTCCAGATATCCTTTTTGAAAAAAAAAAAAAAGAAGAAAAAAAAAAAAAAAGGCAGACACAGTTAAGTTAAAGGTGAAAAACGATGGAAACCGAAAGGGTGAAAAAAAGAGCGGCAGAGGAGAGGTAGTCCATCTCGCACAGGTCCAGGTGTCAAAGCTGATCATACTGTAAGAACATTTGGGGAGTCGCTCTACCTCTGCACTTAGCCCTTCTGCCAGACGGTTATTAAGACAGAATAAGCCGGTGACTTTTCAATTCCAACCATAATTTGTTTCTGTATTGCATTTTCCGACAGCAGCGAGTGATGGAATTTTTCCTCACCATAGTACCGCAGAGGGGATATCCTGCGATGTCCTGTAATAGGTTATCACAAGCCATATCTTTTGCAAAATAGAAACTTGGACATATGTACATCTGTGGTAGCGTGTCGCAGCCTTAAATATACTTCAGAAATGCATTCGGTGCACTGATTGGTATTCTCCACCGCTCCTTTTTCTCTGCGCCGTGCATCTCTCTGACTTTTTGAATTACGAGGTGAAGTCGGTTTGCCTTGCGTGAGACACTTCTGTACCATTGTTTCATTGAATAGAAACAGGAATGAGTGTGTGTACGAGTAAGAGAGTGTGTGTGGGGGAGAGAACCATGTAAAGGTTAGATAATATAAAACCGGGGGAATGAACATTCTTGTCATATGCACACACAAACAAATGCTTCTCAATACCTGTAGATAAATAAGAAGAAAACACAATCAAATCTGCTGCTTCTAAGCCTGAGACAAACCTATTCGTTGGTTGAATCCCCATTTTTCACATATTCAACTCACACCCAAGTTTGTTTTATTTTGGGGCTTTTTGGGGCTTAGATGGAGAACACGACGCGATTCAGGCGAGACTAACCCACGGCAGCTTTAAGGCTCAACATATCTGAAACACTAGGCCACGAGTCCAAACCAAGTGTCACAGTTTGACTGGTTAACATGGAGTTCTGTGAGCAAAAATATCTTTCCAAATTGGCGGACGAAAATGTCTGTGGAAGCAAAGTAGTGCATATTTTCTTGTATATTTTCATAAAAACTTTTTAGACCTCTTCTAGTGTTTATGTTATTTAATAGGGACAATCCACATTAATGAACATCAGTATAAAAATGTAAGCATTCTAGCAATCCCTAGGCAGGTAACAAACATTACTAGTGACAATATACAAATACATAAATTACAACATACAGTTACAAATACACCATACTCAAAGGGACAATGCACTATGCACCATTTGAATATTGACATTCTGATATGCATTAGGTAGTGTAAATATGACTGGTCTTAGAATAAAGCCTTGTGGGACTCCTATTTTTTTCCTCACAAATCAAGACGCATAAGACTAGTGTTCAGGATGCGTCTTCCTGTCTGACTTGTATTGTAATTCTGTGGCTGTCCTGATGACACACCAGTCTCACTCAGTGAGAGAATTTAGCAGCTCCTCACTCATAACAAACTCCTACTGGCCAGGCCATTTTGAACTGTTGACGCCTAAATAAAGCCGGGTCACAAAACTCCATTGTTCAGAGCGCACAAGGTCTTCATCATGTGTAAAGCTAAAGTAAAATCCATGTCAGAGGTGTCAGATATTGACCCGGCTGGCTGCGAGCACTTTGCCATGTTACTGTCTATAAATCGTGCTTTCGTCCAGTATTTCATCAGGCCTGGGCTGACGTCCCTGTCGGGATTGACGTCTCTCCAGTTCATTTGTCTGCTCCATAATCCTTAACATATTTGCTCTCGCAAGCTCAGGCCCATCTCCCACTTGATTGTGTATTGACAACAAATCAAAGCGGAATAATATACGAGAGCATGTCAGAGGGCCAAGGGCTCGACCAGATAGCCACAGATCTTGCCTAGCAAGTCTACACGTGTTTGCTGAAAGAACCGACGAGGACGCTATCGATCGCCCTGGGAGACGAGTGACGGACAGAGACTGATTCTTCTGTAAGCAGGTCCTCACTTAACAGCATCAGAAATGCAAACGGAGGGCCGCGCCTCGAAGCGCATGCGGCTCCGAGTCCTCCGAGCACCCGGCGCGAGGTTAAGTAATAGACGACAAACACAATAATCAGCTCAGACTTCGTCTCAGATGCCTTTGCTCGAAAGGTAATGTGTGTGGATCAGAGAAAGTTTGTTTTTTTCCCCTTCAGGGCTATTCAATAAATGAACGCAGGAGCGGGGGCCCGTCTCACCCCGACCGAGTGTCTTTGAAATGGGTTTTGTATTGATTTTTGTAACTACCCTGTTAGATGACGTTATGCCGTAACGTGTGATTTCTAGATGGGGCCAGCCCCGAGCAGGTTATTGAGGTGATAACTGTCATTTGGTGGGACAGAAAAGCAATCATAGCTTTTTCATTACTTACTGTTTTGTCCCCCTCGCTCGCTACCAGTGGGATCACTTGACATATTATGGCTTCTGTGATTTAACTGCACTCTTAAATTAAGTGCTGGAATATCAAGCTGTAGCTTTGGAAAAATAAACTCTGTGTCAAGGGATCAGATGCCCTGTAGGTCAAAGCCATGAACTTGTAGTGGTGCACTCATCAATTTCAAACTTGTACGCTTGTGTTCTTTGAGGGGGTACAGAGGAGTTTGATTATGGTTATAAGGGTCATAGCTGCCACTCCGCTCGGACCATAACATCAGCACAACACTGTCATTGTGCCTGACCAAAGGTCGTGCTTTGTTGTTTCTTTCCTCTTTGTTGGAACCTTCACAGGAAGGTTGTCAGCGAGCGCTAACCATATTCGTTTAACTTAAATGCTGAGCATGTCAGAATGATTTAGCAATAACACACTGCATTAACAGTACAGTGTCAATGTCAGGGCAACTTTGCCAGGGGGAAAAGGAAAGTCTCTGTTTCCATTCGAAACTGAACAAATCATATTTTACATATTCTGCTCTGAAAAATGCCTGTTAACTCCTACAATACTTTGTGATAGAAAAGTTCCTGGTCTTGTATTTGGGTTCCTGGATGTAGTAGAGGTATAGATTAATGATGTAATTAGTGACTACAAAATGAAGGTTGCCCTGGTATTCAATGAAAAGTCATGCAGAGTTCATTTAATGGGAAAGTTCACCAAAAATGAACATTCTGTCATCACTTACTCACCCTCGTGTCATACCGTATTTGCATGACTGACTTTTTGTGGACCTCAAAAAGATCAGAAGTCAGAAGAGCTGATTCTATGTATATACGAATATTCTGTGTATATAGATCTCTATAAGATTCTTAAATTTTTAAAAAATGTATATACTTTTTTATTCAGCAATGATGCATCCAAAAGTTACAGTAAAGACATTTATAATGTTACAAAATATTTATTTCAAATAAATGCTATTCCTTTGAACTTTCTATTAATCAAAGAATCCTAAAAAAAATTAAAAAATAAAAACAGTTTCAGTGCTTCTATTAATCCAAGAAACAATATATCATGGATTCCACAAAGACATGAAGCAGCACAACTGTTTTCAACATTGATTATAATAAGAAATGTTTCATGAGCAGCAAATCAGCATATTATAATGATTTCTGAAGGATCATGGATCATGTGACACTGAAGACTGGAGTAAATTTTAATATTTTTCACAATTTTAGAAAAAAAAAAAAAAAACAGTATTTTTTTCATATGAATGCAGTATTGGTGAGCAGAAGAAACTTCTTTAATAATAATAATAATTTCATGACCCCAAACTTTTTCATGGAAGTTCCACAAAAAGAAAGTCACCAGTGTTTAAGACATTTTCATTTTAGAATGATATATATTTTTAATCTATGAGACACAACTCAATTCCCACTATTAACTACGACTTTTAAGCTCGAAATAACTGGTTATTAATAGTTAGTAAGGTGGTTGTTAAGTTTAGGTTTTGGGTAGGATTAATGGATGTAGAATATGATCATGCATAATAAGGCATTAATATATGCTTTATAAGTACCAATAAAAAGCCAATATCCTAGTAATATGCATGCTAATAAGTAACTAGTTAATATGCAGTGAGAATCGGTCCACAAACTAAAGTGTTAGTTTGAACCTTAAAAACCTTAGATGTACATTTCATTTAATCAGAGATGAGGGTTTAATGTTGTGCCGTATTTCTTGCACTTCCCGCCACAACCTGGGTCACCTTCCCGATTCATGTGCATGCCTATCACCAAACAAAGATGATCGGGCTGTTAGCTCTACCTTGAAAAATATTGTTGTAGCGTAGAAAAAGAGAGATGGTGCTGTTAACTGGTAATGTCATTAACGAGTAGTCATAAGGTTAGGCCCCTTACATCAGCTGTTCAATGTGACCCCCATTATTCTCAATCAAGTCATCCATCGCGACGCCCCGTCGAGGGGCCTTCACCCCCCAAATCCCGCTGAACGCCTTCCAGGATCCCAGCGTCATCCTCCACAGCGGAGAGGGACACGCACGCCGCTCCCTCCAAAGGTGTTATGGACTGTTATCAGCAAGACCATTGCATGGATGGCTGCCCTAATTGAGAATAATGAGGGTCACATTGAACATATGGTCGCTGTTGTGTCCCCCTACCCCATCTCTTCTAAAAAAAAAAAAAAAAAGCTTCAGTCGAAACTTGGCCAGACTGAAAAAAAAAAAAAAAAGCACACAAAAAGTCTGTGCGACATCACAAAGGACTTTTGCCGTCAACTTTGCCTTGGTTTTTTAATGAGCCGATGCCCACTGTTCGAGCGAAGGGCATTGCCTCGGTCAGCGACAGCGTCGGGCTCCTCAGAGAGTTGCGGAAACCGCGGGATAAGCACTGCTGATAGCAGCTGCGCTCAGATCACACGCGAGATGACCAGTCGCTCTTCATTAAAAAAGACTTTGGTCCGTGTCATTGAGAGTGGAAGACGAGTTTCCAGCCAAAGCATCAGATGTGCCTGCTGACCGGCATGCATATAACGCAGCGATCTGACCCGGTGTCAGAAGACATTTGCAGTGCGCTTTAGTGACACATGTGAGCAGGGCTAAATCGCGAGGTTACATGCATTATATATGTTGGTGAGCACTTGAAAAGAGAGTTTACGGTTCTCAGAGATGGCTATGCGATCCGCTTGCGTTTCGGAATAAATCTCGGGAGCCTGTCTGAATGTGTCATGTCTCTTGTCATTTAATATGTATGGCAAAAGGCTTTCTCATGCTCCCGTAATCTTTCTCTGAGCCTTTGATTGTTGTTTCATCGCAGCTTTTTTGATAAGAGTGCAATGCTTGTAGGCAAATGTGCAAGTTTCAGTCATGATAATGGCGGCAGAAGGATGGCTTTTATTCTCTAAGGAGGGACAGGCTTCTCTAGCCAACCTGATTAATGTTAAATTCGATTTCAGTCAGTTGATTAAGATTTCAATTAGCACACACCTCTGCAGCTCTGAAATGCAATTTTATCAACTTCACCTGTACACTTGGCTGTCAAATCACTTGGAGAGTTCATCCGTCGTGGAATGTATTCTCACCCCATTTACATAGTAGTCATGGATTTCCGTGAGTTTTATGGTCATACTGTAAAAGTGTCAATTGATTTGTCTGCATCTCAGTTACATGTATACCATCTTTAGGAGGCTGAATTTATGGCCATTTCTGACCCTGCGGCTACTGAACTGGTTAAGGTATTACAGCCAATAAGATGTCAACTGACGATCAGATTTCAGGTCAGAACAGGTGTAGCAAAGATATTTTAATACCATCAACAGCATCTGTGAAGTAGTTCTTAGCAATGATGTTTAATACACATGTGGAAATGCTGCGCTTGTCATGGATGATGAATAAGGCATTCTTCAGTTATGTCACCGGGGTCATCATGGTTTATGGAGGGGTTTGAGAGGGCATCTGTCCTGGCTCACTTGACCAAGATTTTTCCTATAAAATGATAATGATAATGGTCGCGATACATTTGTCCTCGATACAGTTATAACAGATGTTCGATAAGCCCGTCGCTCTGGTGCCGATGATTATTAAGCGTTGTCGTTTATGTTGTGTATGAGAAACATTAAACAGCAAATGTGGCAAAAGCGGAACAAAACAGAGCTGCTCATTCGAACAGCGCGCCACCCGATCACATGACCACTAAAAATCGTTGTGAGATCCAGTGAAATGCTTCCGAGTTTGGTGCAGAGTTCTCCCATACAAAACACAAATCAAATGCCTCGTGATTTAAACTATAAAGCCAGATGAAACAGCGCTAACATTCTCAACAAGACTGGCGCGGAAAACTGCAGAAATGAGTATCGCCTCAACGATACAGTTATAAGGGTTTTCAATCCACAATTCGCCAACATTTACCATGATTTACTGTAGTAACACTCACTGAAACCATGGGATTGTGGCAGAAATGAGGGATATTCATATTGAATTGTATTATATTATTAATGTTGAAGTTATAGTAATGGACTTTAATTGCTGAATTTTTGTAATTAATCTATAGCCTTTTTTTTTTTTTTTTTGTCTTTAGGCTACTGTTTTTTATGGAAGCTTGTTTCCGCCACTGAATAATAAATAAATAATAATAATTGCGACTTTTTATCTCACAATTCTGACTTTTTTTCTCACAATTGCGATATATCAAGTCAGAATTGTGACTTTTTTTCTCAGAATTGCGAGATATGAAGTCAGAATTGAGAGAAATAAAGTCGCAATTCTGAGAAATAAAGTCGCAATTGCGAGATATAAAGTCGCAATTCTGAGAAATAAAGTCGCAATTGCGAGATATAAAGTCAGAATTGCACGATATAAAGTCGCAATTGCGTGTTATAAAGTCAGAATTGTGAGATATAAACTTCTGTGGTAAAAAATATATATATTTTTTTTCCTTAGAATTGGACTTTATATCTCACAATTCTGAGAAAAGATCTCACGCAATTGCGTGTTATAAAGTCAGAATTCTGACTTTATAACACGCAATTCTGACTTTATATCTCGCAATTCTGACTTTATAACACGCAATTCTGACTTTATATCTCGCAATTCTGACTTTATAACACGCAATTCTGACTTTATAACACGCAATTGCGACTTTATTCCACGCAATTCTGACTTTATATCTCGCAATTCTGACTTTATAACACGCAATTCTGACTTTATAACACGCAATTGCGACTTTATTTCACACAATTCTGACTTTATATCTCGCAATTCTGAGAAATAAAGTCAGAATTGCGAGATGTAAACTCGCAATTGTGAGATAAAAAGTCGCAATTATCTTTTAAAATGTTTTTATTCTGTGGCGGAAACAAGCTTCCATAGTTTTTTATGACACATCCCAAAGAAACAATATAGTTACCATGGTAGTGTAGTGCATTGTGTGGTTTTACCTGTGGTTAACATGATACAAATACTATGGAAGACCACATTTTATAAACTTTTACCCTATAAAAATGAGGTTACAAATTTTACAGATTTTTCTGTTTTTGTCAATGAACGTAAATTTACACTGAGCATCCCAACTCAAGCTACTGTCAAATGTGCATTTCTAAGAGACAAAAAAAAAAAAAAAAAAAAAAAAAAAATCATATTAATTTGTGAAATTTGTGAAAGTGTTTGTCAAGTTCTGATGATAAAAACACAATTCCTCAAAGCGCAAAACCACAAAAATCTGCCTTTAAATTGGAAAGAAATAATGATTTGACATTTATTGTGATAATTATTGATATCAACTGATATGAAACATTTTATCATGAAAATTTTTTGGGTCATATTGCCCAGCCCTAATATATTACATGCAAGTTGACCAGTATATGTAGACACACATTCACACAAATATATTAGTTGGTTATAAATACGGGGGGCACGTGTCCTTAATTTGATCTGAATTTTAAGTAAATCCTATAAAAATAATTTCAAATGTTCACTTTTTACACATTATTTAATGAAGAATACACCAGGCTGCAGTGTGTTGATGATTGCAATGCAATTCATTAAATGGAAAAGTCAAATTATTCATATTTGCGAAGTTGGGAGACAAGTATTGCTCTTAATGACACAATGACTTATATATCTTCCGATGTCGCAACGAAATTAGCTGGAAGCTCACAAGCACTCTCAGAAGCATTCAAACCCCGTTCAGCAGCTCAGACTGAAGCTTCTGTACTGTAGTCACAAGTCGCTGACAATGAAATCTGAATATTGCATTGCCACAGAGGCCCCTGGGAAATAACTCTCCTTGCTGAATGTCCCTAATTGAATTCTCCTTTACTAAATAGAGTTTGCCATAATGTGAATTCTCTGTAGCTTGCCCTGACAGCCGGTAATGTTTCCGATATCATCCCAGAGAAGACTCCTGTTGACTCCGAGACGCTCTGTTGCTGTCACCCAAACCTGCATGTTAATGTACATGTTTTCACTGAATAAGTTATTGTTAGGAAGAGAATGCAAATGTGGGGTTTCTCTATATCCAATTATTTCTAATAATGATGTTTAAAGTTAATTCTAAGCAAGTTAAGTTCAGACTTGGTGCACATTTTCAAAAGTTTTCCTAGTACTTTAGCAAGTTAGATATTTCGACTTTTGGATTCAATTTATGCCACTCAAAAGAAATAAAATTATATTTTTGTTATCTTGTTGTTTTGCTTGGTTTTTGAAAATATAGGAAACACTTTACTCTGTCCTATTTGTTAATGTCAGCTATATGCAGTGACTGATATTAACTAACAATGAGCAAACTATTTGTATTTTTTTTTAAATCTTTTTAACATAAGTTAATAAAAATAGAACTGTTCATATATATATACATGACTGACTGTGTTTACGTGAATACTCGCCAAGACCGGCATTTTGACATTATTTTGCTTGACTGTTTAAGCCCAAGAAGCAATGAAAAAGAAGTCAATTTAGTTGCTAGAGGCGGCTTTAAGTGGGTGCACTTTGGGTGTGTGCACAAAATCTGTGGGAATGAGTAAAATGATGCGCAATACCCGCAATCCCATGCTGAAATTCAAACCCTGTAACACCAACAATATTCATCCAAAGCAAATGAAACGAGTGAGTGAGGGGAGGCGGGTTTGTGTGTCAACTCGCTGTCAGAGAGATCAGAGAGTGAGAAAGTGCAGCAGTATATAGGTTCCATATATACCGGAAGTGATTTTTAACATGTTTTACTTTTCAATAATGAACTACACTCTAATGAACACTAGATTAAAAATCTAGCATCCTGGGTTGAATCATTTTTACTTTCTATAGTACTAGCCTTTTTTTAACTTCATACATTAATTAATGTTTAAGGATTAACTTAAATCCTCTAAACTTAAAAAATAAAAATACTCCACACAGCCACTGGTTTGCACAATAATTCCTTTATTTTAGATCATATTTTACAGTATAGTATATTTTATATATTTTTAAATACATATAGCATACATTTAAACTCGTTTAACAAATATTAGAAGTACAAATTAAACATTTAGAAGTAATTGAAGTGTAACTGACCAGTCTCTGTTGTCCCGTTTCCACCGTAACGGCGCTGGATCTCGTGCCGGCACTTGCATCATGTTCAGCGGGGGAACTTCTAACTTCAGACCGCCGCCCTGTTTCACTTGTAGCTGAAATATGCTGTGACTGAGTCCATAACCTGTCCATAAACAATCAGTGTACAGTTCTGAGAACATATTTTAACTTCTTAAGTATTGATATTATGTATCTTTTATTTTAATAAAATCATAAAATTTTATGCAAGACGTTGTATCCTACACAACTGGCGTTTCTGTCAGGCGAAAATACTGACGCGACACTCGTTTAGGTTCACATTGCACCCGTTTGTTGCTTTGCATAAAATATACCGATATACAGAACAATAACAAAGTTATAGATATAAAAAAAATTCTACAAACCTGTATTTTACCGAAGACACGCACCAATTTGACGGAGCTGTGCTGCTCTCTCCTGAATAGGTCACAAAAAGCCTGCAGTAAATAACTCAACCCCTGGGTTGTTATATCTGACCCAGCATCTGGGTAACAGAAAAACTACCCAAACATTGGGTTGTTACATCTGACCCAGGATCTGGGTAACACAAAAACTACCCAAAAACTGGTAAGACACTTCTGACCCAGGATCTGGGTTACACAAAAACTACCCAAACATCAGGTTGTTACATCTGACCCAGGATCTGGGTAACACAAAAACTACCCAAACACTGGGTTGTTACATCTGACCCAGGATCTGGGTAACACAAAAACTACCCAAACACTGGGTTGTTACATCTGACACAAGATCTGGGTAACACAAAAACTACCCAAACATCGGGTTGTCACATCTGACCCAGGATCTGGGTAACACAAAAACTACCCAAACACTGGGTTGTTACATCTGACCCAAGATCTGGGTAACACAAAACCTACCCAAACACTGGGTTGTTACATCTGACCCAGGATCTGGGTAACACAAAAACTACCCAAACACTGGGTTGTTACATCTGACCCAGGATCTGGGTAACACAAAAACTACCCAAACACTGGGTTGTTACATCTGACCCAAGATCTGGGTAACACAAAAACTACCAAAACACTGGGTTGTCACATCTGACCCAAGATCTGGGTAACACAAAAACTACCCAAACATCGGGTTGTCACATCTGACCCAGGATCTGGGTAACACAAAAACTACCCAAACACTGGGTTGTTACATCTGACCCAAGATCTGGGTAACACAAAAACTACCAAAACACTGGGTTGTCACATCTGACCCAAGATCTGGGTAACACAAAAACTACCCAAACATCGGATTGTCACATCTGACCCAGGATCTGGGTAACACAAAAACTACCCAAACACTGGGTTGTTACATCTGACACAAGATCTGGGTAACACAAAAACTACCCAAACATCGGGTTGTCACATCTGACCCAGGATCTGGGTAACACAAAAACTACCCAAACACCGGGTTGTCACATCTGACCCAGGATCTGGGTAACACAAACACTACCCAAACACTGGGTTGTTACATCTGACCCAAGATCTGGGTAACACAAAATCTACCAAAACACTGGGTTGTCACATCTGACCCAAGATCTGGGTAACACAAAAACTACCCAAACACTGGGTTGTTATGTCTGAGCCAGGAGCTGGGTAACACAAAAACTACCCAAAAACTTTAAAAATAGCCCCAAAAATGTACCCAAAAGGCCCAACCCAGCATTTGGGTAAAAACAATTTTTTTTAGAGTGTATGAAGTTGTCCAAAAGCATAAAAAATAAAGTAATTAAACTAACAAAATCAATCAAATACAAAAAAGTGACAGCTCTTCAGGCACTTTGGATTGCACCACAGCAAAACGGCAACAGCGAGAGAGCGAAGGCTTCCCTCAGCACGTCTGTAACCTCTGTGTGAACCGCTCTCATCCGCCATCCTCCTGGAACACAACCTTCCACACGCCCCTGGAAAACCAACGGAGATAGTTTAACCATTTTAGCTGAATGTGAAAATAAACAAATGTTCACTTACTCCCCCAGTGAATAATGTCAGTTTTTCCATGCAGGACTGACATGGAGCAGGTTAAATACCTGTGTTGTTGTTTCTGGAGAAGGCAAGTGTCTAGTAAAAAGTTCACAGAATGATAAATCTGCAACCCTCCCCAAAGCCCACCACAGCCAGCCTCGCTGAAAGCGCTAAATCACGCCGCTCCGCCAGCATTCACTGATTTGTATCGCACATAAAATATTGCGATCCGTTTCTACGCACAGCAACTGCCACTGTTTTGCCTGTCTAGCGAGAATCATTCTCGCTACTATATAAATATGTTGGTGTCTGCGACTTTCTGGTTATTAAAGTTATAAGGGCTCACTTAGTGCAGAATGAAAATATTTCATCAGAGTACTTAACGTCAGCTTGGCCATTTTGCTGTCTACACGTTTATCGAGACTTTGAGCTGTAATATGTCTTTCCGAGACACGACGTGCAGATTTCATGGAAAAAAACACAGAATAAGTAGTAATATATACATCTGGTGTTGAATTGCAATTGGCGGCACATTTTAAGTATATGCCAAGTAAAATGAAGCAGTACAACTTGTGAAAATAAAAGGATGTCCAGTATGTTGCTCACGTTAGCTTTATTAGTGTTAGACAAACATCAGCTACCCTGAGGACTAGCTCAAGACGTCATGCTTCATGATCCAAAACTAGTCCCAATTTAAAGTGTTGTGTTTCATTTATGAGTTATGCCTAGAATATGTCAGCGCGGGTGAAAGGAAATGCAGACCGCCTTAAAGTGTGAATGTGTTTATAGGTGTTTTTTCAACTACAGACACTTTTATGTCCAGAAGGCTTGTTTTCTGTTGAAACTAACAGATTTTTTTTTTTTTTTTTTTCAAGAAGAATCTTGGAAACTTTTAACCATATCATCATTTCTTTTACTACTTTTTACTACTTTTATATAGATGTTTGGCCACACTTTAGATTCCAAGTCCAATTCTCACTATTAGCTAACTAGTAACTATGACATTTGCCAGAATAAACTCCTAATTACTGCTTATTAATAGTTAGTAAGGTAGTTGTTAAGTTTAGGTTTTGGGTGGGATTAAGGGATGTAGAATATGGTCATGCAGAATAAGACATTAATATGTGCTTTATAAGTACCAATACACAGCAAATATCACAGCAATATGCATACCCTAAACTAAAGTGTTACCAGTTTTATTTTTTTAACCATTTTCACAGAGACAATTTTTCAAATTTGAAACTAAAAATCCATCATTAAAATATGTTTTAAAACTATGATGAATCAAATAAACTGTTACAATATTTATTGTGCGATTTACTGTGCCATCATTTTTAACCGCAATCAATATTTCATCCCTAAAAAGTTTTTAGTGTAACTTACAACTGAAACAACTTGTGATATTCTTGTTGTGTGTTATGCCGTAATTTTGTCAAAATGTGCAAAAAGTATGAAAATATTATTTCATTTTCTATTTATGATACAATAAAAGCCCCCGCTTTATATTAAGTGTCTATAACTACTACTAAAATTCAAATGAATCACTTATTGTGTACATACATGTCTTTACATTGTACTCATATTTAAAAATACCTGCATATAATTACTGCTGTAAAAATAACAATAAAGTAAACTAACAGATACAATGGTGGCTATCCCCTTCGGGGCTTGGCCCCTAATTCATTTCTGTAATTGCATCTATAATTACAGTTGACCCTTCCCTTACTCCTTAACCCACCCTCAATAGCAGCAAAAGCATTTGCAATACAATATGAATACAGTAAATACATAGTACCCAACAATTTTTCTAACAGTTAAAGACACCTAATTAAAAATGCCAGTTATGTCGTTTTATTTCATTATATTTCCACCAAAGAAAGAAAGATGATGATGTGAAATGTGTTGCATTTGTTCAGGCACATACAGTCAGGTTTTGAAATTCACTTTTTTACTCGCTGGCCAATTTGGCAAAGTTACCTGCCGTTCAGGACTTCTACTAGCCAACAAAAAAAGAAGAACAAATTAACCAGATTTACTATGTCACAGCATAAATATATATATATTAGAGGTGGGCATAGATTAATTTTTTTAATCTAGATTAATCTAGATTAATTTTGAAATTAATCTAGATTAATCTAGATTAAAATGGCTCATTTGAATTCTGCCGAAGGCATTCAGAGTATGTGTGCTACCCAAATAATGACTATAAAAGTAAGTCTTTGAGAACGGGTTTGTCAAGCCAGGTGGCGCATTAGACCAGGTGCTCATCTCCTGTTTCCAAAATGCATCACAAACTGCTTGAGAAAGCTGTTCTACTCATAGACTGTAAAAGGTTACTACTGTACTGTTACCGTCCGTAGGCAACATTAGGTAGGCCTATGTTATTATCAACTACTATAGGCTATCAATTAGGGATGGGCGATATGGCCTAAAATCCATATTGTGATATACATTGCAGCCTCTTGCGATAACGATATTATAATAAAACCATTTCAGAACAGGTTACACAGACCCTTTTTTTTTTTTTTTTTGAAAGGGTGTATGTAGTTTTGAGAACATATATTGTGCAAAACTGTAAGTATACAACATCATTTTGCAGATAAATAAAATTTAAGTACACTAGCTGCAGAGACTTAAGTAGGTCTAATGTTTATTATGGCTTGGAGCTTATGAAACCCCAAATTTAAAATTAGAATATTGTCTAACTGATGTCTTTTCAGTTAAAAAGAAACACAACAACGATTCTTAAAATCGGGCGCTTTTAATAAAAAGAGATTATGTGCTACACCACTAAGATATATTGGGAATAATACGCGCGCGCTGGTATTCAGTGATATGTTTCGTTTTGAATTTGAGGTGGTAGAACGGATTAGTCGTGTGTTTACTTACCGAACTGTTACACCACACAGTCTACGTCGGACGGCTTAAATACAAACCAAGTCCAAATAATGGATGTTGCACCGATCTTTTACACCAGCTTTCACTTTCAGCCGTGTTTACTTAAGATGACGACGAATATGATGCGTTGCAGCCGGGTGTTCCTCGCGGCCGCGGGTAGATTGCGTCATCATAGCTTGTGTAGCTTGAGCCAGCTCCCAACGCTCCCAACCCAACTTGGAGAATAGATTAACGGCGATATTTTTTTTATCGCGCGATAAGAGTCTCGCGTTAACGCAGCGCGTTAACGCCGATAACGGCCCACCACTAATATATATATATGTGATCTTTGCTATTCCTTCAATGCAAATGAACAAACGTGCCGTTATTTGTTGCGTATTGTGCAAAATCTGCGCATATCTGGCTTACTTGAACATACAGTTCAAGTAAACCAGATATGTGCAGATTTTGCACAATATGCTGTATTTTATAGATCACGATGACTCACGAGTTGAGTATTTGCTCTAAATTCAAGCAGATTTGGCTTACACGAACTTCCCCAGCAAAGTGAGTAAACATAGTAACACGCCGAATTGGCTAGTGATTTGACAGCGTTACCCGACACAGTTGATTTTTATCCGCATTTGGCGGCTTGGCGGGTGTTAATTTCAAACCCTGCATACAGTATCTACTGTCGGACATATTGTCTGAAGACAAATGAAGTACACTGGCGGTGAGAGGGTCCAATCTGACCCCATATCTGCGACACACACTGAAGCGAAGCGAACATTCCTGAAGTCTTCAGTTTGCTTGTGTTGGGGCTTTTAGCATGCGTTACCAGAACCCTCAGTGTTATCAAGAGTAATGCGGTAAATTCCTCTGACTGATAAGTAAAGAAGCTTAGGATTATCTTCAGACTGAACAGTGAAGTTAAGAGAAGCTCTCTCTCTCTCGCTCTCTCTCCTTCTCAGCGTCAGTATATTATTTTTGCGCTCAGGGTAGCTCACCATTAGTGTCAGCCGCGGTGATTATCCAACCAGAGCAATGAGGGACGGTAGATGGATGAGGTGTCTTTATTCTCTCCGTCTGTAGATCTCGACTCTTCGTCGTGAGCGCGCGGCATCTTCTGAAGAGGGGCCAAAAATAATGAGAGAGTCAAGCAGACGCTTCTCTGTTTTTCTGTCATATTACAGCGCAGTTGTTTGTTTATCCGAGCTGGATCTATATTTCACGTTTTAATTGAATTACTGTGATACGGACTAAAAGCTCCCGCTCTAATAACATGCCAATTACAACAAAGACCTACTTAGAATAAATATGAATATAATGCTGTAATTTATGGGTTGAAACACAAGCCGGACCTGGTTCCCTTGACACCATTGATTATTAATTGGAGCTTCAGCCTCAAGGGCCAATTAAACGGGGCCATTTAGGAGCGTCCAGAGGAAGTTAATGGGCATTTGTCAAAGGAATGGCAAACCACTTACCTCCATGGTCTTATATCAACAGGAAATCCAATAGATATTGCCTGACATAATGAATGCCACATATTTGAACGCTGGCACGGCTTTATTGAAAACAACTTATGATTTCTAAAATGGATAGGTCAGTCGTACGGCTGCGTTTGCGGTGCACGTCGCAGCCTGCGCGAGTCAATTTCTTTAAGTGACCTTCCCCATGATGTACAGGCCCAGTGTTTGTGTTTCTCCAGCATTTGCATAGAAGTGCGCTTGACATCTCTACAGTAATGAATCCTCACTCTCTCAATTCATTAATGGACCAGAGTCCTGCTCCCGCAACATATGTTCTGTAAATATGCATTGATTTATTTGAACCTCTCATAATGAAGCTTAGAGAAACGCGCACTTCTTGATGAATTAGTTGTGGACGGTAAACTATAACTCAGAGAACATGCATAAACTTCAGCTGGCCTTTACCGTAAAAGCAGTTTATGTTTCTCAGATCTCCTCACTCAATGTGATACGCTATCAAACTGAATCCATTTAAACATGTTTGAAAACAATCGTTATTTTTTTTGTTTTGTTTTTTGCAACTGCAGTTTGAAATAACATGCACCAATAAGTTTCAGAGATCTTTTGTTCAATTCAATTCACGCTTATTTGTTAGCACTTTTCACAATACACATTGTTTCAAAGCAGCTTTACAGAAACTGCATGAGTCCACATTACAATTTAGAGTGATCTGTATTCAGTGGTAACTGTCTAAGTTATGCATTTCAGAAATGTACATATACAAAATCACAGATAGCTAAAAATGCGTTAATTTAAACAATGGAATAATTTAATGCAGAAAGAATGAGCTCATTGAGCTCAATGAATACATGTTTGTTACTTCAATGCTTTTTTGGCAAGTTCTCATAAAAAAAACAAAAAAAAACAAAGCAGAACCCAAAATATAGAGTGCATTTCTTTTTTGCACCTGAACCACACACTAACCATTTAAAGCAAATTATAAAAATAAATGTATTTGTATGAATGTGTGGTGACTTTTGGATTAAATTAATATTTATATGAAAACAATGGATTTCCCCCCCCTAGATTTGAAAGGTTTTCTGGTGTATATATTTATAGTGATTTGTGTACATGGATGTAACATATATTATGAGCACACACGTGCGTTTGTGTAATTGTTTGTGCACCGCCGTTCCCCCTTGTTATTTTCTAGCAGCTGGGCTAGATCACTTATACAAGCATGCAACTCATTTACTTATCAAATGAACAGTTAAGGCTGTGTAAATAAACGGATGCCTGACTGATTCCAAGCCTTGAAAACCTGTTTTCGACAAGTCCAAACCTAATGTCTCCGAGAGATCATCCATTACAGGGGCAGACGGTGTGTGTGTGTGTGTGTGGCTCTGGAGCTCCGCTGCAGGCGCGCAATCATTGAGATCGACACATTTCGTTCTCTTAAGAGCAGCTTGCTTATGGCGTATTTGTTACTCTGTGTACTATTTGTCAGTCGCTGTGCTCTGAAAGTGCTGCCAGTTGAATGACTGTCTCAGTCTTGCCCGAAAGCAGATGCATAAGTAAATAAACTGGTAATAAGACATCCACCCTTAACCTGCGGGAGAGTTTAAACTGTCGAAAGTTAAACGTTTCCTCAGAAACTACACTCGTGAGCAGCAGAAGCCCTTGTCATGTGAGTGAAATAGGATTTCGGGGGTGGAAGAGTGAACTGCTCCTTTGGGTGGACCTCATAAATTCTAGCTAATCATTTCTCCAGCGCAGTATACTTAGTTTGTTTAAGGCCCGGGTCGTTCTCAGCATGTTAAAGATAGCAGTAGTGAGCATTTTATTAGCCCTCGTGGATAACAGCCTTCTGCTCTTCCGCCTCTTAACATGAGGAATATGAGCAGAACAAAAATCCATAAAAAGCTAATGTTAAAATTAACTACTTAAATCATATACAGTCTATTTCCACTGGTTTCCATGTACAACAGTACTGAACTTAGAGTCCTTTAAAATGGGTGATTTATTCTTTATGAGGCAATGTTAACATAAACAGGAGAACCGCTGTGTCTTCTCACAGCGTGAATGCATATAATCTGTCAGAACAAACACATGAGAGGACACAATTGTAGCAGCCGTTCTAGAGACGTGAGCGCTTGAGAGTTTAGAGTCAAAATGAGTGAAACAAACTTTAACACACATGAAATAAGGCTTGGAATCAGTCACAGCATGTATGAATACTGTCAGAGGAAACTTTTCAAGTTATTACCACATGACTGGAGGCAAAGAAGCCCTTATGAAAAAAAAAAAAAAAGGATCCACTTGATATTAAATGTCTTGAAATACAACTAAAAATTAAATGAATCATTAGATTCAATGCACTTGGCAGGAAGATAAAGACAGATGAATACAGTTCCAAATGTCGTTTAATAACAAGTAATCCAAAAGGCAGGCATTAACTCAACACATCTACACGTGACATTGACTACGTAAGAAAAACTGAAAAAGAAAAAGAGAAACTGTGACTACGTTTACAAGCTGTCAATATCCAGGTTATGGTCGGGTTAGGGTCACTATTTGGGTTTCTGAAACATTCGGAATAACCCGTTTACATGCGTGAGCAGAGAGAGTTACTCCTGTATGGAATTTGTAATCAATTGGTAATATCCCGATGTAAACGGCGACGCACGGTTAGCGTCTGGACGTACGGACAACCTTAAGACGCAATATGCGTCATTTCCGATTCTTCTTCATGTATCCAAAGACAACAACAACAGCAGCAGCACGCGGATAATGAATAGTTCGGGGCAGATAGCGATCGCGTTTGTTTGCGCTTTCCTCCTCGCTCAAAGTGTGGTGCTGTGCTGTGTCTCGCCATGTTTACCTCTACTTCTTGTTTACTTCCGGTATACTGCACGCGGGTTTCTGTATGCGCCGTCTCTACTCAAAAGACCAAGATTCCTTGCGAACTGAACATGCGCAGAACACAAATCAATGTTCCTTTTGATGGGGATATGCCGATACACGTTTACATGACCAAATATTCGGGTTAGAAAAGGGGTACCCCAGGTATAATATCCGGGTTTTTAAAAACCGGGATATGAGCATATCCGGGTTTTTGCCGGTGTTTACATGGCCGTGCGCGACCGGGTTATTGCTAATATCCCGGTTTTGAACGGGTTATTGGCTGCATGTAAACGTAGTCAATGAGTGAGAGCAAAGGCACAACTTAAGTAGGGAACACAAACAAGGTAATTGACTAAACACAGCTGAACTGAACTAACTAACGATCGTAACCATAGAAACAGACGAGTGGCGGGAAACAGAGACAAAGCAGTGCATGTGACTGATGAAAACAAACTAGGGGTACGTTTACACGACAACGATATGCTTAAAACGGAGACGTTTTTCCACGTACAGATGACACCATTGTCAAACTGATCCTCATTCACACGGATTCGCAAAAACGGCTAAAAATGCTATATTCTGCTGCCAGGTCAGTAGATGGCGATTAAACACTATAGACTGAACACGTTATATGCATGTGCATGATGTCATCTTCTTCAGAGATTCGCTTTTTTGTTGTTTACACGGAGACCGTTCAAAAACTTTCACTTTGAAACCCGTTTTCAACATTTTGAGTTTTCAGGCACCCAAAACGATGTTGTCGTGTAAATGAACAGCCAAAACGCATACATTAATTTTACGTTTTAGTTGAAAACGGTGTCGTGTAAACAGCCTCTAAAAGTCGTTTAAAACAGAAACTAACCGAACATAACCGCAACAACTTGTTGTGTACATAAATGTTTTTAGATTGTACTTGTATTCAGTGTCGAGGGTAACACATTACAAGTAACTAGAGTTACAAAAAAATCAGATTACTTTTTTCAAGTAATGAGTAAAGTAACGCATTACATTTAAATTCACAACAAAATATCTGAGTTGCGTTTTCTGAGTTACATAGGTCCGTGTAACGTACACAGACCTACATACCCACATATGTGGTTTGTGTGAGATTTGAAATGTGAATTTCATGTGGGGTTTGTGTGTGTGTGTGTGTGTTTGTGTGTGTGTGTGTGTGTGTTTGTGTGTGTTTTTTTTTTTTTTTTTTTTTCACTGTACAGATTTTCAAAAACCCATCTGGATAAAATCTGAATATGCAAAAAGTTTTTTTTTTTTGCTGGCAGTCTGAACATGGCTTTAGTTTCTGGTTCACACCCGATTTGAAGTGTCATACTCTTAAATTATGATTCTATTATTATTATTATTTATCGAATTCTGTCAGACATACATCTATGACATAGAATGGTTTCTGTTCACATGTAACTCATTGCTGCAAAAATCAATGTACTGTGTACATACATGTATTGACTTTTCCCAGTAAACTTTTACTTACTGTTGAAATCTAAAAAGCTTCAGACAACATACCAGTACCATAGTAAATTCTTCAATGCAATTTACCAGTTACCTTGAAAGAAAATATCCCATTAAGCCAACTCTCTGAAAAAAATAATACATACAAATAATCACTTCATTTACAGTGATAGTAAATGTGATGATTTTTCAGCATTGTGCAAAAAAAAAAAAGTTGATATGTAAAAATAAGCACATCAGAGTTCACAACGACTCTGTCAGATTCCTCTAGTGTAGAACAACGGTAATGAGGACATGATTGTGAGAGACTCTTCCTGAGGATCCGAGCGGAGCCTCTCAAAACCATTATTCCCTCGCTGGGCCGATCACTCTTTCCATTTCCTCTCTTTGAGTTGTGGGACGTTTCAGAGGCGGAAGCTGCTCTGTGATTCACATGCGCTCTGGTGCACACTTTCCCTTTTTTGCTTGATTCAGAGGAAGAAGGAAACCAGGCATTAATTCCAATTCATATGAGTTCAGCTTAACCCTTCGCCTGCTCTAATGGGTCTGAAGAGATCAAGCCGTCCTGAGGGGGATTTGGGACCTCTCACCTCTCTAGCAGCAAAATGAGAAATAAAGCGCAAAGGCAGAAGTCTGGCTTCATAAAGGCTCATAAGTGTTCACTCTTCACCAGATTAAAGCCCTTCTGTTCTTGAAAGATGGGCAAAGTAAAGCTGACAGATATTTTGGCCTAATATGTTGGAGCTTCAATCACACAGGATCTCTCAATGATCACAGAAGACCACTAGTCACTTTTACTTTGTCTGCATTAATGTGTAGGGTGTTAAAATGAATCGTCACTTTGATGAGAATGAATAATCATTTGCATTAAAGCATTATAGCATGTTATTTATTGTAATTTTTTGGCAAATAATGTATGACATTTTAGTATTTGACCTGGTGTGTATAGTTCTGGTGCAGTTTCATAATTACATTTTTGTTGCAATTTTATCCACGTGATCCACGTGGTGACACAATCTTGGGGGCAAAAAAGCATATTGTTTTCTACTGACAGCTATTCAAAAGTATTTGTTTTAAAATAAAATTGTGTGTGCCAAAGTTTTGGTTTTGAAAGTTAGCATGGAAACAGACAAAACAGAAACCGTAAGAAGCGATATTTGAGAAAAGAGCATACTAATGTAATTGCTGTAGACCCGTAGCAGAACTAGCTTTACTTGTGAAATTGGCCATTTAAGAAAAAGGTTACACTTTATTTTAAGGTGTCTTTTTTACAGTGTTATTATACATTTAAGTACTGAGTAATAATAATGAACAACATGTACTTACTATAGGAGCAGAGTTAGGAATTTGGTCTAGGTTTAGTTGCAAACTCTGTCCCTGAAACTCCGCCCCCTACATTATAAATCGGTCACTTGTTCAAACATTTAGTGTTCTCTATATAGGGGATAGGGAACGATTCAGACATTGTAAATATGATTTCCATTTGGGTGAATGAAGTCTGCTGTCACGTTAGTGTCACGTGAACTGCCGACACTGGCACAGAGTGGATAACATGCGCGAGTCGGCATACCAGAAAATATATCTGACCCATTTGAATTCTGCACAGAATGCTGTATTTATAAGCAATATGGAGGAGAAACAGTTGGAGATTAGGAAACTTTGGCTTTAACGGGCTCAACGGCTCTGGACGAGCTGTGGTATAAACTAAATGCTATTGGCTATGGTAAAATATTAAATATATCCCACCCTGTCTTCTTGTTTCGGTGGAAACTACATCAACAGCACTTCAGTGGGCCTTTAAAAGTGTTCACTGATCACAGCCGAGGCCTCCTTCATATAAATAAGGCTTAACAACAATTCAAATCACAATATTTCTTTTTCTAAAGATAACCATCATGTTTACCTTTCCAAACACAGTAAATGGACATACTGTTCATAATACTAAACATTTGCTTGAACAATATACAAATATGCATTCAACCGAAAACACTTTTGAACTATGTTCAAATAAAATCAAATCAATATGATTTAACTGATAAAGATAAAACCTCCAGATGAATTATATGATTCATCATAATTGATAAACTTCTCTAATAATTAGAAATGATTTTTGAATATGCATTTCATCTATTAAAGTGATAAAGGCTTTTTGTAAATAACTGCATGGGTGATTTACATAATTCATTGATTTTAAAGACTCTAAGCCACTAACTTGATTGAAGAGACGTGCGCCTTCTGAATGTGCTTACGAACCTCTGAATTACAGCACAAACAATATCGAGTGCACTTATTCTGTGTACTGAAGGAAGAGAGGGAGTTTGTCCCCCGGTGTTTATTTTCAACCTGTTCTTGTGATGTAGAAGCAACTTTAAACCATGTGTAAGACATCATTAACACAACGATCTTATTAAGGACACATCTGACATTCTGTGTTTTTATCATCTCCAGTGGACCCCTTTCACAGAGGCTGATTTGTTTTCTCTGAATATGTTTTTTTCATTCTCTAAAACTCAGACACTGACAAACATTAATCAGTCTGTGTTAATGACTATGTTCCTTTCATCTGTAGCTGACTGATGTATTAAATTAAGTCCCATGTCATTAGCTGGAATTTTAAAGTTAAGGGACAAACATCTACTAATAAGGCAGATCGTGTTCAAAAAGAGGCCATCCGGCGAGGATCACAGGAGTCGTATTTTACACTGCCGGGACACGAGGGTTCAGCGGTACACGAGGAGCTGTCATATTTCTGTTTGTACTAACTCATTTTGCTATCACTGTATTTCATGTTTTGTGGTAGAATTCGCATTTGTGATTTGATGAATGTAGCTGATAGTTTTATTAATTACTTTTCCAGTCTTCCAGTCCTCTAGAAGTGGACAATGATCAAAATTTGATACATAAATTGATGTAATTTTATATCAATGCATCAGTATATTTAGTGATATGGTAATGTTGCTGGATTATTTATATATAAATTTATGAAACCAATGCAAAAAGCATTCAAAAGTTCGATTTTGTAATGTTTTTGAAAGAAGTTTCCTCACCAATGCTGCATTTATTTGACCAAAAATACCGTAAGAATAGTAATATTGCAGAACGTTATTGCAATTTTAAATAACTGTTTTCTATGAGAGTATATTTGAAAATAAAATGAGATTTATTCCTTGATGTTAAAGCTGTATTTTCAGCATCATTAATCATTCAGAAATCATTCTAATTTGCTACGTTTATTATTTACACAAAAATATGAAGCAGCAAAACTCTTTTCAACATAATACATATATATATATATATATATATATGCAAATATTTATTCAATATACAGTATACATGCATATGTTTGTTCTTCTCAATAGAAGTGTATAACTACAGTATAAACGCTATAGCAAAATATCATCCGGCTGACACATTTCTTCTGTCCTGCAAGATACACTGTCAAACCAGCCATGCTATTCTCTGAGATCTGTGACACTCGTCTAGTTTTCGCTGAGCTATCCTGGGCGAAGGCGCTATAATTATGCTCGCACCAAATGCATAAAAAAAGTATGATTATCTTATCCATGTTTAAATGGTGAAAAATCATATTCATCATGACCCCATATTCAGATGTATCAGGTAAACAGCATCACAAAGATGGACAGAGGGAATAAATAATGACGGATAAGCACAATGCACGTGTGTGAGGACTTTATATCTCTCTTTGTTGTGAGAATCTTCTTCTGCAGTCAAATTAATTAGCGCTCAGCATCCTGTCAGCTCCATATGGCCCTGCAGCGAGGAAAGATGCTCCAGCCTGTGCTAATGTGCCTCGGCTCTCTGGCTCCAGCTCCATAAGCACCCTGGCACTTTCCCCACCATCCCTGTCCAAGTCCTCCCCATTCCTGTGGGCCCCACCAGCCGATAGTCCATTTATAAATCATCACCTGCCTCAAACTGCCACCCATCAAACCAAATAAGGAGCTGGTGCTAAACTGCAAGGCTCTGGATTATTGGAGCCCCCTGAGCCATCGTGTGACGGCAGCTTCTCGCGAGTCGTTTCTCTCTCTGAGTAGCCGGCCAGGACAAAGCCATTGGAGTACAAATGAGGTCGTGGAAGGTGATCTCGAGTCCAAGCGAGTAACAAACGTGCCTTTTATTTAGCTGGTGCGCGGTCTTTTTTTTAGGGCTGTTGACAGGCCTGCTGAATCTGGCAGTGTTAGTGATCTTCATACACATGCTGCTGGAATCACTTGTATGTAAAAGCCCTGATCACAAATGTAAGTTATTGTTCTTGCCGGCAACCACATTAGCTGCTGATGTAATACAAATTTAGGTAACACTTTATTTCAAAATCCCAAACCCTAACACCTAACAGTGTACTAATACTCTAAGTAAGGGATAATGCACATCCAGACAGCTGTTATCGCAGAATGAGCCCAGATAGGGTGATCAGGACGGTCTTCCATGCATCACCCTGAAGGGGTTTATTCTGCGATAACAACCAGCTGGATGTACATTATCCCGCTTATTACATGACTACTTGCCACATAAGTAAATAATCACACACAAAATATTGACTTGAGTTGATATATTATTAGGTCTTTAAACGCAAAGTTTCCGCGGAAAGAGTAGTTGCTAGCAAGCGGCAAGTTTAAACTAGACGGACATTTCAGGGAGAAGGTACAGTCATGGTACAGTCATTTTGCCACATAAATAATTATGGGGTTGAGAGATGTTGATTTGAGATGAAACTGTTTTAAAATCTTACCTGTTTGTTATTTTAGAATCCATTACAGTGTACAAATCGTTGCAATATGGCAGTAGCTGTGTTTGTATGAAACAAGAGAAAGTGAGTCTGTGATACCCGGATGGCATAATTAAATAACTGGACACAAAATATTGATTTGAGTTTTAATATTTTATTAATGCACCAAATGCAAAACTTCCATGAATAAAAAACATTCCTTGCAGCGTCAGGGCTGAATTCTGTTACCCGGATGAGCCTGTGTTATCAGTTTTCGGGGAATAGCATACCGCTGGATGGCGCGATTGACCAATCAGAATCAAGTATTCCACAGAGCCGTGTAATAATGTGAGTAAGTTGACATGTTACAAAGTTATAGTCAACAGAATGTTTAAAAGGGACCATCAAAATACAGTGTTACCATTTTTTTTTTACTCTTGTAATTATTAATCAACTGTAAAAACATTTCATTATTTAATTTTGAATTCATGTTTGAATAAGGTGATTTTTTTTATAACGCTTTAAAATAAGGTTCAGTTCATTAACATTGAGACATTTGTTTTTTACTTTTATGAATTTTTTTATCTAGGTTGATGTGAATTTTGCATTTTTAACATTTCAAGTTGTCTAAATCAAAATGAGTGTATTATGAGCAAACACGAATTAACACTTAAAGGGTTAGTTCACCCAAAAATGAAAATTCTGTCATTAGTTACTGACCCTCATGTCATTCCAAATCCATAAGGCTTTTGTCACTTTTCATCTTTGAAACACAAATGAAGATTTTTTTAATGAAATCTGAGAGCTATCTGTCCCTCCATTGACAGCTACGCAACTACCACTTTGATGCTTCAAAAAGTTCATAAAGAGATTGTAAAACTAATCCATATGAATTAAGTGGTTTAGTCCAAATTTTCTGAAGATACACAATCGCTTTATACCCTGAATAGATTTAATTTAGGCTTTTATTCACATATAATAATTCATCAACACACACATATGATAAACTGAAGCTCAAGCATGCTTGCTTAACTTGCGAGAACCAATGAGGTTCATTCTCGTGTTACGCAGCACGTTTGAGCTTCAGCGAGAACCAATGAGGTTTGTTCTCATGTAACACAGCACGTTTGAGTTTCAGCACGTATAAAGCGATCAAGTCCCTTCAGAACATTTGGACTTAACCGCTCAATTCATATGAATTAGTTTTACAATCTCTTTGTGAAGTTTTTGAACCATCAAAGTGGTAGTTGTGTAGACTGTCAATGGAGAGTACCAGCCTGATCTCACGGCAATTCGTACGAATTCTACGAGGTGGCTAATTCGTACGAATTCATACGACCTCACTCGTACGAATTCGTACGATTTTTGCTAAATCGTACATATTTTACGAATTGCCAATTCGTATGAATTCATACGAATGACCTACCCCTGACCCCGCCCCTAAACCTACCCATCACGTGGGTTTAGACAAATCGTACAAATTCGTACGAGTGAGGTCGTACGAATTCGTACGAATTAGCCACTTTTTTATCACTCGTACGAATTTGTACGAATTGGTCGTGAGATAGCGTTGGAAAGTACAGAACTGGCTCAGATTTTATGAAAACTATCTTCCTTTGTGTTCCTAAGATGAACGAAAGTCTTACAGGTTTGGAACGACATGAAGGTGAGGAATTAATGACAGATTTTTTTTTTTTTTTTTTTTTTGGGGTGAACTAACCCTTTCACAATAGCAGTATATTTATAAATTAACATTTTAATAAAATGCAAAAAAAAAAAAAAAAAAAAAAAAAAAATACAACAAAATAAGCAAATTGAATTTTTTTGCAACATTTTTATTTTCAAATAGTAAAATGCTGAAAGGTGAATATTTAAAAGCTGATTTACTGACTAGCATATGGTTGATATAAAGTAAATTAAACTGAATGAAATTCACCCAAAAATATAAATCCTGTGATTGTTTATTTACCCTTATGTAATTCCATGTTATTTTTATTCTGTGGAATCTTTATCAATCTTTATGGAGCTCTTCTCCATACAACAACAGTTCATACTAATCACAGTTAATAAGGTCTTGGAATATTGTGCCTCAACCTCTTTAATGGTAGTTTTGATGTTTTTTTGGCTCTTTATGGTCAAGTGGTACACACTGTAGAGCCAAATGGCGTCCAGCTCATATAGGTAATACTGGGTTGAGCTTGACCATCCCAGCTCCTGCTCTGTGGATCTAATATGTGGAACTTGACCTAGTTATGTTTAGGGATAGGGTTATGGGTAGGGTTAGGGTTCGGCTTTGTGTGAACTATCCCTTTAAATCGTAACTCTATCAGAACTCTATCTTCTGCTTTATTACAGATAACTGCAGGAACTTTCTAAAGGGGTTTTCTCTGTGTTGAGGTTGATCCTCTCATCTTACCACAGGGCCACCGCACACCTTTACCACATGGTAACGCTGTGTGCTTTCAAGACCTAATGGAGTTATGAGCGCCAAACAATGTAAGCTCTGTAATGTGCCACGCTCTCAAACAGACCCTAACCTGTCATGGAGGAGGCTTATATGTTCACACTGAGGAAAAATCCGTTCTCCAATATCCAATTGTAAAAATGAAGGCTTTATGAGTGTAGCTTTCAGTGCAGAACAGCTCCTGAGGGCCCATAGCCCAAAGAAAGATCATTATTTTAACAGAATTATTCTGTGATGGAGTATCAGTACATCTTAACACAGACTCCAACACATTCTCTCCTCAAGGCGAAGATACTGAGATTGAAGCTGGCACGCTAATTCAGAGGAACCTGCTGCATATCTAGTTTATATGAAACACTCCTCGTTTATGACATATGTGGGGTTTCTATAAGAATAAATAAAAAAAAATATTCTGAAGTGTGATTGGGCTTACAATCTACCCTTGTCTTCAGTATTCACTAATATATCATATGCAAATATTATTGGTTCATTGATCCGTACAGCATTCTAATATCATTACCAATCATTTTAACAGGGCTTTTTTAATTACTCTGCTAGAATTCATTTGTCTGAAGGAAAATTTAAAATGGCATATATGCATTTTTAGTGACTGATGAGGAGTTTAATAGAAATGATTGCTTCAGAAAATAAGTAATCAATAGTTGTCTGTGGGAAATCAATTGAATTGATTAGCTGAATTATGTTTCACTTCAAATGCAACCTCTGCATGCAAAACGGTTCTGCTTGAGCCATTGGCGAAACACATACGGAAATGGTGGGACACTATATTCAGTTGCAACTAAAACTGTCCGGTTAGCAGTGTCTCTAATCATGATTTAAAGAAGTTCGACTACAGTCAAGCTAGCTGCTCTCTTGAAAAAGAGCTTACTTAAACTGAAAGCTAGTGTTAGTGCCATTATCTTTTTAAATGAAGAACCGGAGGCGCATTTTTCTGGCACAAAACAATGACAGTTTCTGAGTGACTGAACCATTTCAATAGCGTGACAACATTTGGAGGTAAATTTCCACAAAACACAACAACAAAACAACTAAATATGCTTCTATAGAAAACAAACACTAATGTAGCATTTTGCTATACAGCCACTTGTTTGGAAAAGTGTCTAGTCACCCCTATTGAGAGTTACTGTCACTGTATGTTGAATTGACTGGATTTTGTGCTTGTGATTTGAATATGGACAAAATCAAAATTAGAAACATTTTTTTAAAAACAAAATTGCTAAATTGCTAAAATTTAAACTGAAATTATAATGAAAATGTAAAATAAAAACTACTTAATTTTTAGTAGATAAATTATACTAAAGTAACACTGAATAAAGTCCAAATAAAATATTGAAATAATAATACCAATAAATCACACAAGAACATAACAAATGAACTGATGAATATAAAATAACATATTAATAATAATGTAATATGATATAAATAATACTAAAATAACACTGACACTTATGAAATGGGTATTGAATGTCAAAATAAAGTATTTGAAAAAATATATATAAACATCACACAAGCACATGAAAAGTGAAAATATAAAATAAAAAGTCATTCAAATGATTACAATGATAATAGTATATAAATAATACTAAAATAACAGTGACAGTCAAAATAAAATATATTTTTTCAAAAAGATAATAAACATCACACAAACACATAGCGAATGGAGTAATAATAATAATAATAAAATAAAAGGACCATAACAAATGAATAAAATGAAAATATGCATGATGTATACATGATTAATATATAATGAAAAACTGAATAAACAAAATAAACACTAATTAAAAATACTATAACAGTATATAATAATACTAAAATAACACAGAGGTGTATCAAAAATGAATAAAAATTTAAAAGCATGTAACAAAATGACTAAAACATAAATTAAAATGAAACCTGAAAATATGAAATTGACACTTATATAACATGCATAGTTTTGAATAAAGTCACCAATATGATGAACGCTCACTGTTTTAATTCTGTATGAATTCACCAACTTGCTACTGTATCATTTGTAATATCTATGGATTTTGATCCCTGTAGATCATCGTTCAGCATAATTGCGGTGTGTGTTTGTGTGTGCGCAGCTCTTCTCTGCGGGCCGCTGGAATAACACCTCAGCAGAGGGTTTGCCCTCCCGTCCCAGACAGGAGCATGTTGCTGCCAATCACCCCCTGCTCCGTCACTGTACCCAGTGTAAGCAATTGGCCCTCATCCGCCCTGGAGTGGACACGAGCATCAGAGTGATGGAGCCGCCGTCCCGCACAGCCTAATAACACCTGACACAGCAATACAGCATGCCATGATCTCTCGCGGCCCGGCAGGGGAGGGAGATAGAGAGGAAACCCAGGCCCTGCTCTGAACAGAGATTACGTCTGCTTTTGAAGAGTGACAACATGTGGTGCAGCGGCTCAGAAAAACAGAGAGAGAAAAAAAAAGTGGTACCAGGATTGAGACGTCCAGACAGAAGCATCACACTGTCAGAGGCTCGTGACCTTTTCGTAACCCTTAGAAGTTTTACTTCACAATCAAAGATCAGATACAAATGATTCAGTCGCAATTTGGTAAATTTGTACAACAATGTGTGGTCGTCACTTATGGCTTTTTAATAAGTGCAGTGTTATTTATACGCTATTATAACATTATTCATATTTTGAATTGGTTATATACTTTCAGTGTTAATTTATTTCTTTGTTTAATTTTTAGTTATTTTAGGTATTGGGGACACTTAATATTCAACAATATTATTGATCTGTCTGCATTGACTCCATTATATGAGACCTGAACTGAGCTGGACGATGACAGGTTACTCCAGAGCGGCTATATATCTAAATGAACTAAGTTAATAACTTTATCACAACAGAAATGAACAATCACTGAAGTTAATCAAGCTGGACTATGACATTATTTTCCTCTAGATCTGCTGTACAGCAGAAACAAACTTTGTTGCATTATTTCCCTGTTATCACTGTAAAGCTGCTTTGAAACAATCTGTATTGTAAAAAGCGCTATATAATAAAGATGACTTGACTTGACTTACTATTTTGCTATATATTCATATCACTTTCAGAGCGATAAAATGTACACATTATATATATATATATATATATATATATATATATATATATATATATATATATATATATATATATATATAAACATGATTTTTTGAAATGTGTACATTTTTTGTATAGTCTGATAGTGGTCCCAGCGATATTGTTGCTGTGGTGTAGAATCTGCTCTCTTGGTGTGAATGGGTCTCGACTGTTGCAACTTTAATATTAATATGGAATATAATGGGTTGGTTTCACAGACAGGGTTTAGATTAAGCCAGGATTGGGCCTTAGTTCAATTGGGACATTTTAGTATCTTTTATAAATATGTATTAAAACAAAATTACTGGTATTACAGCAACCATATTTTAAGATATGCCAGTGCATCTCGCTTTCAGTTAAAACAGCTCCAACATGTCTGGGACTATCTTAAGCCTCGTCTGTGAAACCGGAGGAAATGAGTTTAGATTTAAACTCAGTTTTGAACGCAGAACTCCGTTTTCTTAAACGAGTTTGACACCAGCAGGAACAGCTTCGGCTTTGAGGAGCACGCGGATGCCTCTTACCTCTAATATTTCAAAGCTTTTCTCTGAGCGGTGCTTTTGGAAAGCTTTCGGGCGTTTCTGTAGCTCTGCCACATGTGCGGCCAACCGAGAGTCTGCTGGATGTTTGGTGCCAGGTGCACATTAAACACTCGCCGTGTCTGCCCAATCTTTGGCTGTAGGCCGCGGGGAATCACGTACTTGGGAACGTTCTCATCTCCGTTCTTGCCTTTCGTGATGTAACAATACAGTACATGTTGCTCATTTAACAACTGGCCCCTGCGGTGCAGATCTGAACGCTTTAACAGTAAATCTGTGCTCTGGGTTCATGCAGTGAGACTGTGGCCTCTCGCCAGGCCTAGCGTCCGAACTCACATCAAACGGAGCGAGAGGAAGCCGGGACGGTCCACGTGTCGTATCTGGCGGTGCCAGCTGACAGTGATCATCGACCCCGGAGCAGATGTTGCTTGTAATAATCCACGCTTGAGAGAGAGGCATGTATGCCAGGTGGGGAACCCGGGGTGCTCTCCGAACTCGCTCGCTCGCCTTCCTCTGAAAACCCTTTCGGTCCCCTCTTGTAAAACAAAAGATGCTTTGAGGTATTGGGTTTCATCAAAACAAAGAACGAGGGAGTGGAAGGGGGGCGGTCAGCGCCGCAGACTTCAGAGGCACAGACACCCGTTAAACAGCGAGGAACGTCACAGTGCGGAGAAGTGACACCCTCGGGTCCGCGGGACAAGACAGGAACGCAGAAAGGTAAGCGTACGCTTGACTTTAGGATGGGCCGCAACTGTGACGAACTGAAAGAGAGGCACGAGAGCGAGACAGGGCAGAGACTCGAGT
This sequence comes from Squalius cephalus, assembly GCF_949319135.1. Classification (NCBI taxonomy): domain Eukaryota; kingdom Metazoa; phylum Chordata; class Actinopteri; order Cypriniformes; family Leuciscidae; genus Squalius; species Squalius cephalus. The sequence goes on along the minus strand of NC_137136.1, from coordinate 30,660,333 downwards.
CGCCACGTCGGAGTCCCATGCGCAAGGGCGCAGCTACTGTTACCGGCTGCTAATGGAGCTCGGGCTATTTCGGTGGCATTGATTGACTGTTAGCTTCCTCTGAGCGAGCAACTTCTCAAATCGGCCCGGCCATGAGAAAATGGATCATACGCACTAAGAGGAGGCACGCCGGAGCGAGATGAGAGGAGAGCTCAGAGTTAGGGTGGAGAGGTGGAGATTTGGAATTGGCTCTGCTTTTCGGAGGAGGGGTGGATGTGCAGTTCCTCTTCTGGTCTTTAGGAGGCGCAGTGCTTCCATTCGAGAGACGTCTGGAGTCGTGACCGGCCCGGGTTGTTGTCTGTTTCTGTTAACACAGGGGCATGTGTGAGGGCTGCTTTGAAAGGACTTCCAGAGCCTCTTCACGCTGCTACCCGGGCTGTTAAAGTACTTTTTAATTCATGTTGTTCTCGTGTTGTTATTCGTGTTGTTTTTAATTGCATTCATTTAAGGTTCTGAGAATCAATTGCAGGCTATAATTTGCACAAAAAAACATTACAAGGAAAGTGTAAACATTAGAAAAAAATCTGTACATTTTTATTTGACATCAAAGAAATGCTGATTTTTAACATTTAATAATATCACAAATTAGTCTGAAATTCATGTCCGCACATTCCAGGAAACAAAATGACTTAGAAACTTATTTAAATAGAAATGTGGGTGACACTTTACGGTAAGGTTAACATTAGTTAACTACCTTACTTACCATGAACAATTCGTCTCCAGTATTTATTAATCTTGGTTAATGGTAATTTCAGCATTTACTAATACGTTATTAAAATCAAAGGTTGTATTTGTTAACATTAGTTAATGCACTGTGAACTAACATGAACACAATGAACAGCTGTATTTGTATTAACTAACATTAACAAAGATTAATAAATACTGTAACACATGTATTGCTCATGGTTAGTTCATGTTAGTTAATACATTAACTGATGTTAACTAATGAACCTTATTGTAAAGTGTTACCGAAACATGCTTTCAGTGTGTGTCACGTTGCAACAAACAATGCTATATTTCTTTCTTCTATTTTCAAAAGGACTTTCGTCGTGGTTAATCGAATTACTTTAATAGTGAAAGGGAAACAGTGTATCTTTTCTTTAAGCCATGCCTCATTCAATTACAGAATTACTCAAATTGCTAATCTATTCAAATGAATTGCACTATAAATCATATGTAGTCACCATAGAAAACATATAAATTGGGCTCCCATTGTTCACTCGGCTCAAGTCGCTCTCCTTCAAACAAACACACTTTTCAGCAGCAGTATGACTAAGAAATTAGATTAGCCTCTATTCAATCAAGATGCAGGACACACACATTCCTCAAACAAAAGATAATCGAATGAAAACATGCAGGTATGAATCGCTGATGCCTCGTGATGACTGGATGGTAATAAATGTCAGGGATGAAACGTTAGGGCAAAGAGGAGTGTGTATAATTGTCTGATAATTTATGTTTATTCAAATCAAAATCTCTGTAGAATTGTATCAAACATGAGTGTGTCAGTCAGGAAATACATTTATTAACCTTAAATATAGAATTAAAAATCTGTCCAAATACATTTTTGAAAATCGTGGTTATAAGTCTGTTAATTTAATGACAAGTTTAGAGAATTATATACACGTAAAAGGCAATTACTTTCAAAATCATGTTCAGCTACACAATGTACAGTACGATGGTTCGGGCTTCTTCACGGCTCCTGCCAAATTCAGTGCAAGGAAAAGTGTCAAGCTAATAACTGGCTAAATAAATAAACAAACAAACATGTCTGAATGGAAAACAAAGCTCCCCACTTCAGAGAACCCATCAAATTAAGCGTCTCGTTGAGAGTAAAAGTGATATTCAAAATGCCACTAACATTATTTCACCGTGATGCAAAACTGTGAGTATATAAATGACAGCCGTAGTGCTTTTAATAAACCTGTTAAACCACACACTCACACACACACTGAAGACCTTCCTAAGGTGCCACTTAAATCACACACTTTAGAAATGCCTAATTTTTTTCATCTGCCTTTTCTTTGCGCTGTCTAGCAGGCTGTAGGCTTTAATATTTTCCCATAAATGACATATTCTTATTTCAACTGATTTTTTCCCCCCGCCTGCTAATATCTTGGTCCCATGAATCCTCGCTGCTGTTAGCTGGTAGGATGTGCATAATGGACTTTAACTAATGTTGCCTTTGATCAAGCCTAAAGGTGAGAGGAGAGAGGGACTGTGGAACTAATGTCCATCCCTGTGAAACCCCCACCCCACCCCACACACACACACACACACACACGCGCACACACGCACAGAAACACTGACACTTCCACAGGCAACGGCCTACAAATAGCTAACCAAGGTGACTCAATCGATCTCGAGCCATAAGAGTTCTCTGAAAAGGGACGGGCGAAAATGTAACCATGCATTTGGAATCAGTCTCAGTGTGCTCAGAAAACAGATCAGCACAACGACTGTCCGTTATCGGTAGAAGATGAACATCTGTAAAACATATTGAAACTTTTTTTTTTTTTTTTTTTAAATATGCATATATATATTTTTTTTTTTAGTATGAAGAACTAAACACTAGAAAAACAGCAAACTGTGTGTATGTGTGAGGTCACATTATCTACTCGTGAAAAGCTAATGACAGTTGTAATTAACATTTTTTATTTATTTATTTATTTTTATTTTTGTTGTTGAGTTTTTACATTCCTCTCTCCATTCTTCTCTCTCTCTCTCTCTCTCTCACACACACACACGCACACACACACGTATGCGAGAGGAAAGGGCCGCTGTCTATTGAAGTCGCTGAAGCACAGTTCATTGTCCTAATCTTAAATCTAATCAATAGAATGCAGCTCCATTTTGTGTAGTTTAGATTAGGTAAGCATTTGATTCCTAAAAAAATGTAAATTGATCGTCTGCTGGACATTTTTAAATTGGCGTAATGGGCAGCGTTTAAAACGTTGTTTGTATTGATTGGATTAGGTTTTGAATTGCCTGTGTAAAATGATTTTACATAGATTAAAGATCTTTAGTTGTGATGTGCTATACCTAATAGTCTGTGTTTTATTTAATAATGTGCAATGCGGTTGGTTTTATAATCGATACATTTATTAATAAATTAACTTTTTACAAAAAAAAAAAAATTCACAACAGCATTTATTGGTGTTATATATATATATATATATATAAATGCTGTTGTGAATTTTTTTTTTTTTTTGTAAAAAGTTTATTTATATATATCTAACATATATATTAGCTATATATAAATATTATACTATATATTAGTTAATATATATATAGCTTACTTAAAGGTGAATTACCTTAGTGTTCACTGTAATTTATAAACTCAATGGCCCCAAAAAAGTGTAACTCATCATGTCCTGCCCGATACAGCAACACTCACTCAACCAATAGGGATAGTTGGGCGGGACTGTCAGCCTTGCCGACCAATGGGAAAGGAGGAATTGTGTACTGGAACCTGTCATTATGTTTACAATACAATTTTGCTTAGTAACACTGCTGGATTAGAAACTACATCATTCATCTTTAAAATTGTACTTTACTAATTGTACTGACATCTACATATAGTGTGTGACACTTCTGCATTTTTCTGTCAGTGGTTTCAATAGGATTACTATTAGCCCTGCATATTTAGTCCACAACACAATCACACTTGAGTAACATTAGCCTATCTATAAAAAATGCGCAAGGACGATTGTGTAACAGGTAGATCTCTAGTTTGTAGCGCAGTAAGTGATGTTAAATTAAGACATCAGGTCCCCCTGATACTTTGTGGTGTTTGTTAATTACTGTCAGATTATTGGGCATGACGAGTCATTTAAAAGCAAAATGGTGACGACCATTAGCCTCAGCTGCTAAATGGCACAAGTGTGAGGAGTGCAGTTAAAGGGTCTAAACTATATCACACTACAGCCTTGAGGGGATCAGCACTGCTAATTTTAATCATCAGTAGATTACAGAGATAATGGCTTCCCCTGCTGCTGCTTCAGTGGAAACACACACACACACACACACACACGCACACACACACACGCGCGCACACGCACACACACCCACACCCACAGAAATGCACTGAGTTTCTATTAAAAATCTAAAATGTGTAAAGTATTATTAGAATGATAGGAAAGCATTCGGAAACTCCATGCATAAAGCCACATTCTGTTTTACGGCTATTCGTATTGTATTTTTTATTTATTTATTTATTTATTTTTAAATATCAAGCAGCATAACAAGCTGTTTTTGTACAGCTAAAAATAACTGGAAGTGGGTGACACTGGAAACCAGACACATTCAATCTATTGCCCGCACCGCTCTTACGTTAAAAAATAAGGTGAATCGGCAGATACTTTTTCTTGCTGCAAGCAAAAATGTAATTTTGATACATTTTGCAAAAAAAAAAAAAAAAAAAAAAAAAAAAAAAAATCTTATGCCATTGTATCTTGATTTAAGAGTGTTTTGATATGTGAGAAGGAAAGGTTTTTTTTTTTTTTTTTTTTGCATTGTATCTGTTTTTCACTTTATTTTTTTAATGAAATTAAAAGTTTGAAAAACGTACATTTACATCATGTTTGCCATTCAAAATCTCACTCACAGTGAAAATGCCATCATCAGTTTTGCATAATGAATTCTGATTGGTCTTCTGTCTTGCAATTATTTGTATGCTCAATTGTGATTGGTCTTTTCTACGATGCACCTATAACCGCCTTCACGCTGCAAAGGTGTTGTGGATTCATTGCTAACAGAAAACTAGACTAAAAACATTTTTCATTTGCTAATGACAATGGTTTCTGTTGATTTGTTCATCATGCTAGTTTTCTGTTTGTGTTTTACTCTATCTCCATGTGTAATACCTTGCGTGACATGTAACTAGTCACCCTGTCTGTCTGTCTGACTGTCTGTCGCTCTCTCCAATCAGAGCGACAGCATACCGAGAGCTTCCTTGCCAAGCGGCTCAGGTTTAATACCTCTGGCCTGCCCAGTGCTGTTCCAGCTGCTCCCTGGGTGAAAACACACACGGAGGACGAGAGACACCAGCACCCTGTGGTTGTTCATGCAGCCTGGCACTGCATCAGTGGCATCTGATCTGACTTCTGATGGTGTTTGGCTGGGCAGGGTGCTGGAGGCGCAGTGTGTGTGTGTGTGTGTGTGTTGTGTTGCGCCGCAGGTGGTGGCCTTATCTGTCCACTGTGTGGATCTCAGCGATCCACCTAATGAGTCTGTGAAATTAAAGATGAAAGGAGGGACGGCAACTCTATTTGTTTAAGCACAGTTATGAATCATGGGTAATGAGGCAGTTTTGGCAGGATATGTCCACTAATGTGACCATCATGCCAATTGGCATGGCAATGAGCTGACCTTTGTTTACCAAAATACCTCGGATTTCACAACCTGACTGCATAGTTTCTCAAATGATTTGTTTTTTTTTCTACATCTGATCAGGATGATAAGAATGATGAGAATTATTTCTTCAGTCTAATCAATGGAATTTAAAGACAATGGAAATTAATACATACATATATTTACAACGTAAAGGAATAGTTCTCGCAAACACGAAAATGCTGCCATCGCTTTCTCCTTCGATAAAACACAAAATGATCTGGCTGCTCAATTGCATAATGAAAGTGAACGAGCACTGAGACTGTTGGACAATTTTTCTTAATAAAAAAAGTAAATATTAGTGTTTCCACACAAAGCTATAATTTTTCATAAGAATATACGGTAAAAACATACTTTAAAACAAATTTCACTCAGAAATTGCAAGTAAATTTCACAAATAATTACAAAGAAACGACAAGTAACACATTGAATTGAACATTCAGTTTTGATATTTTGATATGATTTTTTATAATACATTATGGTGCTTTGTTGACATTTTGGGACATTGCAGGCCCAGTCACAATCATTATTTTCAAACAAATTTCAAAATCTTTTTTTATTTTTATTATGAATGATCGGAGTGAGCAATAATGCCGTCAGCTGCAGCACAATTCATCTTTTATATAAGGACTGTCTTGACTTGAGAGAGAATTCTGTACACTTAGATAAACATTTCTCCAGTGTCCAGTTGAGCATGTCATAATACTGTCCGTATGCTGTCTTCTACGCTTTATAGGATATGAAGGATTTACATGTGGAGGAAGGATTTAGTGTGAGGAGCACCTGAGGACCTTCTGAAGCTCTCAAAGCGAAGGTCTTAGAAAGCTAAGCGTAGGTAAAGCTGAATGCCTGCCAGATAGCAGCATGCTGCTCCGCCAATCTGTTTCAACCTGATCCAGAAAACACCTGCAGTCTCCATCATGTGTCCACACGCACACACACACACACATACACACACACGCACACACGCGTTCACACACACACGCACACACACACACACACACTAGAATTTGGATACTTAAGACAGAGCAAAAATGTTTGTGGCTATTAAATGGCAAAATATTTTTACTTGAATGTTTATTGGTTTTTAAAAGGAAATAACATATACAAAGCAACACATATTGAAATTATTATCATAAAAAAAAGAATTACACAGATATGTGTTAAACAGCAGTTCACACAGGAGAGAGAATAAAACAATAGGGGAAAATATAAAATATAGCAAAACAGCTGCAGTAAATTTGAAGATAAATAACAGCTTTTAATTTTAAAGAAAGCACACTTTTAAGCAAAACTTTTTTGGGCTGTTCGTGTACATGACAACAGCATTTCTGGGGACCTGAAAACGCAAACATTTGAAAACGGTTTTCAAAGCGCAAGTTTTGAGAACAATACCGTTATCATCTCCATGCAAACTACAAACACACGAGTTTGTGAGAACGTTGACGTCATGCACATTCATATTGCATGTTCAAACCGTGTTGGTAACTCTCATTGGATTATTAATAGACTGTCTGCTTAATATCTGATAACACTTTATTGTGATGGTTCCCCAAAAGACATTCAACTGGCTATAAGTAACTTTGCAACTACATGTCAACTTATTCTACTAACCCTACCAGTCTACTAATACTCTACTAACACTCTAATGATAGTTAGTAGACATGTAGGAGCAACGTTACTTATAGTCAACAGAATGTGTTAAAGGGACCATCAAAATAAAGTGAAACCATAGTGTTTCATTATACGCCAACTACTGGCCTGGCAGCATGATACATACATGATACATTTTTGCAGATCCTTTTGAGGATCATTTTGACTATGTTGCTGTCTGTATATGAAAACCGCAAAGGAAAAACATTTCTGTTTTAGTACATCATTGTCATTTAAACAAACACATAACCATTACAGTTAGGCCTATATGGGGGGTTAATTTATATTATTGCTTAATATTCCAAAGGCACAGAAAGTTCTTACATCAGACATTAGGAAAATAGTTGCACGGATGAATCATTCACAATAAAACCAGGGATTTTTAATTTTTTTTTAAATAAATAAACCAGGATCAATTTTGATGTCATGTTGTCCGTGATAAAGTTAGATTGAAAGTAAACGCAGAACGCTTGAGGACAAAAACTTCCAATATTCACACAAATTGTTCAAAAGATTTTGAAATAATGTACTACCAGTAACTACAGCTAAACTTAATTATTCTGAAAAGTGTTCAAAAGGTAAATGTCCCAATTGTCCATTAAAATGTTTCATATGTATTAATGAATAAACAAAGTTGTAAAACTCCCCTCAGGAGCCTAAGTGCTCTCACAGTAAGTGTGAAGCCTTCATTGTCATGTAAGACTAATTAACTTGAAAGGCATTCATGGGTTAAAAAAAAATAAAAAAAAAAACCTGGAAAGATGAAAGACCATTAAACAAGTGACATTTGTTGACACCAAGCTGGGAATGGTAATATAATTTGTTGCTTTAATGTCATTGCAGGCTGAATTTGATCCATTAAATAGATTCAACATGCAAAATGATTGATGAAACACAATACTAAAGTTGACAACTGTTTTTGCTGTGTGTAATTGACCAAGACCAGAATGTCAAGTCTAGAATTACCTGCCTTAATTACTTGAACTTACTGTATGATATTATCAGTGATGGAAATCAAAGGCAAACCCTTATCACGTTTCATGAAAGTTGGACATAATTACAATGGAAATCACAATTTGCCATCGTAAGGACGAGCACGGCCACTCTTATCGGGGGAAAAGTGAAGTAATTGGGCTGGGAAATGCATGCTTGTGTTTGGGGAAAGAATTGGGCATTTGTCATTGTAGTATATATTTCAAAGAGAGGCTCTGAAAGGCAATCCTCCACATTCTCTGGCCCGACGGCTGCATTGTTTTCCCGGCATCGGGGTTCTGAGTTAAATGGATTAATTACCTCTCAGCCTCTCTCCTTTCAGCTCACTGGCTCACTGGGGTCTTTTGAAATGCACATATCCCCCTAATGACATAATCACCTAATTAGGTGATTTTCAAATGCAATCAGGACATAAGTGGGGGGTTAATTTTCCTCTCCATCTATCTCTCTCTCCCGGCGAACTGTCATTCGCATGCCACTGCTGGAGGAGGCGGACGCATTTTTGTCATACTGACTGTAAGAGGAAAGGCATCTGTCTTTGGGATAATATGCTTTGGGAAGGTATTTTATGGGAGATAAAATGGTTTTCAGTGATGGTGAATGGTCCTAATGCAGGGATAAGGTTTCAATACAGGCTTTGTGAATTACGTTGCTCTTTCACGTCAAAGCTGTGGCCTTGCGGTTGGTGCACATGCTCTGACACGTCGACTTGTGATGGACATTTCTGTCTCACTCCTCGTACTTGAACTTGTGAACTTGTGACCAACATGGCCAAAATGTTATTTATGGAAAAGTATAGCAAAAACACTGAATGCAACCAAAGACAACAAAAATATGACTTAATTTTGTTGTAATGCATTATTTATATGTAGTTCAGTCATGAAACTCTTCCGAGCAGCTGATTGGTTCTCTTAAGCCAAACGCTTTGGCCAATCCATCTGTTTGTTCTATCTACGTAACCTATTTATTTCCGCCCTGAACCGGCTCAAGTCAGTGCAGCGCGCCATGGGAGTTTTCCTAGCCCTCCACTTCCATCTGCTAAGCGGTTCTCCCTACTTTCCTTGCGGTTGCTCTCATTCTATTCGCTGTATTTATGTGCATGTTTCAGCAGTAGCCTTCACTTATGCAGCAGCAGCAGTGTTGCAGATCTAATCCAGTCCAACTTTCCATTCTTATCAATAAATGCTGATTGAAAGATAATTATAAAAGGTGACCAAAAGAGCCAAAATTAATGTAAGTCAATAGGAATGCACCAAAATGGCATTTTCCGTTTTTGGCCAAAAGAGAAAAACGTCCGAAAGCATATGCCGCCCCGACCTGCCCTTCAGTGTTAAGCACTCAGGTTTCACTCTTGTTCCAGCCGTTATCACTGAGCGGTGTGATGCTTCGCTCAATTTTCCACTCTATGTATGTGCGGTCCACTCAGTTGCTCACGACCCATGCGAACGCTCCACTCATGTACCGCTCATGCTCATTGGAAAAGCAAAGTCTGCTCAAATAACATGCCAACAAGAAATTTCTATCTAGTATACTTGTTTCGGTTTGCAATAGCCCTACTGTCCTGTAATGTGTGTTATAGCCATGCTGGGCAATGCTGGTAAAATGATGCTACCCTCTTGTTCAATGATCCGCTCCCCAATCCACTCTGTTCAAATGCTCTGATAATAATAGCTTTGTAGGACTATACATTATTTGGATAATTGGTAAAAAAATAAAATAAATTCGGTTAAATCGGATTCTGTTGCATAGAATTTTTTTTATTCATTATCATTAAAATGATTAAAATGTTATTAAAAAGTCTAGTAGTAATACAATTACCTGACAACTGAAAAATAAATAAATAAATAAATAAATAAATAAATAAATAAATAAATAAATAAATAAATAAATAAATATTTATTAAAACGTTTTTTAGTTTTCGGCCAAGTGCATCCAGAATTTTTGGCTTGGGTTTTGGCCCAGACAAATATATTTATTGAAAAGTGTCCAAAAAAATGATTGAACATAACTAAAAAAAAAAAAGTTACAAATAAAATATTTTATTTTGATGTATAGCATTACATTGCTACAATCTCTACCTGTAAATATATTTTCTGTCATAAATTAATGCATACTATTTATTTATTTATTTATTTGTGAATTTATTTTATTTTTGAAAATAAATAATTTTTTTGCAATTTTATTTTATTACTATACCTATACATATTTTTTTATTGAAAGGTATCAAAAACATTGAACGCAACTAAAAACAGCAAACATATATCTATTCTACAAATAACACACTATATCTACAAGTACTTCTAAGAAAGGCTAAAGATAATTAGTAAATCTTTACTTTACTGTTCTTTTTATTTTATTTTTCTTGCAGGGAGTATAAAGTCTGCTTGTTTTTGTGTTCAGATTTGAAAGTTTGATGGACAACAAAAAGATGTTCAGAAATAAAAGGGCCTAAAGAAAGCCTGGAGTCCAATGCGGTCCAGAGCAAGCCAAATGAAGATTTCCCCTCTCGCAGAACACTAAGGTGACATGGCAGCACTGCGCCTCTCATTGACTCTTCACACGGGTCCAGTGACCACAGACACTCAGTCTTGTGTGGAGCTTCTAGTATCTGATGTGAAACAAGAAGGTCCCCTTTTCTTCGGCCCTCCGTGGCTTCAGAGAGAACAATCGGCGACTCTCTACAGCAACAAGTCGTGAGCAGCAACTCTTTTCTCTTGCTGACCGCAGGAGGAGAGGAAATCAGATAATTAAATGTGAGAAAGCCGGGAGAGAGAAAGGGGACGGGCTTTCTGCACGGCTACCTTCTTGAGGGCACCTGCTCAGGCGTTTCAGGGGCCGGGCCGGTAGTGGGAAAGCTAACAGCACAGCGTGGACACGGACAATGAGACACAGCAGTCCCCCAATGCTTCGCCTGGCAAACGCATTCAGTTGTCAGGAACTAACAAGCCAACCATGTCCACCCTCAGTGGCACCATGTCCATCAGTGGCGAGAGGGTGAAAAGAGCCGTGTTTTCACTTCCAACGATATGCCTCATGCCTCAGGAGCCCGTATAAAAGCTCCGGCCCGGGGAGGAACCATCCCGATTGTAGGGATGGGAAGAGACGGGAAAAATCAAATGTGCGTGTCTCTTGAGGGAGGCAAAGAGTTTCACATCATAATATGTCGGTCTGAGTTTGTGGACTGATATGTCGCTTATCTGAAAGCCAAAAGCTGATCATCTGAATGTTTTAAAATCAGACAATGGCGAACAGTTCATTCATTAAGAAAATGGCTTTGTGAAACTGCAATTGACCCTTCGCAGGGAGTTTGATTGACAGGCGATCTGACCAATCATAATCCGCCATCCGCTCGAATCCGCCATTTTTGTCCGACAAAGCAGTCAGGAGAGTTAGTAGCTTAACGTTGGAGGATTTGAACTTGAAAAACGGTGTGTACTGACGTCTTTCCGTGGTTAAAACAACATTCCTTCTGATGTTCATTCATGTTTATTTGATGCTATAAATTAACTAGAAGGAAGAGATGATCAGTTCACCAGCAGGTTTAACTGAGGCTCTACAGCGATCTGTCAGACACATTAAAGAGCCACAAAATGGTATTTATTGTTTCAATTTCTTAAAAAAAATGACCAAATTTGAAAGGTGAGACTTTGTTTCATATCAAAAGTAACCTGGTCTGTCCTGTCTGTCAGCACGTTGTCAGTGTCCTCTCTGCTCCACAATCTATTTATCACTATTTTTCTCAGACATAGCAACAGTAACTAAAGGGGGCGGGTCTTTTTACGAATGGTCAATTGTCTGTAAAACAACAACATGGCCAAAAGGATGGATATTTCAACGCTATCTCACAACCAATTCGTACAAATTCGTATGAATGAGGACAAGGTGGCTAATTCGTACAAATTCGTACAATTTGTCTAAACCCCAGTGATGGATAGGTTTAGGGGCGGGGTCAGGGGTAGATCATTCGTACGAATTCCTACGAATTGGGCAAATCGTAGAATATGTACGATTTAGCAAAATTGATACGAATTCGTACGAGTAAGGTCGTATGACTTTGTACGAATTAGCCACCTCGTAAAATTCGCATGAATTGTTGTGAGATCGGGTTGCAGTATGTTTCTAATAATAATAAAAAGTGCATAATATTTCCCCATAATACCACACAAAAATGTATGTGATTTCCTCACGTACTCCGCTAAAAAAAGCTAAAAGTAAAAATGTATTACTGCACTAAAATGGTTGCTTTTAATATTACACATTTTTATTGTTTGTGTGTATATATATATATTACATTTTTATTGAACTTTATAGAATATATCTATATAAATTAGTGCTATCAAATGGGTGTGTGTGTGTGTGTGTGTGTGTGTGTGTGTGTGTGTGTGTTCGCAATTATGTTAGATGAGATTAATCATGATTAATAGATTTGACAGCACTAATATAAATATTTTCTTAAACTCTAAGGGTGCTCTTCTTCAACTGTGTGTGTGTGTGTGCGCTCTTCAATGAACACTAATGTCTCTGTTTAAGCGCTCACTGTCTCTAGTCTATTGACTCCAGATCTAGCGGGCTCATCTTTCTCAACAGATGTCCACTCTGAGCATCTGTTTGTATTAGAACTGTAATTGCAGTGATAATAAGCCCATTGATTCAGTATCTAAGGAAATAGTCAATCAGGCCACCCCATTTGTCTTACTTTTCCTGACAGTTCGCCTCCTAGCTAAACACACAGTGCCAGGCCTGAGCGCGGTCGACTGGGCTTCTGTCGCGGCAGATCACGAGCTGCCAGTACGGAGTGACTGATAGGCAGGAAACAAACACAGGTGACCCATTGGCCCTCAGCGGGGGGGCTTTGACAAATAGATGTGTTGATTTGTTTATACTTGCTGCTCCCCTCCCTGACGACTGTTGCCGTGTCACATGATACGTCCAGGCAGGGATTCCGCCATAGTGTTGGCGGCAACTAATGTTCTGCCTGTACATTTAAACGAAAGGTGAGTATGATGTAGTCTTGAGTTTCCACACTGACGTTGCTGTGCAGACACACGGTATCTATCCTGATTCCTGACGCAGTGAAACATATAAATCATGTTGTTTGAAGGGATGTACGGTGGCCCAAAACATGTATTTGGACATGTAGGCTACACTTGAAAATATATTAATGACATCTTTCAAAATAGCACAAACACAGCTTTCATGCAACGCATCTGACCAAAATAAGATTGTTGGGTTTGACATTTATTATTATTATTATTATTACTTTTATTACATAAAATAATAACAATAATAATAATAACAACAGTACACTATATGCAAAAGTTTTGGGGTCGGTAAGATTTATTCATGTTTTTGAAAGAAGTCTCATCCTCATTTATGCAAATAAAAGTTATATTGTTGCATACTGTATATTGATATACCAACAGTAACATTATTAAAATTTTAAATAGCTGTTTCCTATTTGATTTTTTTTTTATGTATTCTACTTACTCCAGTCTTCAGTGTCCGTAACCATTATACTTATTTTTAGTCCACGATTCTTTGATGAATAGAAAGTTCAAAAGATCAGCATTCATTTGAAATAGAAATCTTATCACTATGTAATGTGTCATTGATGAATAAAAGTATTAATTTCTTTATATATATATATATATATATATATATATATATATATATATATATATATATATATTATGATGATTATTATTATTAATTATTCAGTTGTCTTGAATACAATCACAGGTGAGATTCGTCTGAAGGCATGAAAAGCCCAAATATGATATTATCATACAAAATCGAGATTTAAAGAGAACGATCAGCAATTTGCCTTGATTCTTTTCATGACAAATCATCTTCTTGACACATTTTACCATGCAACTACAACTCCAGCTGAATAACAGAGTGAATAAATGCCCCGGTCATTAGGATCAATACAGAGGCCATTATGCCATCAGACGGGACGTTCACTCAGATTGTCAGACTCATCATTAGGAGCAGATGGCACTAGTCATCATACAACACAGAAAAACAGAGATGACATCACTTTAAATTAGTCACTAATGCAGATGTATTGTTCTCAATGCAACGGCAAAGCACAGTTACAACTGAACTCAACATGCAGCATGACTTGAATAATTCATCCAGTGTGTATCAGTGTTTGCATCAGCAGTATGTAACTCAAAGGGTGATGCGTTTCCTTCATAACATGATGTCAGAGTCTAATTCACTAACCACCTGCAATCCAACTTGACCAGGCAGTATATGCGCAGGTTTAGTGCTGCGGAAATCATATATATTAAGTCGTTCTTGTCACTGCAAACACACCTCCATTTTATGCAAAATAGGTACTGCAGATGTATATGTTCACAAAAATCTGTGCAAAATGCACATAGCGATATGCTAATTACAGTGAAAATTGCAGGTAACACTTTATTTTACAGTGTTATTGTTACATATGCTACATGCAGTAACAATGGTAATAACTATAAATTATGCATAATTATATGCAACTAAACCAAACCAAACCCTAATCCTAACCCTATAGTGAGTACTTGTACTTACTTAAATTAATAGTTCACTTTCAAAATGAAAATTGTCATTATTTACTCAACCTCAAGTTGTTTCAAACCTGTATGAATTTCTCTCTTCTGCTGAACACAAAAATATATAAATATATATTTTGAAGAATGTGGGTAACTAAAGAGTTGATGGACCCCATTAACTTCCATAGTATTTTTTTTTTTCCTACTATGGAAGTCAATGGGGTCCATCAACCTTCTGGTTACCAACATTCATCAAAATATCTTCCTTTGTGTTCAGCAGAAGAAAGAAAGGTTTGAAACAACTTGAGGGTGAGTAAATGACAGAATTTTCATTTTGAAAGTGAATTATTCCTTTAATATTACTCAGTATTTAAATGTATAATTACAGTGTAACAAAGACATCTGAAAATAAAGTGTAATTGCAGAATTTTATTTGCACAAAATGCAAATAGTTGTTAGATGCTATTTGTACCGCAGTGTATTATATATTAAAACAGTATGCAATAATAACAACATATTCAGTGCATATGATTATAAAATGGATGCTGCCTTAATTGGACATTACTTGTAAAACTCTCCCCCACACCAACCCCAAACCCTACCCAATAAAACCTTTACTCTTACTATTAAATAAACATTGTTTTTTTTTCTTAATTTTTATTTAAGATAAACGGCTCTCCGAGCTGATATGCAATGGGAAAAGGGAGAAGAATGAGTTTGGATTGAGGCGAACACAAACTCGGCTTGATCGTGTCAGAAGCTGACGCCCCACCTTACTCTCTTCGCAACTGATCCTGTTATCAGCAGGATTTCTTTCATACTTTTGTCTGGCTCAATCAGACAATGATGGGCGGAGTTAGTGTAAATAGCGTTTGCCAACAAGACGGGCCACTTGCACACTCCGTATAAATAAATGTGACTTGACTGTTCCCCGATTTGCATAATTCTTGCAATGAATCCGATGTTAAAACACAACAGGCAGTGTGTGCAAATAAAGTACACTTTTAAAGTGAATTCCCCTCACTACCTTAGTGATGAACTCTTAGTTTGGCCAGCTCAAGAAAATGATGTGAAACACAGTAGCTCTGAGATAATATATTACATCTTACTCTATGTTGCCATCAAAGAGGGACCGTGTCCAAAAATAACCAAACACACATGGTGAATTGGTTGTGGTTGTGATCTCCATCACACATGTCGCTGTGGATTTTTTTGGAAGTGCTTGCTTTACAGAAGACCACATGACCCTAAAAGTGCATTTGCACGCAGAGACAGTTGCTCTGCCGTAGCCTTGCTTGATTTGTGTGAAATGTTAAGAGGGGACTTAATCTTCTAGTGACCTGTGAACGACTTAGGTCGTGTGGCTAATACACTCGTCTGCGTGTGTGTTACGAGGCTAGAGATGAGTAAACTGTAACATATGCTAATTGCATTCTCAAATGGGGAGATCCATAAAGACATTAACACCTCATTCCGGCCTGGTGTTCGCACAGGAGGGCAAAAACACTGTGACTAATTTCGGAAATAAAAAGCCAGTGAAGGGGGTTGCACAACAGTACGCCTGATGGCGTCATGCAGAGGACCAGGGTCCTTTTTCTCTCCCCCTGGACTACGACTAAATGGTTAAAAAGATATCTACTTAAAACTGTCACAGTGCTTTGCAAACGGCAGCTAGGCCATTCCACACGACCTCCCGCGTGACCCCGTCTTTCAGGGTCACTCCTCCACAGCGCGAGTGGGTGTGGGGCCAGTCATGCGCTGAATAGAAACAGGGAGGAGAATATACAAACCGGGGACCTGTATTCCTGACTTGTAGTGACCTTAAGATAATATATTTACAAAGGTGAAAGCTCTTTCCCTCACTTGACCCAATCTGCTTTTCTACTGCCAGATCTCTGTGTAAAGACATGTCTTTACCAGGGCTTTAGAAGTGCATGCGCAGTTTCTCAAGATTCCAGCGCGCTGCATGTCGAGAAGAAGGTTTTATTTCAGAGTGATTGATGACCAGGGTTATTATAGCGCTTAAACTACGATGACTCGGAAAACTACTCATTTAAACGTAAGGAAAAAAAAAACGTAAATAAAACTAGAAGTAAAACAAATCTACGTCATCTAATATGTGAGGGATAAACCATCCCACCTGCAGATGGCAATATAGTAATCTAACCGTAATTTTGCCGTATGAAATTTGGCTGAGAAATTTGTGCTTTTTTAAAACAGCTTTTCTAGCAGGTAATTCAAAAAGCTTGCTTATTTTAGATCATCTGACTTAAATATCTAGTTCAGTCATGACACTCTTGGCTGATAGGTCCTTTACACCGGCTGCGTCTGAAATCGCATAATCTCGAGTAGGTCCTTATTTTGAATAATTACTTCACGACCGCTAAAATAAAAGTAAATTTTTTTCTTTCTTTTTTTGCCTACTGCACAGTAGGGAAGAATGCGATTTCAGATACAGCCATTCAATCTGCAAGCAATTACATCATTACCACATGGCACAATTGATTGGCCTCTGCTGATCCTGCAGCCAATGAGATTGTTTGCTCAACATTTAATTAGTCTGGTTGATAGTTTTCTGTAGTTCCTCTGAACCACTCCACCTCCCCAGCTCCTCCTGCCTAGATCTGCTATGGGATTTTTATATGTCTATTTATGCAGCATCTGCATATATTACATACTCACAGCATGTTTCTATTAGCAGTAACAAGTCCATTCTTGCTCTGGAGCAGCAGAGCAGCAGATCTAGTTCGCCAAGACCAAATACGTTAGCACTGCCATATTCGCTAACATCCCAGGCAGCAACATATGTCGGCCCAGATCCGGTCCACATTTGGTACAACTGGATTCCACATGGCCCAGATGTGGGGCCGGATCTGGGCCGACACTATGTTGCTGTTTGGGATGCTAAAACTATTACAAGAGTTGTTTATTGTCAAAATGTGATTTAATGTGACTGAATCAGTCAAACTATTTTGGATTGCAACAACATTCCTTAAGTTTGGGTTTGTTTGTTTGTTTTTACAGCACAGAAATATGTCCATGAAACTGAAACTAAAATCGCACTGCTGAGACAAACTTTGAAATTTGAAAATAGCATTAAAATAAAATGGATGTTGGCAAAGCAAAACTATAATAGCCCTGCTGACACGAGCATATATTTCACCAACAATAGCAAAACCACAGCAGATTATATGCTCTCGAACTCAAGGGAGTTTGTGAAATGACAGATGAAAATATACTTTTACACAATTAGTATACAGAGACAGACTTTGAACTTGAGTCGGAATGACACAGTATATGCTATGTTGCATGTTTTGCACCAGGTGATACATTAGTTTGAACTAGTACAATGCATAATGCTGTCAGTCGTCTGCAGGGTCGTGTTACGTTTTGTCTCTGCAGACTAGAACGTATTATGCAGGAAGATTAAAATGTAATCAATATGTTTATAAAGTTAAAGCATTGATTGCACACAGTCGTCGCACTCAGATTCTCATAAATCCGAATAACATCGGATGACTAACGGTCCGATAAGACCCGGAGTGATCCAACATGATGTTTAAAATGCATGCTCTCAATATTAACGTGCTGGTGATTTTCTCCACCATCAAGCAAGGCATTTTAAATCCATAATTGGCTCCAATATCCCTCCGTAATTAGTGACCTTCCCCAGTAGGAGACTTAAAAAAGCATAAGCTGATACAGTGTGTATGATGAATTATTCCTTTACTTGGTGTTAATAACTGTGAAAGAGTCACGGAGCACAGCCCCAAAGCACAGTTTCAACATTAATGCTTTATTTCACATTAATATTAATGGATGCCTTAAGTAAGACAGGGACAGATATGAGGACATGTGGAAAATAAAGATGTCCCCTAAGAAACTCAAATTTGAGTTAACATCCTTTGTCAAGAATAACAGCCAAATCATTTGATCACATGAAGGACGCGTTTAAAACATATTTTTTCTAGGAGAAGCGGGTAATTTTTTTCGATGCTTTTCCACAAGCCAAGCAAGTTATTTGGAAACACTTTACTTAAAGCCTTTATGCATAATGCATTATAAAGATATTCATAAAGTATGTTATAATACATTATATCATTTCATAAATAATTGTAGCCAAAGTTAAAATGCAATATAATAATTGCAGATTCCATGTTACATATGACATTGTTTGTTTCTCATGTGTTTTAATGCATAATACTTTCTAAAGGTGTAGTATAAATACATGTAACTGTGGTTACAATACCATACAACGCATTATAAAGTGCATTACAAAGATTAATTAAAAATACTTTTTATACTGCATTATATATAAAGGCTTTAAGTAAAGTGTTACCAGTTATTTTAGTATCTTTGATATAAAGTACTATTGTAGCTTTTGTTCAAATTTAGATTTAGATTTTATGTTTTCAAGTGTTAGCAATTTTGTCATGGTTTTGACATTTTTATTAGCTTTTTGTGTCCATAAAGTTTTTATTCATTTTTATTTAGTTGTTTTATACATTTTATAATGATTTTAGTTTTAGTTAACGATAATAAACCATGTCATTCATCATTGAGTCATTCATCATTGCCAAGTCATTCACTCAGGACATGGATGGGACAATCTGTTTGTCCGACCAGTGACACAAGGGGTCATGTTTTCACTTCACCTTAAAGATGGACGTTCTCTGGATGTTGTCCGTAGACAACTACACAGATATGTCCACACCTGTGCCACAACTTCTTGTCTTTTGTTCTAATCTGTTTTTTGTTTCCAGTCCGCTCTGGTCGTCTCTCTCTTAGGAGGTGGCCGGTCTCGGACAGAAGTGTGGAAGTGGACGACTGCGAGTCTGACAGATGCCCATGCCTATGACCATCTGCCCTGAACAGCAGAGGTGCTGAACTGCAGATTTGAGCGTGCTCCATTCCCGCAGCTCCGAGCAGAGCTGAGAAGGAGACCCCTGGACAAAGGTTGCGCCTTCGGTGTAGGGAGGCAGCGTCTGGGCTCTACAGCTTTAATTTATGATGGATGAGATCGGAGGAAAGGTCACGCGCTGATAAATATGAGAGTGTTTGACTGGGGAGGTCATCAATTATGCCCGCGGCTGCTAACGGTCGATCCTGCGGATGAAATGGATCTCCCCGATATAAGAAAGCTATCTCTCAGAAAATTGGGATGTATTAATCACTCCGAATGGAGTCACCCTACCCCCGCGTCCTCTTCAAATTGGAGAATGGATGTGATCCATACCAGGACGGGACGGTTGTTTTGGTGCAGCGGACGCACTGGATTGAACTGAATGGCTCTGTTCCAAAAAACGAGGGAGATGCTACCTGAACAGAATTGGGTTTGATTCCCAGCGAAGGCATGAACTGATAAAAAAAAAAAGCAGTATTTTGAACGCAAAGCTAGTATCTTCATATAAAAGCTTCCAATGCAGTTCTTAAAAAAAAAAAAAAAAAAAAAAAAAAAAAAAAAAATCTTAGTGTGATGGAAATTTAAACAATCTAATGAACTTTTTCACACTATAAAGAACCTTTTTTGGGCAGTGGGGTTTCTATGGATTTTAAAGGTTGAGAGTGTAGCAACATGCTAATGACAAAGTGTACTGACAAGAATTGAGTCGAGTCTCCCACTTGTTGACATACAACTATTATAAATTGTAAATGTATACAAATATAAAAACATTGCACCAGATTAAACAGTTATGCTAGAATCAGGTAGACCTTTTGTAAATTATACTTTGCTTTCCTCTGACAAAACCATACAAAAAAGACAAGTCAGAACATTGTAGAGACATCTCATCTTTTTGTCATCGTGGTTCAGATACCAGATGATTTCACAGCTGAGTTTAAAAAGAAAAAGCTTATCCTCTGTGTCTGCAGACGTCTCGCTATCTTCATAGCACTACATCTCTCAGAAGTGAATCTTTGTGACAGAAAATGATCACGGACCAATATTTTACCTCTGTGAGAAACCCCAACATTACAATCTGACACACGGTTTTACTGGCCAAATAAAAGGCGAAAAATCGTTCCGTCAATAATTGTACTTTGTCACATCATGAAGAACTTGAAGGGCTTCATGGGAAACATTGTAACAAAACGTAATCCAGGAACATTCTTCCAATAAGATCACAGGTCTGACCTTTGACCGGGCCACCGTGCGTTTATCATTCCAGTCTTTTCCCTTTCTTTTCTTTTCCCATCAACTGCCACCTCAGGCCTATTATTCCCCAGCACTATTGTTTCAGAAAAGACTCACCCTTAGTGTGGAAGAGATTGTGATGATTACAAGAGAAAGCTGAGGGGGAAAATGGCTCTGACTGAAGAGGAAGTTCTGCTGGTAATTCTTGCAGTGGCGCATCAGGCCCGGCTCCAGAAATAATGGTCTTTTTATTCAGCTGACAAGCGCCTGTGATGTCGAGCTCCTCCAATCGATAGGCCTCCATTGTCCATCAGCGAGCCCCAATAGACAAAAACCCCTCTTGAATTATCTCCTACAGCTCCAAAACAGCTGTTTTTCAGCGTCCATGAAAAGATAAAGAAATATATTATGGGGTTGGTGGACCAGTCTTGACCCCAAATGAAAATTTATTGCCCCTAGGCCACCACTAATTGTAACATATTCAAAGCCGTGTCTCTTGTGTAGTCTTTCAGCACAGCACATCAAACGTATGGGCAGTTCTGCCTTTATGTTCCCGAGAGCTGGAGCGGCTTCATTCAGTACAAGCTACTTTATAGCCAAATGTCTTGTAAACAGAGAGGCAAAGGAAAAGAGAACAAAGAAGGGCTGTTATCTCACAGCAGCAAATGATTATGTGTCTTTCTTTCACACTGTAAATGTTTGTAAAGCCCCTCATTTACGGGTTTCATCATTCACAAAGAACTTTGCATTTAGACGACGGACAGATTCACGGCTCTCTCGAGAGGTAAGGCAAGCTCGCACTTCAGGTCATTATCTGTCTCTGTCCTTTCAGATCAGTAAACATCCGTGTTATAGACCACCAGGCCAGCAGAAAATATCTCGACATGCATCCACAGCAGCCACGACTGACCCTCGTCTCTCAGAGAGGCCTTCTGAAGATATGGTCCAGGGCTTTCCTAAATGTAGCATGGCTTATTGATCTCCTCATGTCGAGTGGAAACAGCAAGACCAGCATTAACTCCAGCTGAGTCAGGTCTATTGCCATGATATGGACCAAATCAATTGTCTCCAAAGGCTAGTTTTCTGCATGACAATGTCTGTCCTTGTGGGCCTTTGTTGAGTTGAGTGTTTCAGTGTTAGGAGCAATTACCTTGACCATTTCAAATGGGATTGCTTTCTTTAACGCCGGCTCAACCCCTAAAGGTCCCGAAATACTCGCAGCAAAGTTCTTTTTCAATCTTTGTTTAGGTATTCGGAAAAAAAAGAAGTGACCAGCGGTATACTGCTCATGAACATACAGATGTCGCCCATGCGGCTGGAAGTATATAGATGGCTATGTTAATATGTTCTGCATGCTTTCCTCTCAATAACAAAATAAACACACAAAAAATTACAGCAGTGAGAAAACAGTAGTTAAGAAAGCATCTGATCATATCGATGTGGATATGTTTGCACAAACTCTGCAATTCAGAAATCCAGTCAAGTCACATGACGCTTATTTATATAGACACTTATACAACAAATTACTTTAATAAAGTATTAAAGATGAAAAAAAAAACAGTGTAAGGCTGCATTTACAATACGTGGTTCAAATGACCCAATTGCAATTTTGTCCTCCCATGGACATGCATATGACCCAAGAACATGTAAGCAGGTAAAATAAACACATGGCTTCTGATATTCTCAGATTATTTTCATACAAAAGCTTGTATCCACCACAGAATAAAAAATAAAAAAGGTAACTGCAACTTCTCACAATTCTGACTTTTTTTTCTCACAATTCCGAGTTTTCATCTCTTTTTATCTCAGAATTGCTTGTTATAAAGTCAGAATTGCGTGATATAAAGTCGCAATTGCGCATTGTAAAGTCAGAATTGCGTTTTATAAAGTCAGAATTGCGTGATATAAAGTCGCAATTGCGCATTGTAAAGTCAGAATTGCATTTTATAAAGTCAGAATTGTGATTCTTCAGAATTCAGATCTTTTTTTTCCTTAGAATTGGACTTTGCAAGTTTATATCTCACAATTCTGAGAAAAGATATCAGAATTGCAAGA
The DNA here is from genome assembly GCF_949319135.1 of Squalius cephalus. Lineage (NCBI taxonomy): Eukaryota > Metazoa > Chordata > Actinopteri > Cypriniformes > Leuciscidae > Squalius > Squalius cephalus. Next base: position 30,637,530 of record NC_137136.1, on the reverse strand, counting down.
TATACTGTATCGTAAGTCATTGTAAAAGCGACAGTGGGGAATGACGTCAACTCAGGTGGACACCAACCACAGCGTACCTTGGGTTGTTTCTCCAAGTGTATAATGTAAATGCAGATATGGTCACTTTTTAAAAGAAAATGCAAGGTGGTCGTCAAAAAAAATATAGTCAACAAATTGGTCCAGTGTAAATACTATGGCAATTTCAAAACACTGCTTTATGAAGCTTCGAAACCTTTACGAATCTTTTGTTCCGAATCACTGATTCGGAGTGTGTATCAAACTGCCAGAGTCACGTGATTTCAGTAAACGAGGCTTCATTATGTCATAACTGTTTCGAAACACTTTCATTGGTTCACCACTGGGGGCGATGATCTCTGTCAACCCATGAATCATGAGGAGTCACTGAGAACCAATGAACAAGTGTCTGTGGGTTTTTACCTGATCTCTGATCAGTTGTATACATTTGTAGACGTTTTAATTAGACATTAGTGTAATTAAAATTAATAATGGTATAGTCTATTATTGGCCTGTTTAGCTGAGCCATTCAACAAACAAAACAAACCAAGACAATTAATAAAAGAACATATAGACACTTCATAATCTTATCAGATGATTAGATAATTGAATTTGAAAGATTTGACTTTCAATAGAAAATTGCAATAGATTTGTAGCTAAAAGGTGTTTTTATGCATGTTGCATTTACACTGTTCTGACCACTAGGGGTTTCACAAAGCCTCAATCTGCCCACCACTAGTAAATACTGCCCAAGTGTCACTTTCAATTAGAATTGCAACTTCAGTTTCTACTATAAAGCAGCTATCCAGTGTGTTTTTGTTTATACACTGATCTGACTTTGATGGACTGAAACGAAGAAATGAACCAGAGAAGATTTCCATGTCAAAAAGGCGGAGCCGCAGAGCCATACCTGTTACAAGGTGGTTGCAGCAGAGATGAAACAGGGTCTAAGTGCAGCAGCTTTATTCAAAAACAAACTCAGAACTTCACAAACAACCTCAGGAACAGGAGCAACCAACTTAATGTATTGTAGAACTGACAAAGAACTGAAAGCAATCAGAGGAACTAATGAGACTAATTAACGAGACACACCTGAACTGAAAATCAAATAAAATCAGTAACCATGGAAACAAACAGGCAGGGGGCGGAGAAAGGCAGAACTGAACTAATTAACAGATTAACCAAACACAGACAAGAACAGAAATCAACAAACTGACATCGTGACAATACCAACCTATTACTTCATCACCACGGACCAATGTTAGTTTGAAGATGTTTAGCAGCTGGAGAGCAAACTTTTCTGGAAAGTTTTCCTAAAAACAAATGTTTTGGGCTGATTTGGTTCAAAATGACGACGACACACCCTTTTAATTCCTTGGTTTTGTAAATCGGGGCCTTAAGAGTGGACATTGCAAAGGAGAAGCTGTTATGATTATACCACATTTCCCCTTTCCTCAAAATTAAAGTGAGGTCTGGATTCTCACATTTTCACTGAACTTAAAATCTTGACGCAACAATATTACGAAACGCCTGCTGTATTATACAGACTGCGCATAAACTGGTTAACTCTGCAGAAATTCTGTTGCGTACTGTCATAAGTATGTTCCTCCTCTGAGGCAGACCTGAGAGGGAGATTTGCTACCGATTAGCACCTGGTCGTGAGCCAATTCAAGCCGTCTGATTTCAATTTAATGCATCTTTTGAGCTTATCCAGAGAAACGCATGATAGTCGTAATACTTTTCCTATTTAACCCCAGCTACAGCACTAAAATGGGTTGTTCAGCAAACGTTGGTCTTGGTTTTGCTTAACAAGGGCTTTCTGAGTCTTGACTCCCACAGAGAGAGCAGGATTATTCCACATACATCAGTCTGAAGACATTGCGTTATCTGTCTTTCATACTGCCTGCAAATGGTGTCAAACGCATAGCATTGAGTGAATGCAAGAGATATCTAAAAATGTACAACTTACTGTTGTTATGTTGAATCATGGCTTCATCGTTGTAGAAGCTATCGGTGTTGAGTTTTGTATGGAGGTCTGCAGTTCTTCATTTGGGAACCCTTCTCTGATGTCTGGTTTTGATTATGACATCATAGATAACAGGAAATAAGATTCATATCAAAGTCAGGACGACAGAGTTATTCAAGGCAGACAAATGTCTTCTTCAATCCACTCTAGAAATCATCACTTCTCTTTATCTACATGTGTTTTAAAGGCCCACTGCAGTGCCTTGGAACCCGCATGCTTTGTATGATGCGCTGACGTAATTTCCACTGAAACAGGAAGCTAAGGAGGGACATATTGAATGGCTCCTCCCCCTCTTCAAATAGCCAATGGCGGTTAGTTTACCTCACAGACTGCAAGTCGTACTTGACAGCATCATGGAAGCGAATCCGAGCGCTGATGATACGTTAGATTCAGTTGTAGATGTGTGAATAAATTCTAGCCATTTCATTCTCAGCGTACAGTTGGAAAACGGAATAAAACTCGAGCGTTTGAGCAACCAAACACACATCTCCAACCCATATTGCTCCGTGACGTGTCAACGGTCGCTTCGGCCAGGTGGTATTTATAGCATAGGGGGCGGAGCTTTAGATTCTAGAGAGCATTTGATTGGACAGAAGGTGTGATGAGAAGTGGTGATGTCATAAAAATCCATTTTAGCGGAAGTGAGAGACTATAAGTTTGGAATGCTTATTCATAAAGTCTAACATATTCATACTAAAAGCTAAAAAACTAAAATTTTGATTTCAGGGGGCCTTTGATGCTATTGGTTAAAGTTCTTTATGTCTGTATGTGCTCTGTATCAACTTTTTGGGACATACAATTTGATGTGTAAAATGTGCTATGTGTGGAGCAGTCACTATATATACATAAATGTAAAAAAAAAAAAAGGGAAAAAAAAAGGAACTTAAATAAATAGAAATATCTGATGCATTTAAGGTCAATGACGAATTGTATTAGAAAAAAAAGGTAAAGAGAGCGGAAGAAAGCATATGCCATTCCTGACTGAAAGCGTCTATGTGAAGACCTGATGAAAACTTTGCCTTGGTATTAAGTTGAATGCCCAATGTTATCTCCCTCTCGGAATTCCTCTTATCTGTGGAAGGGCGGCTGGCTGACAGATTGATGTGAGAGCTCTACCTGTTCTCTTCCCAGCAGCCTGTGTTGGGATCCTGCGACGGATAGATACTGTTGGTGCACATTGCCATTTTATACCAAGACCTCTCAATAGCTGCTGAGTGACTGCAGAGAGCCGCGTTATTGGGCATCTGTGTGCCTGGGTGGTGTTGGATTCGGTTTCAGGAGATGTCAGTCGTCCTAACCAAATCCTCCAATTTAACAATATGGAGGAAGGATGGACAATGTCAACTATTTTTATGAAACCTGGCTCACCTGCAGAAAACCTGGCCTTATCTTGTGTCAAAGCAAAATCCCTGAGTGATGGGGAAAAAAAGAAAAAAAGAAAAATGGTCTGATGTGTTTTATTTCATGTATTAGCGTTTTTTTTTTTTTTTTTTTTTTTTGTATGTGTGTGTGTGTGTTATATCTATTTAGCTTTAATTTATTTTTATTTCAGTTAATTGCTTAGGCTACAATTCTAATTTCAATTTAAGTTTTTTTAAGTTTCAGTTTTTTATCTAATATTTTTCTTTTTTTTCTTCATGTTTTCAAAAGTCGATTACAAAACCGTCCACCAAGTTAAGTTCAGTGCATTAAACTGTTCTATTTCCTTTTACCCTTTGTCTAACCTAAAATAAACCAGATGTTTTTCTTCATTAATGTCTCATTCTGACAGTTTTAATTATTAATATTGACGTGTGAAATGTCACTGTTTAATTACTAAGGGAATCACTGGATGATAGTTAGCTCACTTCTTCCACAATGGTACGCTTCTAACTAGCCGTGGCTTCAATTGATCCAGCGGCTCAACCTCTAGCTTAAATTGATTAGCTTAGTCTTTAGGCTAAGCAAATTCAATAACCCATGAAATTAACAATGACGGTGGGCTGGAGAGTGTCAGTTTACTTCAAGTGTTCTTGTGTGAACTTTCTCCCTGTGTATAGCTCATCACGGTTGATGGTTATTAGTGGCAGTTGAGGGGGAATCCATCTTTACCCACAATGACTTTCAAGTATGTGTCCACATCAGCTGATTTGCAGTTGAATGTTCGCTCAGAGCCTACAGAGAGTGTGTAGGGCCATTTTTCACCGCCACTGAAGTTGAAACAATGTCATTTGTGCCTTAATGTTAGCATGTTGGGATAGTAATCATTGGAAATAACATCCTGAACTCATGGCCGGTATACAGTATGAGACAGTCACAGGTCTGTGACCTTATAGAAACCTCTGCACTGATTCACATATTCAAATACAGAGTGTGTTTTACTCACTGCTCAACATCACATATATATCTGTTTCTGCATACCAAGAAATGGCTTATCGCAACAATTAGTTGCACCTGGCCATATTCTTTCCCTGTCTGTATCTTATCTACTGGTTTAATACTTTTTCCAGGTGCAGGGCTTAGTGAAGTCTACTCTGGGTTTGCCATTACCGTAAATGAATAGATGAGTTTGAGGTAAAGTTAAGAAAGGTATTTCACGAGACAGGTGAAAATATATTTTTTTTGTAAAATGTACATGTAAATAGTTTATTAATCATTTACTTACATTTTCTAAGTGATCTTATGAACCACGGACCACTCCTAAATAACTGGTTTGTAAATAAAGCAATACTTCATTTAGAATGAATTGATCATTAATATGCAAATACAATTATTAAACACATTATAGATATGCTTATAAATCAAGAATAAATCATTTATAGCTGTATTTATAAACTAATTATTAATGTCTATTACTGCTTTATAAATGATGACATAACTGTTTATTAATGCTTATGATTAATAGCGTGCATTTATTATAAAGTGTTACCAAACTTTTATTTAATCATATATTTGAACACATTTGTTATGCATTTGTAATGATGAAGCTACATTTAGTACATTTAAAATGTCATGTTACAGTGTAATTATACATTTAAGTACTGAATAATAAAAAATAAGGTAACACTTTATTTTACAGTGTCCTTGTTGCATACTGTATGTTACATGTACTTACCACAGTAATAACAGTAAATAATGCATAATTACATGCAACTAACCCTCAACCAAATAGTAAGTACGTGAAGTTGCTTAATATTACTCAGTACTTAAATATATAATTGCACTGTAACAATGACACCTTAAAATAAAATGTAACCAAAATTAACTGCTTACTAGGGTTAGGATTAGGGTGTGGTTTAGGTTAGTTGCATGTAACTATGCACAATTTTAGTAATTTCTATAGTAGCTAAATGTAACGTGAAACAAGGACACTGTAAAATAAAGTATTACAAAATGTTATTCAACACAATGAAATAACTGTACTTCTTTGGAACATTAAAAGTTCATTGAAACATAATGATTCAAAATGTACTTTAAACATTAAAACTAAAAAAAAAAAAAAAACACTTGACATTATTACAGTGCACTTTTTAAAAGTGCTCTTAAGTGCGTTAAGAAACCAAGTCATGAAAATGTACTCTCCACAGCATTTTGAACAAATTGCAACCTCTATATGACTTTTTATACAGGACGAAAACTGTTCCAGGCTGTCAACTGGAGTACACAGCATACTTTATTTATTTATTATTATTTATTTGTTGTTGTTGCCAAAATTACAATTTTGGCCTGTTTGTCATTTAGCATTAGACAATTTTAGTTCATCTGACATTTCACCTCTTCAAGGCAATTCAGCTGAGAATTTCAAGCCACATTATGTCCTGCTTTGAAGGGAAGAACTATGAAATGAAATGCCATATTTATTATTTATCTAGCGGAATCATCTAAAGGGAGAAAAGTAATGGCCCTAAAATAGAGCCCTGAGGTACCCCATAAGTTACATAAGCAGCAGAACAATAATGATCCTAATCTTTACCCCGAATGTTCAACTGACAACTGTATATAATCAATATATATAAAAGCAAGTTCTGTGCTCCACATTTTTTCCCCTCATTTAACATTCTGTTTAGCCCAGAAATATGCCACATTATAGAAGTAAAACTGGTTAACAGCATATACAGTATATACTATACAATTAAAAGTGTATTAATGTTAGGTTGGACTTTGCAATGGAATTAGCATAAATAATACAAACAGGTTTGACAAAGTCAATGGTGACTAAACTGACCATAAAATATACTAGAAGGGTTCTATGAGAAAAAAGAGAGCTTTGGACACATTGACTTTTGTAACTTGAGTTGAGAGTTGAAGAGGTGAAGAGTGTTATAAGGACATCAGCGGACGGAACAGGTCGGGAGCCAGAGAGATTTAGAAGTTCAGAGAGAACTCAAGAGATCAGTGAGAATTAAGACAGAGGAATAAGAGAGCAGGACTAGGATGGAAGGATGTGCCTCTGAATAAAGGACGTGTATTGGATCAGGATAGGGATGAACCGCAGAACAGTCTGGGGAGATGAGCAGACAGCTGATGATAAGAAAATCAACTATAACAGAGTCTTTCCATACAGTTCATTCAGAATCTGAAGTCAGTACATTCACTTTGTTGGATTACTTTTGAATCTGCTGCGGTAACACTTTATTTTACAGTGCCCTCATATGTTACTTACTATAGTAATAATAGTAAATTATGCACATTTAAATGCAACGAACCCTAAACCAAACTCTAATCCTAAGATTAATCCTAATTAAAGTACATATTGTTAATTAATATTACTCAGTGCTTAAATGTAGTCATACTGTAACAAGCATTACAATAAAGTGTAAACGAATCTGCTATTTGAGTGTTTTTTTTGTTGTTTTTTTGAGTAAGCCTCTCACTGTCACTTGCTTTGCAGAGAAAAATGTAATAAACCAGAACAACAATAGTCAAGATTTAAATACATTTTTATATTGGTCTCCTCAGGTTCCATGTAGTAAGAAACAAAGTATTTTAGTTAAAAAGAAAAGCCGATAGATAGAAAAAGCAAGAGAGAGAGAGATGGAAATCTTTCAGGTGATGTATTGCCCTGCAGGCATTGTAATTTATTATATAGGCTTCATGTAACTTCAGACGCTAGATTGAATACCTTCAGCTCAATTTATCAGTCAGCTGTCAAACTCTGGGTCAATTTCCTTTTAACCCTTGTTTTGAGGTTCATAACCCTCTTAAAAACTCGAAACTGTCAATCAAAACACGATAACTACGCGTTCCCCCTTCATAGCTCATTTTCACTCTGCAGGATCTTACTGAACCTTTAACGACTTATGAACACGAACGTTATTAATTTTAGTGTTGTAGCGTTACAGCTCAGCGTTTTGATGACTTGCATTTATGCCCTCATAACCTTAAGTTTAACTAATGGCTTTCACAGTCAATGGACTCAAATTTTTTTGGACTCGAAGTTTTATTACCTGAGATGTTCACCTTCCCCTTCATTAGCCGGTAATGAAAATGTCCGTGGTCTTGTTAGCCAAAAAAGAATAGAGAGCCGGTGACATGCACGATTCAGCGCATCTATTAAAGATTGTGTTCATCGCATCCTGATATGATAAGCATATTATGTCTTGAATACTGATGATGAGTCTGTGTGTGGAGTCATCATTATTGGCCATAATGAAACTGCCGCTCTGATTGCAGTAAATATACATTACACCTCTGCAGTGTTGGGGAAAGTTAGTAATGCACTACAATATTGGGTTACTCCCTTAAAAAGTAACTAATTGCTTTACTTAGTTACTTTTAAAGAAAAGTAATGTGTTATATTACTTTTGTGTTACTTTTCTCACCTGGGGTGGGCTTTTTTAAGTTCTATTTTTTGTCAAATGTTCAGTATTTTAAGTTCTATATTTTGGCCAAAATTGTAATAATAAGGCTAAAGGAATTGCAAATTCACGTGTGTACAGTAGAGGGCACAGCTCAAACAATTCTGAATATTCTGGGGTTTTTTTGCGGTCCAATTTGAGGAATAGGCTCCTGATTTATTTTTTTGCCAGTGAGATGAGTAAATGCTCAAATTTAGTCTAGAACTACAATAACCATCAATTTACTCTATAAATAATAAATGGGAAAACAAAGTAACTTGTGTTACGTATTTGAAAAAATAACTTTAATATTTTGTTGTAAATTTTAAAGTAATGCATTACTTTACTAGTTACTTGAAAAAAGTAATCTGATCACGTAACTCAAGTTACTTGTAATGCGTTACACCCAACACTGCACCTCTTTTTATTATTTAAAAAAAAAAAAAAAACGGCAAAAAAATGTAATGTAAAATTTAGCAAATCTCAACTGCTTGATTGCTCGTATCAACATATATATCGCACAGCTCTAATTTGTTAAATACGAAATTAAGCTAATAAACTTGATTTGTTTTTTCTGAATATATATTCTAGTCCAATTCTCCATATATCAATTCTCAGATTCAAAGAATAGATGTCCTAAACAGTTTGAAGTGATTAATGAGTTGAACAGCTTTCGTTCGCGTCTGCAGTGTGAACGGAGTCTATTTGAATTGGGTTAAAGGGTGTTTCTCTGTTGTCTGGAGGGCAGTGTCTGTATTATAATGTAGTTACACACAGCAGCCAGCAGTGACCGGGGGAATGAGCTCTGACAGCCGTCCGCCTCTGGGTGCCTTGGGGCTCATTGCTGGTAATTTCCATCAATAAGGTTCATTATTCAGATGAGATGAATGGGTCGGTGTCATGCGTGGAGCGGAGCGCTGGTGTTTCTCTGACCTATTGTAAATGTTGCCACCTCGACTGCACGCTCCTGATGAGGGAGGTAATAGACCCCAGGTGTCAGATGACAAGATGGCTGCCAATAAATCAGCGACTTGACCACTAGAACACGTTTCAGAACACACAAACAGAAGTGGTACTAATTTGCAGTAGCAGGTGAAAAGGCGCGTAATTAAAAGGTGAAGCCGATGCAAGAAAAAAGCGTATCGATTGCATTCACATCCAGTGAGTAAATATGTTTCGTCTTGCTTTATCAAGGGTGATGCATGGAATAAATGCATTCCCAAATGCAGCTTTATGACAAACTTTCGCTCAGGGTCGGTTTAGGGCACGGTGCGTTGGAAGCAGCGGAGGACGGAAGGAGTTTTAGAGAATAAAAAGGAGAAGAAAAGCAGCCAAGTCTCCCCCGGCCCACCCTTCTGTGCAGGACCGAGTCCCTATGATGGAGTGTCCTCTCTCCCAGAGAAAGTATGTTTGCCTAGTATTTCATCATCCCCTGGAGGCAAGAGAGGGAAAATAAGCACATCAGTTGTCATTATGACAGCATAAAAATGGTGCCATCATATTTCAACTACACAATGCAGCCAGCATCCCTTTCCCCATGATGAATTATGGACTCCTCTTTTCACACGTTGACTATAAGTTAATATTATCTCCCATGGATAATTATAGCCAAGTTCAATTACTGACCTAGAATTACCGCGCGGGTCGCTCCGCGGGTTTGGACGCACCGCCTCCTTTAAAAGGTATTTATCTTTCTCCCCAACAAACTGAATCTGCATGCTGGCAGTGATGCATCCGCGGGGCCACCGGCCCCGTCCCTGGAGTCTGCTTTAATGTAAACGGCTCCATTATTCTGCACTTTTAGAGGCTTTCTGTTGGTCTCGATGACTCTGTATACAGTATTTGCGTTTATTGCTTCAAATCTTGCTAACTTGCAGGCATTCACTGACTGATCACATTGAGAGCTGTCATTGCCATACACTGAAAAAATGTGGAAGGATTTACTTTGAAACAATTTTCTCTCAGAAATGTTTAGTGAACTTAGTGAAAACAGCAAGCAACACATTGAATTAAACATTACATTTTGATATGAAATATTATTTTCTTGTAAAATGTATTCCAGTATTATTTTTGACAGCGTATTATGGTTATATATGTTGTTATGGTTGAGCAAATGCCTTATTAACACTGATATTGACATTCTTTTGCTTTAGCATGTGGTCACAGTCCCAGAGAAAAATTGACTATTAAAGAGACCATCAACAGAACATTGCCTTGTATATCTGAAAATCAGCCAAATTTAATTTGTGCAACACAGCACATTCTTAATGCATTATTAAATTATTTGTTATAGATTCATCATGCCTTATCTCATAATCAACTGTTTGCTGTCATAAGTAACTTGTAACATTTACACATTAATTTAGGGTCCAATTATCACTATTAACTCATTTTTAACTACAACCTTTCCTCAATAAACTCCTAATTACTGCTTATTAATAGTTATATTAATAGTTAGTAAGGTAATTGTTAAGTTTAAGTATTGGGATTAAGGGATGTCAAATATGGTCATGCAGAATAAGGCATTAATATGTTCTTTATAAGTACTAATAAACAGTCAATATGCACTGTTAACAAATTAAACCTTATTGTAAAGTGGTGCCAAAGAAATATATATATTTACTGCATGTTAGACCATGCACACCTTATGTGTGCAAAATAATGTAAAACCTTATTGCATGAACATAATTATTTCAGAATTATTGACACACAGGCATTTTGTGCAAGTATTTTGTTCTTGATAAGTGTCATGTGAATACATTCATATGAAGTTATGGTACAACAGTACCATATCATAACCAAGAAGGAAACAGGAATAATTCAGCGTGTCTAATATTTCTTTCCTCTTTTCTTTGTATGTCTCCCTCTTTCTCTCTTTCTTTCCCATTGCCCAATTCCATACGCCCTCAGATGAACAGGTCATTTGTTGAGGTGCTTCTAAAGGGCTCACATATGAATTCAGCATTAGCCAGAGTCTATTACAGATCAATATTACAGTTAACTACTTTTTATGTCACACCGAACCCAATTTTCAGGGATATTTGATCTACAGCTTATTATTTCCCTCGACCAGCTCTCAGACATTTGCATTCATATCACCGACTGACTTCAGGAAGAGCTCTGCCTCTGATCTGACATGAAATGAATGTGCGTTAGAAACTGAAACCCAACAACGCCGTGAAAACTTTTAGATGAATCAAATGTTGTTTTTTCCCCCCTTACATGTTTATGAAACTTGTTACACAAGGTATTTCTTTCAATAATCTCCTTATTAGAACATCCGTCTCTTTTTTATGCAAATACAGAGACGGAACATGAAATCTGATTTGTTATGAAACACTTGTATGCAATGCGAAATCTACACTAATTATTTTGCGTCCGGCATCTGCCTTTCAGCACGACTGGATATTACATTTGCTTAAAACTCAATCACACGAAATGAAGACTCCATTTGAGAACATTTTAATAAAGATAAGTCGTCGCTATCATCTAATCGGAGACTGGTAATCGGCACATTCATTCGCCGCTGACAGATAATGTCAAGCCGACGTTAGGCTCTTATTTTGCAATAATGCATTTACATTCTAATGATTTTATTAAAGCTCATACAGGCTGTCGGAGACAGACCCCGCGGCAGAAGATTCACCCAGACCAATTCTATCAGTTATCAGCCAGCGCTACTTTTATCAAGCCCGGCCCGCTGGCGAGTGGCGGCCCACCCAGACGAGACACTCCGACGCTGGAGGACTCGACGTTTCATCAGTGGTCTCGGCCGTATTGTTCTGCTTAGTGTGCATAAAAAGATCCCCCCCAAATGCCGCCCAGAACAATGAAACAAACTATCTGTCTTATTTATCGTTTTTGCATTTTCTTTCTTCGCTTACTTTTTTTATTTGCTGCAGGGTGTGTTTTTTTCCCTTTCTTCTCTGACCTATCAGCTCTGAGCAGATTGGTATTATTCAGAGATGAGTCTAGAGCCATTTAGATAGAGATAAAGAGCAGTGCTAGTGTCTGTGAGTGTGCCCACGGGGACCGGAGACGAGGGCCGCTTTGGCCTCTGAGCAGGTACACTGGGTGGACCTTGCACTCTTTAGAATATGCAAATCACATGGAGGAACTTACAGTGGAAGCAGATGGATGCTTCTGTGGAGGCTATGGGACGAGTTGCACCACATTTACATGCAGTATTTCAAAGCAAAACCTCTAACATCCCACAATCCAGTTCATCCAGGGGTCTGTGCTGAAATAGCACTGCATCACAATTCAATTTCATTGTGTATATATCCAGTTGTGTGCGTAGTTATGCACACTTTTAGCATTTTAAAGAGTGGATCCAGGCATCTGGATTTCTGCAGATTATGCTGCACTCTTCAATATAAATGTTCCATGTTTTTTTTTTTTTTTTTTGCAGTGATGCCATAGAAGAACGTCTCGGTTACGAATGTAACCCTTGTTCCCTGAAGGAGAAACTGAAAGGGAGCAAGTTTTGGTTCCCCAAAGAACCTTTCAGTAAATAGCTCTTAAAAGAAACAAGTGTGAAGAACATTTTAGTAATCCAAAGAACCTTTTTACACTATTAATAGCCTTTTGAACTATTAATGTCAATAAATAACCTTTATTCGTAAATGTGTAAATCTGCTGTATCATGCACATACATTTTTTTTTTTTTTTTTTTACCTGTGCTTTATCCTTTAATCATGCTTCTGTTTCAATATAGACACTGCTATTTAAAGAATTAGTTCACCCAAAAATGAAAGAAATTGTCATAATTTACTCACCCTCATGTTGTACCAAACACGTAAAACTTTGGTTCGTCTTTGAAACACAGAAATCTCCATTGACAGTGAGAAGTTTCCATTGACAGTCAACGCAACTACCACTTAGTTGCTTCAAAAAGTTCATAAAGAGATCATAAAACTAATCCATATGATTTGAGTGGTTTAGTCCAAATTTTCTGAAGAGACTTTGATGAACAAATTAAATTTTGGCTTTTATTCACATATAAACATTGATCAGAACATTGCTGAAGTGTACTTACTTGCTTGAAACCTCATTGGTTCTTGCGGAAGCTCAAATACGCTGCGTAACACAAGAATGAACCTCATTGGTTCTTGCTGAAGCTCAAACGTGCTGCGTTACACAAGAATTAATCTCATTGGTTCTTCCTGAAGCTCAAACGTGCTGTGTAACATGAGAATGAACCTCATTTTTCTTGCTGAAGCTCAAAGGTGCTGCGTAACACCCGAATGAACCTCATTGGTTCTTGCTGAAGCTCAAACGTGCTGCGTAACACAAGAATGAACCTCAATGGTTCTTGCTGAAGCTCATTGGTTCTTGCAGAAGCTCAAACGTGCTGCGTAACACAAGAATGAACCTCAATGGTTCTTGCTGAAGCTCAAACGTGCCGTGTAACACTAGAATGAACCACTTTGGTTCTTGCTGAAGCTCAAACGTGCTGCTTAACACAAGAATTAACCTCATTGGTTCTTGCTGAAGCTCAAACGTACTGCGTAAGACGAGAATGAACCTCAATGGTTCTTGCTGAAGCTCAAACGTGCTGCGTAACACAAGAATGAACCTCAATGGTTCTTGCTGAAGCTCAAACGTGCTGCGTAGCACAAGAATGAACCTCAATGGTTCTTGCTGAAGCTCAAACGTGCTGCGTAACACAAGAATGAACCTCAATGGTTCTTGCTGAAGCTCAAACGTGCTGCGTAACACAAGAATGAACCTCAATGGTTCTTGCTGAAGCTCAAACGTGCTGCGTAACACAAGAATGAACCTCAATGGTTCTTGCTGAAGCTCAAACGTGCTGTGTAACACGAGAATGAACCTCAATGGTTCTTGCTGAAGCTCAAACGTGCTGCGTAGCACAAGAATGAACCTCAATGGTTCTTGCTGAAGCTCAAACGTGCTGCGTAACACAAGAATGAACCTCAATGGTTCTTGCTGAAGCTCAAACGTGCTGCGTAACACAAGAATGAACCTCAATGGTTCTTGCTGAAGCTCAAACGTGCTGCGTAACACAAGAATGAACCTCAATGGTTCTTGCTGAAGCTCAAACGTGCTGCGTAACACGAGAATGAACCACATTGGTTCTTGCTGAAGCTCAAACGTGCTGCTTAACACAAGAATTAACCTCATTGGTTCTTGCACGTTAAGCAAGCATGCTTGAGCTTCTGATGTGTACATTGATGAATGTTTATATGTGAATAAAAGCCTAAATTAAATTCATTCTTCATATGAAGTGATTGTGTCTCTTCAGAATATGTGGACTAAACCACTCAATTCATATGGACTAGTTTTACAATCTCTTTATGAACTTTTTGAAGTGTAGAAGTGGTAGTTGAGTAGCTGTTAATGGAACAGAAATCTCTCAGATTTAATTAAAAATATCTTAATTTGTATTACAAAGATGATGATTGAAAGTTTTAGGGGTTTTGAATGACATGAGGATGAGTAAAAAGAGATTACATTTTTTGGTGAGCTAACCCTTTGAGACACATCAAAGTGCTATGAACATCCAACATATTAGATAATATTTATATAATGTTTTTAGTCCTAGTCGACAACACAAACAGCACATTTCAACTCATATAAGCAGCATGCATTTCAAAGAAATAGAAACGCTTATCTTGACAACGTTCAGAACTTTCCCGTATAACATCTTTAATATATACATGCAAGCCTGGTCTGAAGATAGAACATTTGGTTTCACTTTATTTTGATGGTCCCTTTAACACATTCTGTTGACTATTAGTAATGTTGCACCTACATGTCTACTGACTCTCATTAGAGTGTTAGTAGAGTATTAGTAAACTGGTAGGGTTAGGGTTAGAATAAGTTGACATGTAGTTGCAAAGTTACTTATAGTCAGTATAGTGTCTGTTGGAGGATCATCACAATAAAGAGTTAGCATATTAAGCAGACAGTCTATTATACTAATGATAGTTAGTTGAGATGTAGTTACAAAGTTACTCATAGTCAACAGAGTGTTCAAAAGGGACCATCACAATAAAGTGTTACTGAACATTTTAAACTGGAGTAACTTTACAAGCAGTCAAGTCAGTTATTTGATCACTTCATTACAGTCCCGATAGCAGCGTTTTACCTTAGTTTCAGCTCTCTGGAGCTGCTGGTGGTCTAAACTGCACCACATCACAACAATGACTGGGTTTGGTGAGTGTTGTAAGGTTTCATACTGGTTGTTAGGATTTGAATATGTGGTGGAGGCTCAAAGTCATTTTTCAGTCTGCATGTCATGAAGTTACAAAGATCTTTCTCTCCGAACACAATGTGGAACTGACAAACAGCGGCGTCCCCTAAAACCACATGAGCGACATTCCGCGAGATACATTCAAGTCCTTTGTCTAAGCATAAGGATAACTTGAGAGCTTTTAAAGGGATTAAAAAAATAATAAAAATAGCAGTAATGACAACTTCTGGTTAGCTTCAAAAAGGCATTCAAGAACCTTGCAAGAATAAATTACTTAATCTTCTAAATAACTGAATGTCGATAGCGTTGGCGTTTTTGAACACGGTCGTAAATGAGATTTCAGATCTTCATTGGAGAGAAATATTTTCAGATTATTTCACGCAATACAACAGATCCATTTGCCCACTAAGAATCCACCAAATAGATCCATTCATATGAGTTTGTGATTTCTCCGAGTAGTTTGATATGCCTCTGAATAGTCGAGCTGAATGGGAGGACAGATGCTAACACATGTAGCATTGACTGTTTAACATGAGCTGCGCTCTTTCAATAAAAGGGATTAACTAGGTTTATCAGTATTTTGCAGATAGCCGATTGTTGGAAATCTCCTTTGTATGGAGCAGCTCTAAAGGGTCAGACGATCGCTGGCGTCATTCAGGTAGATTGAAGAACCTGAGATGAGATGGTCCTGACATAATGGGTGTTCTGATACTTTTGGCCTTGTGGCACCACATTGTGGCTTTAACAAGAGTGCTTTGAACTCTGTCAAGTCTCCACCTGGGGCAGGTATGTCACGGCAACCTCATGTATCAAGCTGAGACCAAAAAACCCAGAGAAAGACATTGACTAATTAGATGGTAAAAACTCTGGTCATGAATCTGTGGTTAAAGCTTCAGGAAATATAATAAATTGACACTGGCCTCAAAAGCTAGGGGAACCTTTTTTGTGTTCCCTTTTCTTCAGCCCGGTCGGAGAGCGTTATTCAAGCCCCGGCTGTAAACCCATCCTTCATCTGCGGGGCAGTTAAATAGCCGCTATTGTGCTCTATTGTGCTCCATTGTCCTGTTATTGCTGTTGTCCCGATTCCTTTCAAATTCAATTCTTTATTTGGTGTATATTATTACCCACAAGAAGCTCCTCTTCCTCAAGGCAAACAGCAGACCACGAGACAATATCAGCCGCACAAAAGACCTTCAAACTCCATTATGTTTTTTAATCTCTTGGAGGGTTTCATGACTCTCAATGCTCTGGAAAACAGGTGATGTCAACGGAAAGGAGTCCTTCGGTTAAAGGCGTCCACTCAATGCGTTTTAGAGATAGTCCTCTCACCGGGAGCGTGACTAACACTGCCTCTGTTGGAGCAGACTGAACTGAAGTTGCCCTATAGCTGAAGGAAACATGTACTACGTCTGTGTTTCTATGTAACCTTTGTGAATGAGCTTGCTTGGGTGTGAAATACAGTATATGGTGTTGTTGATTGTGATTATTTATTTAATTGCTCACTGAGAAGATGCAAAAATTAGGCCTGAAGTGACTTGACAGAGTCATTAAGGATGAAAAAAGAAAAGAAAAACATTAATAAATAGCAGTGCGCATTAGGGTGTTACGATACCTTCATGTCACGATTCGATACATATCACGATACTGAACTCACGATACGATATTATCGCGATACTCCAGGACATATGGTTGAAGGTTAACAAAAAATGAACTGTTGATTAAAATGCTAAAATTGCTATTACATTGGGGGTGGAAATTAATAGGCTTGAACTTGGTGCTGGAAACCCAATGCACAGGACAATAGTGACACAAGAATTTGCTTGCACTCTTTCACTGACTAGATGTATTTAAAATAATGTATAGGCCACTTTTTACCGGTAACATATAATACATTTGGCATTACCAGGTCCCACAAATATTCCCCCATTGCATTATTATACATTATATTCAACATTATATATAGTAGTTTAATGTAGAAAAGTAAAACTTAAGTGTATATATTTAAAGTATACACTAAATCTCTGTAAATTCGATGATGTTTATTTTTTTATTTTTTTTTTTGGGTGAACTGTACACAATACATATTGTCACTATCCACAATTCATATTGTTGCATTTTTGTATTGCGATAAATTGTGACACAAAATAGTATTACAACCCTAGTATGCATTATCAGTTTTTCCATTATAGTTTTATTTATTATTAACAAACATATAAAATCAGTCAAAAATGTGACGTTAATAAATAACTAATAAACACATGTACTTGCATGTACTTACAGTGTACTTAAGATAATACTCGGTAATATAAGGTATGACTATATGGGTTAAGGTTAGGTTTAGGTTTAGTACCTAGTTATTACCCAGTTATTGCAATTACTATAATAAGTACATAGTATGTACCTGGGAACAGGACTGTGAAATAAAGTTCTAACCTATATTCTTTATTCCTTCCTCCTGTGACGAGGCCCAATTAACCACACGTACATTGCACAGTGGAAAAAAATTGCATGATGACACAAGAAGCTGGAACTAACCACATGAGCTTAAGGTGTTAATTGAACATTCAACCCTGGCTGAGAGTCCCACGCTCCATTCTGAGTTGTAGGCCTCTCTCTTTGGTGGCCATTGACAGGAAGTATTGACTGACTACAAGTAAAACAGACCCAAAGTTGATCTGAACCACAAACGCTTCCATCTGATCCACACTGGCTCCTAAAGGCCCTCATCTAGTTTAATATTAGCTTCAATATTTCTCTGCTAAGGATAAAACCACACATACAATGATTTATACCACTTGTCAAATCAAGGTTTCAATGGTCATTTTAATGAACCAAGAAAAGTTGTATGTTTCTTGACAGTAGATCATGGCATATGTTTCACTTCCCGTGGTTATATTAAAATATATATTTTTTTGCCATTAAATCTTCAATGTAAGCCAGTTTTCTTTGTGCTTGCAAATGCCGGGATATTAAATCCTGCAGTAGCGCCTCGGTGATATTTGAAAGCAGACAGGTCTTCTTTAGAAAAGCATACACATACGCATTTATGCACTAATTTACATTCAGCTCATCTACAGACCAATCATTTAGCCCTCACTCATTGGATTTCGGTGTGTGTGTTCATTTCCTGTTGATCAGATTAAATGTTTGATGTGGTCTTCCAACTTGACACAATGGTGCAGATGAAAACCGGACAAATTTACTTTTAGGTGACAGACAGCAATTGGAGGGAAATTAAGTTGTATCAGTACATCACATTATACACGGTGGAAATATTGTAGCTGGAACAATCGCAACCTCCGTCTGTTTAAATACATAAAAAAGTCATTTCATTGCTTTTCTTTGATGTGATCACTGTGAGTCCTGTAGCGCACGGCTGAGCTTTGAAAAGAGGAAATTATTGAGTTTATCCAATGCCAGTCAATCTCACCAGCCTGCTTTATTAACAATTTCACACGGCTATTTCCCCTGCTTAAATACCTGTCTCCATATAGTGTGCATATGTTATTGTATGTGATATTATTCTCCCTCTGGACTAAGATATTCTGTTCTAACATATCTGCTCTGCCCTTCCATTTCAGACCTGAGCCAGTGTAAGAAACATTTAAAAAGCAATATTGAATCCTTGGTGAACAGAACAGAGCCAACGTTTTTATACTGGTCATATGGAGAGATATCAGGTGAGTCAGAGTTCACAGCAACTCTGAACATATAAAGATACAGCATTTGAATTATGAAATTGTATAATTCTACATTCTTGCCTTTAAAAAAAATCCTGGTCAGATTTGCAAGATGGGAACATAAAAGCCATTCTCACCAAATTTAAATTAAATTTGAATTGAAATGACCTGAAATAGCATGTTGTTCACTCGGTTTTATTTCCGTCCTGCCTGTCTTTGTAGTCCTTTTGCTAAACAAAGAGGCTTTCTCGTGTTGTCCCTAAAATAGTATAATTCAAGGGCTGTTTTACATAGCACAATAGCCTAATACATGATTCAGAGAGTTTCTCCGAATCAGATGCATTAGGATAATGGAGACGGATAATAAAACTTTCAGAGGCATTAACATTTGATGCATAAAATGCAGAAGAAAGGAACTAAAATCAGTCTTTGGAGCAAAAAGTATCCTCAATGCTTTTTGAGGAACATGCATGGATAATGAAAATATTCTATCCAGCATAAATGCATTATTGATATGTTTATCAAATTTTGACAAGAGACCTGATCCATTTGAGGGGAAACTTGCTGTCTCTGCATGGGTTGAGTACATTTGAAATTAATGGTTATTCAGGCTGAATAAAAAAAGAGAGAGAGAGAGAGAGATGGACACCATGAGTCATAATGACATCTACCTACTGAAAATAAAAATATGATATGAAACTCCAGTTGTGGGTGACACATTTCAATTACTTTCATGTTCTTATTTTTAATGCTTTAAAAAAAAATTTTAATCGATATGTAAAGTGACATATGTACACAACAAATGTACAACTCTACAAATGAAAGCAGAATCTGACAGGACTGTTCACCTCAATGCATTATGGGATTGGAGACACTCCCATCTGTGCTGTGGGCTCGTCAGAACCAAAGGCCTGGGTGATCCTAAGTGACTAGTTGAGATCAATCGACATGATGTTGTAATGATTTTCAAACAGTACATATTGAATTTTTTGGGATTGTGACCAAGTAAAGCCTATTTGGGAATTAAGGAATTAATAATAAGAAAATAATAATAATAATAATAATAATAATAATAATAATAAAACAGTGCTTAATACACAAAGTATAGCAGTGATAGTCCCCTGTCTTTAAGTTGTCAGCCCACTCCCAGTGTTATAACTGGAGCAAGCCTTGAAAAAAAGTCCTGCGAGAGGAGGAACACAAACATTATTACCTTATTTAAAGAAAGAAATCTTGAATATTGATCCAGTGTAGCTTCATTACCTGGAAACTGCCATGCCAGATTGATGTCTCTTTAAAGTAGGTCCCTGGTCAGAGCTACCCTGGGAATCGTGCTATTGACTTTGGGTGTTTGTGCAGCCAAGCCTCCAGAGACTTTTGGTTGGTTTTAATGGGATCCATCAATTCAGTTTCCCTTTTAATAATCATTGTTTTACGGTTCGTGTGAGACTGGAGCAGTTTGAAGCTGCTTCAGTTGTGTCGAGACAGCACAGTTGTTTAAGTCCCCGCATTAAGATTTTTTTTTCTCCTCTCTTTGAGGATACGTTGTTCTTTCGTCTAAGCTTTGACAAGCCCCAGCTTTGAAAGTTCGACCTCAGAAACCAAAGCAAGAATCACAGTGAATGTAAGAAGCCACTAAAAGGAAAGACACAGTTCCTTATGGAGTCCCAGCTGAAGCAGGACTGAGGTTGCACCATTAACCTGGAAGCAGAAGAGACTCTTCCCCTCGCATTAGCATGTTAGTATGTGAAAGTCTGCAATGTATGTCTCTCTCTTCTGAAAGTGCATTGATTTTCATAAGGCTGATGCAGGCCTCCTGTTGTTGATTTTAATGGGATCTTTGATTCCTCCGGTCTTTAAACACAAGGCAGCAGTGAAAGAACTGCTTCAAATGAAAGAACAACCTTGTAGACCTTCAGTTCACCTTGCAGGGGAGCAGGAAGCCGAGGAAAGAAGAGAGAGACCCTTAAGTGATGTCTCTCAGAAGATGAAAGAGAATGCAAATGTTAAGTACATTGATCAGTGCTCTTCAACGCTCAACTCTTCTGCTCCCGCAATATCGATAAATTGGAAACATCATTTGTATCAGCAGTTGTTTCTTTTAATTAAGATCTGACCCAAATCTTTGTCATTGATTTTTGCCATTACCTTATCGACGGGGCTAACGCTGAGTTCAGACTTTTCCATGGCTGAAGGGTCCTGGCTTGAGATTTAAGAGCCTGTGAAACAGAACACAAATTAATTATGTCCCATTGAAGAGGAGGTACACATTCTGGATAGGAACTCGTGGAAGGACATGGTCTCCAAATCAGATAATATTATCTCTCAGAGCAAAGTCACAGTACGAACACCCCAACTTCAATTTGTGTTTGTATGACATCGACTCAATGGGTGCTTGCACTGGCTGATGCATCTTTCACAAATGCTTCAGTTAATGCATGTTCACAAAGATGTTTAGGTCATCAGTCACAGGAATCATTTGGTTTTGAACATTTCTTTGATTTGGTGACTCTCTTCATGTTTATATTCCATTTTATTTATATTGTTTCGTAACTTGTTCACATTGCATCTTTTCTAATACATTCTAATTCATTCCATTTAATTGGTGGTTTCTGTTTATTACATTATATCTCATGCAAATATTACACAATCATCCCATTTATTACGTGCACGTAACATTTATTCACTCAACTTTATTATTGTGATATTAACTCTCAATGAGCAGAAGCAATGTTGCAAAGTTTGAACTGCTATCCAAATGCTTGTTCTTCATAACAAAAATCAATGTCTCGTTCCCAGTTGTGCCTCTCATCGATACAGCAGTCTGTGGGGAGTCGTCCAGATGAGCGCCTCAATGATTCAAACCAAACTACTGCTCATTCATCAGTTCTGTTGGACATTTAAATATACCTCATGGCCTGAAAAATCTATGAGTGGATGGTTCACAAAGACAAAAGCCAATGGTGACACAGCAGAAGCTCGACGAGGGTTGAGTTGGGACATTTTTTTCCAAACTTTCGGTTTGGTGTGGAGTCTTTTATGTTGGGGGTGGCTGGTTTACCTAATTCCATTAAAGCGTCTCAACGGTTTCCACTCTGTCAGTTGGTTTGAGGCGGAACGGCCTCGTGAAATAACAATACCTTCGCCTCAGGTGGTCTTCCCAGACGCCTCCCATCCGACAGCGACCACTTTTTACCGTCCTGTTGAATATCCTCCCCAGTCAGCCGTACTCGTCTCCCTCTATGGTGCCGTCCAGCTCCCACCCACCTAAACTCAAAGCCCTCAAGTGCTGCATTTGTTTGCTCCCTCCCTCCCTCTCTTCAACCTTCCCTCCCCTGGAGCCTCAACGAACCCCATGAAGAAGAGTCAAAAATGGGTGAAAAGAATCAGTGGAGGCTTTGAATCTCCACGGGCATTTTACCCAATGCCTGCTCAACTCCGATTGCACAGTGCCACAAACAAAATCCAATAGAGGGCTAATCTGATCATCTCATCCCCACTTTTCATGCTGTGTTTCCCTCAGAACGCCTTGTACTAGTTCCAGCCTGGGAGTGTGTGATAAGACACTGGAAATTTAGTCATCATCTTCTGCGCAAAGGGGCTCTGAGAAGGGATTATGATATTGCTATAACCTTACATTGGATGTGGACAGGGGCAGCAACCGGCAAGACTGCAATCCCCAACACCTCAGCCCATCACCCCCCAGCCCTTATGCGGCTCCCTCTCTAAAGGTTGGCTTTACCAGATTAGCGCCGACTAACCATCATCATGTTGAGCGAGATAGCAGAAAGAAGACAGGGTTTACCGTTGCGGAGTATGTTTTGTCGGGGAGGGGAGGGGTGATAATAGAGACCATTACCTCATTTTTGTGCGTACTGGCCATATGAAATAGTGTTGTAGGAATATGTCAGCTTGACAGAAAGATATGCTTTCAAACATTCACCTGTGTTAGCAGGAAGCTGCATGTGAATAAGCTTTTGACGATGAAGAAAGCCTGCTGCATTCATGCGCTGTTCCTAAAGAGATTTGGTGGCTTACATAAACATAAAAAATTTAAAAAATCGGTCAAAAAGCAATCCATCTGCTTGTGAGGGTGTAGCTTTACAATGCATTGAACCCTGCGTAATATGCAGAGACTTCAATCTGCAAGTCATTTATAGGCTGATTGGGGTGGCCGGGACTACCGGTTTGCCCAACCAACAGCATATTTTCAAGAAACTTGTTAGAAAACAGTATTTCTATTTGGCACAGAATTTGCACACTTCACCTTTAAAATTAAGTGTACTCTCAATTCGAAATCGGATGGTAGGTTTAATGACAATGGTCAAATTCCCATATGTTTCCATCTGTGAATCAATCTTAGCTCACTTAGTATTTTAATGATCCTATTTTGTTATGCTTTTAAAGTAGACCTCTGTCAATTTAACTAAAAAGGTTAACTACATCAGAAGGAATCTACAAAAGGCCAGTTGTGGAGAATTCAGAGGTTATAATAATGCATAAATTTGCAGCTTGTCAAAGTTAGTTTAGCAGTGCACTTGTTAAGAGAGCATCTGCTGCAAAGGTGAACTGAGAATATGATGAAAGCAGACAGCTCTCTCCTCCGATACAAACACATTAAAGAACTCTTTATTATTTTTAACAAATACACTTTGACAGATCCACTACTCTCAGAGAACTAACAGTGCCCATGGATTTCACACAAACCGGCACTCGGCACTGCGTGAGTGCTGGTGGTGCCTTCCTCAATTTCATTTCTCAGGAAATAAATAAACACATTTTAAGGTGATAGCCATTATTAGTCTAATTATCTCTGAAGTGTCGCTCAAGATTTACTCACCCTACTGTCTGCTCTGAGGATGAAAGAGACAAGAACACTGTGAAGAAGGCAACAGTCTTCCTCAGCGTTATAGAACTGTAGTTCCCAAGCTGCTCATAATTTAAAGTAGTTAAACTAGAGTCAAGCTAACCTTTTGAAAAAGCTGTTAGATGCAATACAATCTACTCACAAAAGAGTAGATAACTACATTGAAAGTAACAGGGTAATATGTATCTATGTATGTATATATATAGAATAGATAAAAAAACAAAACATAATAAGAATAACAATAGGAAAGGGTTATTATCTTTAACTCAAACTAAAACCATGAAAACATCATTTTCGTTTACTGAAATACAATAAATGTTAGCTGAAATGATAAATAATCACAATAGCAATAATAATAATAATAATAACTATATATATATATAAACTTAAATATATTTGGAAGTATGTTGAAGTACTAAAATAAACTAAATGAATTAAAGCTAATAAATAAATTAATAACTACTAGACATATTTTTTAAAACTAATACAAATGCACAACAAAATTACTAAAACTAAAAACAAAATCTAAATTAAAATATTTACAAAACTATAATAGTATATGGATGATGTTAAAATTACACTGAAACAAGATTTAAAGGGATAGTTCACTCAAAACCTCAAAAATGTTCTCAACCTGTATGGATTTATTTCTTCGGTTGCACACAAAATAATATAGATATCTTCTTTTGTGTTCAGCAGAAGAAAGTAATTCATACAGGTTTGAAACAATTTTAGGGTGAGTAAATGATGACAGAAATGCAATTTTTTACGTGAACTATCCCTTTAACTAAATTATTATTTCTCAAGATTATTGTAAGAAATCATAGTACAGTTTGGATATAGTTGCTCCAAACACTGCTCTTGTTCTGCATTAAATTTCCGCACTGTAGCGAAGCTCTCGCAATGGAGACCACCTAAGTACCGAACCTTTCAAAGCAGCATGAATAAACTCATAATAAATAGAGCTATTGTGAGGTAAATGTGCGGACAGGAATAGCTAGATGCGTGTTATCTGACTGTTCGATCACCTTCTGCCTGTGTGACAGCCGAATAAAAGGGTTTTGAATTAGCAACGCCAGAGGAGTGTGTCTCGTATGTTCATGTATGGAGGCTGGGAAGGCCCTTTCATCAATAGCGGGGGAACATCGCTAATTAAACATATTGTCATGGTGATGGTGATGATGATCTGTGGGAAGCAGATAAGCAGTAGCACATCAATGCTCGTGCAGCGGTGCACAATAACAGGCCGTTTTATGGCCCTACAAAAGACATCATGGGTGGAGGAATAATATTTCATGCCTCTGTGCAGCAAAACTGTCAGATATGTTTATTTCACAACAGAAGAGCACCTGTAATGTGTGGGAAAATGTCAGAATGACGTTGCCTACCTTGCTAATAGTGTATTGAAAGATGCATTCACTGTAAAAATGACCCGCTAGGCTCACGTTCGCAGGCGTTTAAAATGATGCGCTAGAGATGTCTGACAGCTATTGTGAAATATTGATAAGAGGTGTGATTCTGACGCTTGTCTTTGGCTTTGACAGTTGCTCCTGTAGAGGGACGTTAGTTCACTTTTCGGCTCTGATACAGCCTCATTCCAAGTCACATTAAATTAGACTAAGAACGTCTCATCGAGGGCTGTATGACAGAGATGTCCCAGACTACAGGAAGCCGCTTCCTCAAAGTCCTCCTCCCTCGCTTCTCATCTTTCATCAATATTGCATTAGGTAACCCGAGACGCAAACTATTCCTTCGCTCCCAGTCGGTTTTCACAGGTTTGCGTTAGACCGAACCTGGAGAGAAAGTAAGAGTCTCATCTGAAGCTATGTCCGCTCATTCATTCGTCCTCATTCTGGAGGAGGAAAATCAATCATTCCATTCTCCCTGGATGGCTGCCCGTTGTGAATGGAGGCCCATCTGAAATGAAATAAACATTTTCTTTCCCTAGATTGCCAGCATTGATAGATTTGTGGCACTACAAATAGATTGCAGTTCACTTTACGAAATGGAAATGCTGGATGCGTGTCTGCTAATCACCTTATTTCAACAGCTTTCACACAAGACTTGAGTTATGCCCCCAAATACTCACAGAAAAGCCTGATTCTGTTGCAACTAGGTACAGTCCAGTTACACCTTTAAGCTCCATTGTGCTTTCTAGATGGCTTTTTGTGTCAGCGCTTCTTTGGACATCAAGTGGGGCCGCAAAGAAGCAATGGAAAGTGTTTGGTTTTAAAATTCCAAATGGATTTTGATGGTTTCATGCTCTTTGGAGTGAATAATTCACAGCATAAAAAAAAAAAAAAAAAAAACCATTGAATTTAACGCAAACTGTTTCTCAATGCAATTGCAACTGTATTGAATGTAGTCTGTGTCATTTTTTCTTTTACATCACACTTTTAAACCTTTTAGTTGCAAATTGTTACTAATGTTGAAGAAATTTCACACTTGACCTTTATGAAACCAAGATAATGGAAATGTTTTGGTTGCAAATAAACTATAGAGAGTAATCTCACAATTCTGATTGTATTGACCCTTCGCAGGGAGTTTGATCGACAGGCGATCTGACCAATCATAATCCGCCATCCGCCGAATCCGCCATTTCTGTCCGACAGAGTTAGGCCCCGATCACACCTGACGCGTTTTTTTGCAGTGAGAGGCGCCTGTTTTCAATTGGTTTCCTATGGCAGCGAGCGTTCTGCGCGCTGTTTATGCGCCTGCTGCGCCTCGCGTTTTACCGCCTGCTGCGCCTCGCGTTTTTGAAGTTTTTTTTTTTGAAAAAAAAGCAACTCCGAGCGGAAAAGGCGCCCGACGTCATCGCGTTTTTTTCCACTGTCCAATCGAGTGAATGGAGAGGCGGGCCTTCCGTTGTAGTGATGAACGCTACAGTTGCTTGAACGCCCGGAGAGTGCGATGATGGAGGATAAACTAGTGGTGCTCTCGCGGGTTACCAGGAGCTTAACGACTTCACGAACTGTAACTACCACAATGTTAACAGAAAGTAAATAAAGTTAATAAAAGGCTGATTTGACGTTTACTTGACTGACAGGACAGCTGTTTCAGTAGTTGCCTAGCAACATAAAAAACGCAGCGCACTGCTCGTTCTGTGTGATGGTAAAAACTGTGCACCTCGCGTTTTCGAACCTGAAAAACGCGTCAGGTGTGATCGGGGCCTTAGTAGATAAACGTTGGAGGATTTGAACTTGAAAAACGGTGTGTACTGACGTCTTTCCGTGGTTAAAACAACATTCCTTCTGATGTTCATTCGTGTTTATTTGATGCTATAAATTAACTAGAAGGAAGAGATGATCGGTTCACGAGCAGCTTTAACTGAGCGATCTGTCACGACACATTAAAGAGCCACAAAACGGTATTGTTTCAATTTCTTTAAAAAATGACCAAATTTGAAAGGTGAGACTTTGTTTCATATCAAAAGTAACCTGGTCTGTCCTGTCTGTCGGTGTCCTCTCTGCTCCGCGATGTGTGGTGTGAGAGCGGCGTGGCTTGTTGGACATAGCAACAGTAACTAAAGGGGGCGGGTCTCTTTGCGAACGGTCAATTTCCGAATTTAAATCTTGTAATTCTAAGAAAAAAATCTGAATCGTGAGATAAAAAGTTGCAACTCTCTATCTCAGAATTGCAAGTTTACATCTCACAATTCTGAGAAATAATAATTTCTCAGTCAGAATTGCAAGATATAAAGTCAGAATTGTGAGATATAAACATGCAATTCTGAGAAAAAAATTCAAAATTGCGAGTTTATTTCTTTATTTATAAAAGTTTTAAATGTTTTATTATGTGGTGGAAACAAGCTTCCATACATATAGCATCTCAATGGAAAAATAAAAATAAAACGTTGTGCTGCCGCTTTCAGCTGGCTAAAAACACTTTGGTGAACACACAGTCTTTCAAAAACATTACAATTCTTACCAACCCTACACTTTTGAACTGTATATTTAGTCGAATCCTTTTAAAATGTTGTGTCGATAGTAACTCAAGAGCACTTACTAGCAATATGTATTCCATTTACATTAATAAAATGTTTTTACAAACTATCCCGAGAGTTGTCATGACTAAGTTGTCATTGCTTTTGTCATTTTAACACTAACATCAGTGAGTTTGATGATGATTAAATGGTGAGGTATATATGGGTGTGTACACAGCGAGATTTCAAAGCTCTGGAATCTTTCAGAGTCACTAAAGATAAACAGCTTTGACATTGAAGGTCTTAATGACTGGCTTAATGAAACAGCCATTCATGTTCCTCCCTGTCATCTTCAGTCACTGAGAAACTGCAGATGCACTTTTCCACAACTTCATCTGCTGTTGGTTCCAAACTTCTCTCAGGCCTCTGTGGTTGAATGTAAACCCTACAACTGTGTAAAAAATAAGGGAGGAGCAGTCATTCACTCTGCTGTGGTTTCCACTCTGGTTCTGCACAGTTTCAATTCCCTTAAGAGCTGTAAAATAAAAGCAGTTTTAAAGATTAAACTTCTGTGATTAAAGTACTTTGAAATGATGCAAAGCCAAATTACTTCAGCCTTCCTAATTCATCCTGATGTTTGTGCCAGCAGTTATGTTATTGTGCTCCATACTGAAAATAAATAAATAATTGGTCTTTTTTCCACTCCAGTACAAATGTATACTAATCTTTAAATTAAGATGCAAAGCAAAATTAAATGAGTTTTGATTTCTTGAAATAAGTGAGATTTTCCTTAAAACATGAAAAAAATAAAAAAAATAAAGTGGCAGTTTATATTTCTGACCACATTGGCAGATATTTTATTCTTGTTTTAATCATAAACTTAGCAAAATACTTTATAACTTATGACATTTTTACATGTATCAGCTAATGTGGTTTACTGAATATAACATAGCCTGGAATATGACACATCATCAGTTATGTTGTACATCTGAATAACGCTATTTTTACAGCGTTTGATTATCTGCAACACATTTCCTGGACATTGCTGTCTGATACGCTGCAAAAAGTTTATTTTAATGGTCCATTTTAGACATCCTACCAACTACATGTCAACTAACTCTCATTAGAGTATTAGCAGACTGTAATGGCTACTGATATTAAACTGTTAGGTTAAGGTTCAGGTCGGTTGACATGTTCTTGCAAAGTTCCTTATAGTCAGTAGAATGTCTCTTGAGGAGCATCAAAATTGTGTTATCAGAAAAAGTGTTATCAGATATTAAGCAGACAGTCTATTATACTCTAATGAGATTTAGTTGACATGCAGTCGCACAGTTTCTTAGAAACTGGACTAATAAAGTGTTCTTCCACCATATGCTTGTCTTGTTTTCCAGTACACATATCTAAACATTATAAAATCAAAATCTCCTCAACATTAACTGGAGAGGCAAAAAGATATTCCCTAGTGAAAAAAAAAAAAAAAAAAAAACCTATACCAAAATGTATTTAAAATACATTTATTTCATATTAAGTCCATTAACATATTTACTGACATATCACGTACATTTTATAATTAAACTTTATTTGGAGTATTTCTTTATTGCATAATGCACATTTCGTAATATTAACCCTAAAATCTGTTTTAATAGCACTAATAGTAAGGATAGTTTGATCAATGTATAATATCCTTCTTTAAGTGTAAGATATTTAAAGTGTATTGCAATAGTTCCTCTCTAACACAATCAAATATACTTAAGTATATCTTTAGTTGGACTTCAGCACTGCTGGATACTTATACATTAAGTACAAAATGAGTTTTTCCAATATAGCAGACTTTAAGTATATTAATTTAGTACCAAAAGTACAATTGCATGGTATTTTTATTAAGTACATAAATATGTACAATTATTTGTATACTTAGCATAAAATAAATGATTTTCAAATACATTTTGGTAAATTTTTTCACTAGGGTCAAGACTTGTTTTCCGAAAACTGTATCAAAATTAAGTGAGTTTAAGCTTAGGCTAGGGTGGTAAAAAAAAACTTGTTTCAAAGGGAAACCAATTTTTATTTTTCTTAACCCACATCCATTTTTTTTTTTTTTAACTCAATCTTGTTTTCAGAAGACAAGACTCGTCTCATGTCATTTTGTTTCTGCAAATGATTATGTAAGAATTTAGATATTTCTACTGGAGAATAATACAAAATACTGAAAAATAAGTTTACTTTTTGCAGTGTATCAGACAGAATGTAGACATGTGGTGTCTGGAGTCTGATTATTTTAAATGACTAGGCCGTTTATGCTTGTCAAGTCAAGTCACATTTATTTCTATAGGGCTTTATACAATACAGATTCCAAAGCAGCTTCACATTAATAAATAGGAAAATAGCAGTAATAATGTTGCAAAATCAAACTAATTAAGTTTTTAAGTCTAAATCAGCTCTAAAAGACAATTGTGTCGTTATTCAGCTCACGTGTGTTCAATGTTTCAACTAATTTCAGTGTCAATGCTGCAATGTTCATCAATTTTGAAACAAATTGAGTGTCAGGAGAAAAATGTTCTAATGTGTAACATTAGATCCGAAGACACGACTTCAAAAGCAAGCCTGGTTTCAGCCACGTCGTGTGTTGACGTGCACTGTCTGTGAGGATCTGATGGGATCTGTGACTGTTAGCTGCTCAGGTGTGAAATGTTTCTGTGATCAATTAACGGTGTAAATGCTCCACATCACATTTTCCTCCTCCAGTTTTCTCTAAAACAGAGGCTAATTTCCTCTGAAGGGTTTTGAAGACATCAGAGATGAGGCAGTGGATTTAGCCTGCAGATGTTCCCCAGGCAATAGAATGACTAGTCAAACATGCTCACAGCAATCCTAATCTTGCTCTGGGACATCGACTTGACATGAAAGGCTATTTTTACACATTACCCTGGTTAGAGCTCTTTCTTCTTCGTAAGCCTTCTATTGGTCTTAGCAGAGCCGCTCTGACAGCAAGCATTCATATTCAAGAACCGTTCTCCCAGGAAAGTGTTTCAGATTCACAGCATCGGCTGATTAGATCTTTCTAACCGAGTACAGGTTAAAGACACTTGCAAAATGTCTTGTAAAACTAAAGCATCAGTCAGAAGGCTTTAGCGGGGATGTATCTGAGTGTGTGTCAAGTTTTAATTGTTTTGTTTTCATTATGCATCACCTTCACGGTGAAGGTGTTCGTTTCAAACGTGCTGAGAGTGCATTCGTAGTATTTACCAGGTCTATACAGGGAAATTGGAGTTCAGAATAGTTCAACGAAAGCTTGTTTCCACCACTGAATAAAAAATGAAAAAGCTAATTGCAACTTTTTTTTCTCTCACAATTCTGAATCTTTTTTTTCTCGCACAATTGCAAGTTTACATCTCGCAAGTCTGACTTTTTTTGTCAGAATTGTGTGATATAAACTCTCACCTGAGAGTTATACAGTCAGAATTGCGAGATATAAAGTCAGAATTGCGTGATATAAACTCACAATTGCAAGTTATTAAGTCAGAATTACAAGATATAAACTTGCAACTGCGAGTTATAAAGTCAGAATTGTGTGATATGAACTCTCAAATGCAAGTTAAGTCAGAATTACGAGATATAAACTTGCAATGGCGAATTATAAAGTCAGAATTGCAAGATATAAATTCTGAATTGCGTGATATGAACTCAAAATTGCAAGTTAAGTCAGAATTACAAGATATAAACTTTGTGAGAATTGTGAGTTATTGCGTCATAATTGCATCATATAAACTCCAATTACAATTGTGAGATATGAACTCCTAATTGTGAGTTATGACGTCAAAATTGCAATATATAAATTCTGAATTGTGTGATATGAACTCAAAATTGCAAGTTAAGTCAGAATTACAAGATATAAACTCGTAATTGCGAGTTATAGTGAGAATTTTGAGTTATTGCGTCATAATTGCATCATATAAACTCCAATTACAATTGTGAGATATGAACTCCTAATTGTGAGTTATGAAGTCAAAATTGCAATATATAAATTCTGAATTATGTGATATGAACTCACAATTGCAATTGAAGTCAGAATTACAAGATATAAGCTTGCAATTTCGAGTTATAAAGTCAAAATTGAGAGATATAAGCTTACAACTGTGAGTTATTAAGTCAGAATTACAAGATATAAACTTTGTGAAAATTGTGAGTTATTGCGTCATGATTGCATCATATAAACTCCAATTACAATTGTAAGATATGAACTCCTAATTGTGAGTTATGACGTCAAAATTGCAATATATAAATTCTGAATTGTGTGATATGAACTCAAAATTGCAAGTTAAGTCAGAATTACAAGATATAAACTCACAATTGCGAGTTATAGTGAGAATTTTGAGTTATTGCGTCATAATTGCATCATATAAACTCCAATTACAATTGTGAGATATGAACTCCTAATTGTGAGTTATTAAGTCAGAATTACATGATATAAACTCCTATTAAAATTGCGAGTTTATGTCTTGGAATTGCGGGATATAAACTGCCAAAACTTGTGAGATAAAAAGTCACAATTATAATTTTCTTGTATTCTGTTGCGGAAACAAGCTTCCACAGAAAACAAACCCTTAACTCAGCTGTGTAAATATGCCAAAATGGTTGTCATTCTGAAATATGATAGGCCTCAACTCTGTAACATCTATCCACATTGTGAAATCAGTTATGTGAGGAGCTGTTGGCTCTTAGTTTTCATAAAATTCTCCTTGAGAGAGAAATTTCATCAGTCTAAGTTCTCAGTTCACAGATTTCCGTTACATAAGTACTTGATAAACCCATTAGAGGTCAACCTATCCTTGTATGATTTCATCTCACTTGGGACCCTCCAGTCTGGGGTGTCATGACATAAAAATGACATGCCATCTCTCATAAATACACCTGGTTTAGACTTGATTGATGCTACAAAAAAAAATGGAGAATTGCATTTACAATTTCAATTTTTAATGGCAGCAGTAAGTCATCAAATAATGAAGAAGAGTATCAAAACCAGGCATATTTTCAAACGTGTTGCATGTGAACCAGTTTTGGAATTTTGAAAAGCCAAATAATATGTCTGAATTAACAAATGTGGAAATAATGCAAGTTCTAAAACAATAGAGAGAGCATGCACAAATAAACCATAATTCCTTTGCGGTGATACTTTAGATTCAATAATAACACAGAAAAAATGCAGAATTTCAATAACCGTTAAAAGAACCGGTTCTCAACTGAAAAAAAATGATGTAAATACGGTTTACAGTTACAAGAGTTTGTCTTAGAGCAATTTATATGATATTATGTTCCTTTCCTAATAAACGGATTTCCTTGGGTCTGTTTCAGAAATGGGAATTTCTTTTTCTATTTTTTTTTTTTTTTTTTTTTTCAGCATTCACAGGAAATCACTCTAATCTGAATTTGGAAGAATTGATCCTTGAAATTTCCCAGAAAAGGGTGTGAATGCATGCAAGTATTAAAAGAGCGAGATGAAACGAAATACAATCCTCCTCGTAATTCTGAATGAAACTGCTTTTAACATCTTGTTATATGACACAAGTTTCCTGTTGGTTTAAAAGTGGGTTTTGTGCGCTTCAATAGGTCACTGCGGAGGTACGATGATAAATACGTGCTGCATCTACAGTTACTGGGTGTTAACAGCAGGGTGGAAACTTTGGCTGTGTTGTGTTACATATTAACATGACTGTATCTTACACAAGATCATTGTTAGATTCCTGAGCACCATAAACCACATTAGGCAAAAATCCACACACAGCCGTTTATTTCACGGGTCTAATCCATATACCATTACGTTACTGAAGCACAGCTTTGTGCAGATGTCAACAGAAGATGAATGTTAACTGTACGTTAATGTGCACAATGAAATTTTAGAGGGTCCGACAAGAAACGGTCAGCTGAACAAATAATATCTGAGCCAAAATGGACTTTATTTTGTCCACACTCATGAAGTGGACCAGACCACGGGATGCAGTTCTTCGGTGTTAATTATGTGCTACTTTAAAGGTTCGGACATATTTCATAATGAAACATTACATTTAAATGAGGTATCCCACGTTATAGAGTTTATGTTCTGTTATTCCCCTCAGACATGCCTTGACCAAGGGATTGGTGCTTTACTGCTTCAAAAACAGAAAAGGCAGGAAGAAAAGGTGGAACGTTTCAGATTAAAGAGTTAGTCCACCCAAAAATGACATAATTTACTCATCCTCATGTCATTCTAAATCTGCATCACTTTCGTAACACAAACGGAGATATATTGATTAATGTCCAAGCCACAATCAAAGCACACAATAGCTGTTTTTCCACTGTCCCTGCAGAGATATCCTAAAACCCTCCTTAATGCTCCTCCAAACAACAATGTCACATGACCCCACCACTTCACTAGCATAGGCTGAAAACTAGATCGCAAAATGAACATAACGTTTAGTCTTTACTTAAAGACTTAAGACTCCAGCAAAGATTTTTGACCAATGATTTACAATAAAAAAAAATTACCGTAATTTATGAATTTATTAAACATTACAGCAGTGCAACTGAGCCTAAATAGTCCTCACTTTCGATGAGCTCACAAAAATAGCTAACTGACAACTACTAAATGAAATTTATAACTACTTGAATTAATCATGAATTATAGTAGGAA
The DNA here is from genome assembly GCF_949319135.1 of Squalius cephalus. Classification (NCBI taxonomy): domain Eukaryota; kingdom Metazoa; phylum Chordata; class Actinopteri; order Cypriniformes; family Leuciscidae; genus Squalius; species Squalius cephalus. Next base: position 30,603,321 of record NC_137136.1, on the reverse strand, counting down.
TACGTGTTAATGAAGCATTTATTAGCACACTGTGTAAATATTATTATATGTCTAAATAACGTGTATAAATGTACATTTAAATAGTTTATTAATCACTTGTTTACACTTTCTAAATGATCTCATGAACCACTAACAACTCCTAAATAACTGGTTTGTAAATAATGTCATGCATAATTTTGAAATGATAAATTGATAATTAATAAAGTATGAAAATACAATTATTAATCACATTATAGATATGCTTATGAATCAAGAATAAAGCATGTATAGCTGTATTTATAAGCTACATATTAATGCATATTAATGCTTTATAAATAATTAATTAACTATTTACTAATGGTTATTATAAAGTGTTACCGAAACTTCAGAAATAGGAATAAGTTTACCATCTCTTTAGCATCCAGCTCTTCATGTGGTGGTAATTTATTTTTATTATTATTATTATTATATGTATTATTATTTTTTGTATTTCAATTTTTTTTTTTTTTTTTTAGATTTTATGGTAGCCTACTAAATTATATTTATGCAGTCATTATAATCAGTTTATTCACTTTTTGAGCATAGATCTGAAATTTAAAAAAAATAGTGAACTTAAAAAAGTTATATGCCTGGTTTCACAGACAGGGCTTAGATTAAGTCAGGATTAGGCATTAGTTCAATTAGGACATTTAAGTGTCTTTTATTAATGTGCCTTATAAGAAGAAGAAAAAAACATTACTGGTGTGCGTCTTGAGACAAAACAATGGCACTGACATATTTTAATATATCAGTTCAAGTTGCTTTCATTTAAAACAGCTCAAACAAGCATTTTAATCTACCTAGGGAAACCTTTTTTTGTGAAACCGGGGATATAAGTTTACATTTATTATTATGATGAATGTACAATTTTTTTTTTCTTGCATTTTTATATGAAATATATATTCCAAAACACATTTTACTCTAAAAATAAAATCTAAAATAAATCTAAACAAGTTGTGTTCCAAATTTGAGGTTGATATCTCAAAAAAATTTGCTTTCAGTAAGATTTAGTTTGGGCACAGTACCAAAAGTTTCCATATGAAAATAGTTTCCCATTCATTTCCAATGCAGTCGTTTTTGACCGCGAACAATACAAGTGTGACAATTTTTTTCCAGGACCATTTAACCTTTCCGAATCATGTCGATGATTTATTTATTTTTTATTTATTTATTTATTTTTCACATAGCAAGTGCCAAAACCTTTATCCAGTTTCGTATCATTTCCGATGAAGTAAAAAAAAAAAAAAAAAAAAGGTAACACTTTAGAATAATGGTCCGTCATTAGGAAGTAATGAGGGACTTATGAGTAGTAACTACATTAACACCTCAGCTACTACTATTAACTAATAAAGAAACAAGCTTAACTAATCAGTAAGTAATATACAATTTAGGAGATTATTCCATAATCAATAATTACTTAATGAGATTAGCTTCATTAATAACTATTAACTAACTGACAAATTATAAAGAACATTATCGTGTGTCTGAGACGTAATCAGTAATGAAAATAGTCATAAAATACATCACTATTTACTCAAGTGTTACCTAGTCACTATGCAGGAACTACTAGTGATCTGGACCATTATTTTAAAGTGAAAAACATACTTTTTCACTTTAAAATAATGGTCCAGATCACAAGTAGTCCTTGAAGAGTGACTAGGTAACACTTGAGTAAGTAATGAATTTAATGACCATGTTGAAGGTAAAAAAAGAGAATTGCTAACGTCTCAGACACGATAATGTTGTGATTAGTAATTAATTAGTAATTCTTTATAAGTTGTCATAATTACTTATTAGTTCTTAATGATGCCAATCTCATTAAGTAACTATTGATTACCTAATAAGGAACTATCTTAGTCCTAAATTCGATATTACTTACTGATTAGTTAATATTGTTTCCATATTAGTTAATAGTAGTAGCTGAGGTGTTAATGTAGAACTGCTCATAAGTCCTTCATTACTTCATTACAACAGGATTCTGTAGCACACGCAGAGACAGTGAAGCAGTGCATCAGATATAGTAATGAAAGGATCATGTTAGAAAATCAAATCAAGTCATTCAGTATAAATGGTTTGTCACTTCAGAATATACTTTAAGATTTCAAGGTTTTACAAGACTTTTTAAAGGCAACAAATCTAATAAAATGAATTGAGTTAGCTCTACACTCCATATCAGTAGGTGTTGGAAATGCACAATGCGTTTGCTTGTCAACCGCCACTAAATCGAAAGAAGAGGAAGCGGAAGCCCCAAGGGTGATCAAGGCTAATGATCAAGGTCCATCAAGCTCTAAATGACAGAACAAGCACCATATCAGTACTGAACAGGATTTCCATTAGTCCTCTGAAATTGTTTAATATTTGTTTGAGTAACAGATCGAAATTAATAATTTAATGACAATATTCTCCGCAGTTGTAGCTGTCAAATCACTCTTTCAAACTGGAAAATTGGATTTTAATTTTTAGGTGAACTGATCCTTTAAAAGAGAGACTGGTGTAAATGATTAGTTGTATCAACAACAGGGGTGTGTTTCCTTCTTCAAAGACATGCAGCTTCAGGAACGCATTTGGAAAAGAATTAAAGACGCTGATCCTGTTAAAATATGCTCTTTGTTCCCAGCACAGCTCCATCCTATCTCACTACACAAACATCTCACATTCTATTGTTGTCCTCCTTCTCCCTCTGTATTCCGCAACTCATTCGCTTCCCAAAATTCATGAATCACCCTACAGTGCGTTTGGTTTTACTTCCAAGTGTAGAACATCTGTAAGAGTGTGAATCTGATTGCGTTATCTGTTGGTATACGGTGAGCTAAGCGCTCGCACACACAGCACACAAACACACTCCTCCTGTGGGATATGATGGCACTTCCTTTGGGCAGTTTTCTAGGGTTCCTTTCTTCTACAGGAAATGGATGCAGATGATTATTAACTAGGATTCATCTAGTCTACATAAGAAGCAGAAGAAACTTGATGAATTCAGCGTGTGTCCATGTGCGTATCAGGCCAGGACAGAGCCACATATGAAATGATTTATCAAACCATTGCAGTTCAAGCTTTTAGCATAAATGCTCTTGTAAGTTGCTTTAATCCAAAGAGGAACAAAAGCAATTTGTCAAAGAGCCAAAAATATGGATAATATACAATGTTATATGTATTAGACAACTAAATTAGGCAACTAAATAAGAGGAGAAATGCTATGCACGTTTGTTTCTGCCACAATATAAAAAAAAAATTAAAAAAAATGTTATTGCGACTTTTTATCTCACAATTCCGACTTTAAATTCCAATGTGAACAGATACAAAATAAATGACACGACTTGACTTGACCAGAGACAATGGTAACATGAGGGCTATATATGAAGAGTTCAGATGCAAAAGCCTCTAGTGCCATCTGAAATTTTCTTCTAGAATGATCATTTTTATCAAGCTTGTATATTTAAGTTCAGTAATTTCACTTAAATGGCAATGAAAATTACCTATGAATTGTCATTTAAGTGAAATTACTGAACTTAAATATACAAGCTTGATAAAAATGATCATTCTAGAAGAAAATTTCAGATGGCACTTAGAGGCGTTTGCATCTGAACACTTCATATACACACAAGGACTAATGACTAAACGAGATACACCTGAACACAATGAACAACAAGGGACCAGGGAAGCACCTGATATGATCACATGATGGGAAGGGAATCACATAACAAAACCAGGGAACTTGACTGAACCAAATTACAAAATAAAAGACATGAAACGTGAAAACAAAACCCAAAACCAAACCTGACAATATCTCACAATTCTGACTTTTTTTTTCTCAGAATGGAAACTCTGAAAAAAAATCAGAATTGTGAGATATAAAGTCGCAAATAGCTATTTTATTTTTTATTCAGAGGCGGAAACAAGCTTCCATAATGAGCGAAAATAGAAAAAAATAAATTAGAAACAAATTACATATACAGAAATACATTTCATTTTAAAATATTTTCAAATAGAAAACGGTTATTTTAAATTGTAATTCCAAAAATTACTATTTTTACTGTATTTTTGTTGTTGTTGGTCAAATAAATACAGCCTTGGCAAGTATAAGTGACAAAAACATTCAATCTTATTAACGTTATCAAATTTAGAACGGTAGTGTATTTTGGGGGTTGAATTTCCAACCAAATGTACTAAATTGTGATATTTATCATATAAAGTATACCGTATAAAGCACTGGAATTTTTAAACTATGTCCGCTATTTCTCACAGGTGGAGGGCGAAAACAACCGACAAAGTGCGATAAAAGCATAACACATATCGCCGAATGAGGCGAGCATTCATAGACTCTCATTAGCATCTTTTTTTGGACCTTAAGCCCGGCGTGTATGATATTGTCTCAGCTGGGCCATGGGGGTTGATTGTGAGTGCCGTTAGCGTGGATGCCACTTCTGATCCCACCCACACTGGGAATCCCAGCCTTTGATGTGTTCTGGGGAATTTACACAAGAAGATGCAGGGTTGGATTAAGTTTGGCCTGCGTTGCCCATCACTCTTTTCCAACAGGCCTGCTTTCCAACTTAGCAAACTCCACTTTGTTTGCTCTGTAAATAGATGTCTCTATGAGGCGAGCTCTTCTGGCTCTTTGTTGGAGGTTCCAGCACTCTGTCACAAAGCTGATCTGGACGGTCCCCACCGCGCAGAGGAGGCATTCGCCAGCTGGGTGGGTAATCGGGGACACGGGAACACCCCGGGGCATTGCACAGTTAATGCTGCTCCTTCACAAACTGTGTCTCTTCAGCAAGACAAACTCCTCTGGTCTGTCTCCATGTTCCTAAACGAGTCCGATTCAGTCACATGCAGTGCTTCACTTCAGGAGTAAATCTCATGTATGCCTCGTTCAATATGTTATGGATGGACTCCAGCATCACGCAGAGAACTTTAGTATACTTTTGCAAACTGTTCCTCAGGCAGACGCTTTAAGAAGCTCCACTGATAAATGACAAAAAAATGACTGGTTCATCTAAAAAAGGTCATTGTTGCAAAATGTAAAACGGAAAAATATGAAAATGTGATAATAATCAGAAATGTTTCATGAGCAGCACCTTAGCATATTAGAATGATTTCTGAAGGATCATGTGACACTGAAGACTGGAGTAATTTGGGGACTGGAGGAGTTGAATTTCCAACCAAAATTACTAAATTGATATATGTGTCCATAAATGTACGATTTTAGTTCATACATTACTATACATTTGCTCAGTCTCTGTCACATTGTTTTATGAAGCTGGTCGCTCTTGCTGATCTCTTTGACGGATCAGGTCTTTGACGAGATTCCCTGCGGAGTGAGAGTTTGGGAGGGTAAACAAACACATGAACTAACCAGCATAAACTCATGTGGTGGTGGGGTGGGAGACTGGGATGGATGCAAAGTAGCACCAGATCATTGGCTGCTTAAATTTAAGTCAGATCACCTACAGAGATCAGCTCATGTGATAATCACATTACAAATGTGTGTGATGTTAGAGCTCAGAGGTTGGTCTGGGGTGGTGTGGCCTAGCCTTGTGGTTTAAGATATGGGTTGTAAGTTCGAACGGTTTCACTTTATTTTGATGGTCCCTTTAACACATTCTGTTGACTATAAGTAACGTTACACCTACATGTCGCATTAGAGTGTTAGTGAGTATTAGTAGACTGATAGGGTTAGAAGAATAAGTTGGCATGTAGTTGCAAAGTTACTTATAGTCAGTATAGTGTCTGTTGGAGGATCATCACAATAAAGAGCTAGCATATTAAGCAGACAGTCTACTAATACTCTAATGAGAGTTAGTTGACATGTAGTTGCAAAGTTACTTATAGTCAACAGAATGTTCAAAAGGGACCATCAAAATAAAGTGTTACCCGAATATTCTGTCATTTCAAACCAAAGATTTCTAATATACCTGTAGAGAGCTTGTTAGCATTACCATTCATCTCAAAAGCAATATCTTAGCTGGACACTGGATCATTCCCCATACTGACGGGTGCTGTAAGGATTAGAAATGCATGAATACCCAATCAAAACAACAGTGGAATGGGTCAGGTCTAAGTTCAAGTAAATCATTAGGGGTCAATGTAGTCATCACTATGTGGTCTTTCAAACACTAACCGGTCTCGTGGATCATTACCCCGCTAATTATACACCTGCCATCAAGGTCTCTTCCATCTCGCTCAATACAATCAGACGCACTGAAACATGCAGCGCTGAACAATCAATCATTTCCGAGTGTCTCCATTACCTCTGGCTGAGCGCTTTTCATGACACTATTTTTTGTTTTATCCAGCTAATCTGAAGTTCTGTCAGGTCACAAATGCCACTCAGCAAATTAAAGCAGACAGTCGCAGGTTCTCACACAATGCCAGCTGATGTTGGGAATTATTATAAACAGATAGTTCCTCTACATTCTGATTGGATGAGCTAATTGTAAGACAGATTTTTCACACTTTCATTAGTTCAGTTAATTAGATGGTAACATTTCATTACAAGGTGCAATATGTTAGTTAACGAATTAGGGGTCATAAACTAGCAACGAACAACAATTTCCCAACAAATCCATATTAATATTAATTTATTAACTATTGTTCATTGCAAATTCATGTTTGTTCATATTACAACTTTTATATGAATACACATACATTCACAAATGTAGAAACTGACCTAGATAATAATAATTTATGTAAAAGGATTGGACATTGTTAGTTCATGATAAATAATGTTAACACATTTTACCTCATTATAAAGTGCCATCAATTTGTCCAACAATGAACATGAATGTATCACAGGAGAATTATGCTATTTTTCTTTTCTTTTTTCCTGAACTGTCACTTTTTAAATGTCAATTCCATAACAATTATGTTGTTCAATATTTTTGACTTCATTGTCTTGCTAAAGCAATTTGTTTAGAAGGTATGTATCCTAAATAATGTATTTAAAAATGTTTTTTACCACTTTTTGCCATATCATTTTTACGATCAAAAGTCTGGATCTGTCACTATAAAAAGTTAAGAAAAAAATAAATGACAGGGACATACAAGTTCTGTAAGCAGGATTGGTAGTTGGTAGGGTTGATGGAAATTCAGATATGCTAGATTCTGTACTTATTTCAATGTACTTTTTTGGTACTGTCCCTACTTAACCCTCTGGTGTTCTTCGGTCATTTTTGACAGAAAATGTTTTTCTTTTTTGGTAAACTTGGTAAAGGTTTTGGCACTTGCTATGTGAACACAAAAAAAAAAAAAAAAATCATGGACATGATTCGAAAAGGTTAATTGGGCCTGTAAAAAAATAGTCACACTTGTGCTCCTCGCAGAACGCATTGGAAATGAATGGGAGACAGATTTTACCTAGTGGAAACTTTTGGTACTGCAGCCAAACAAAATCTTACTGAAAGCTCATTTTTTGAGATAGCAGGCACACATTTGGAACAAAACTTGTTTAGATTAATGGCTTTGATTTTCTTACAGATTTAGAGTAAAACGTGATTTTGAAAATATATATTTCAAAATAGCATTTTTCATAACAATATACGTAAAACGATAACTTTTTTAAGTTCACTTTTAAAACAAAATTTTTAAAACAAAGACACGCGAAGAGCACCAGATTAAATAACCCAATAATAAAATAATATACTAACTATTGAACACTGATGTATTTCACCATGCTGCTGGTGCCGCAATTGCTTATTCTACACAATTAGGCACTTTGTGTTTCACTGAAATGAGTAAAATCACGATGCCTGTCCTTCCTCTGTGCTTTATTTTGCATACAAGAACAGCTCTCAGCACCACTCTCTAGTTTCCGAGCCAGTCGTTTCTGGATGGCCAGATGACTCCTAAAGGTTATTCAGGTTAAATGGTATTTGATTAAAATCAGGAGATTTCCCACTCCTTTTTCCCAGGGTTGCTTTGGCCTGCTGGGAATAGAGAGAGAAAAATTGGCTCCATCATGTGGTGCTTCTCTTGTTGGGTGATGGAGGAGAAAAAAAGGGTCCCTGAACGTGTCTATGTGTGTGTGCGCGTTCGTCTTTCCCCCGAAAAAAAAGTAAATAAAAAAGCTTGCCACTGTTTATCAAGCCACAGCAAATCCAATTAGCCCATGGCCTGCCTCCCAACCCTATTAACCTGCTCAGCTGTGAGAGCACTCAACAGCGCTGCCAATATCTCATTTCTCCTGCCGCCGATAAGATCGGCTCAAGATATTCAATGGGTTTCACTTCAGCTCAATCACACAGATGCTGAGACTTAACCGCTGTCGGCGGACCACCTCGCGCTCGTTCTTTCTTTTTGTCTTTCGGCCATCCGTTTCGCTCTTTTCTCACGTGTACGACAGCCCAAAAAAGAACGAGATAGAGAGAGAGAGAGAGAGAGAGAGAGAGCGAGAGAGAGAGAGAAGCAGCCCGTCAGGACAGTAAGTTGTGGGGGAACGGCTCTTTTCTTCCAGACAGAGATCAGGCAGAGGCAGCGTCTGACAGGAGGGAAACTGATTTTCCTTATCACGGCCGGCCCACAAAGGACCAGGCCAGGCCCGCGTGATTAGCATTCCTTGGTGGAGATGTGTCGGCCACGCTTCTATCACAGAGACAGATTGAGCCTTTCACTCAGGCCGGCCGCTGACTGACACATGGCCCGGCCAGGAGGACAACATTGTTATTTGAGTTCAGAAATCAATTTGTATCAAATGTACACTGTAATTTATTTGTTGGCTTTGAAGGAAACCTGGCTAAGATAAATGGGAATGGACTGTTTTCTTCTTCTCCTCTCGCCCGTAGCCGAGCTGATAAAGTTCTTGTGAAACCCATGATAGTTCCAGTCAGAGCCATGTTTAAAGTTGCGCAGTGATCTCTAAATCTCAAAAAGAACACCTTGTTGGACATGATAGAACATTTCTACCTTTTCCCTCCCCGCTGTCACAGCGCCGCTGACATGCAGCTTTAGAATTTTTTTATTTATTTTTTTGGCTGACATTTCCTTTATCGGCCTCATCTCACGGGGAGATGTTTGTAGCGTTTATATATTTTCAACTCCATCTCCAGCAAGCCTCCGAGCTCAGAGATCAAGATGTTCTTTCAGGATTAAAAAGATTCATTTCAGCCTCTCATGTATCAAGCCTCTGAAACAATATTCATGCACTGCGATATGTTTCAGAGATTCTGTGATTCTATATGTTGGATGTTATTTCTTGTGTCGTTTCTGCAAACGCTCCATATGGAATTGCTTTTTTAATGTTAAACATACAAGTGAATTAATACCACGCTTAATGCATAATTTTAATTCATTATTCAGGCATTAATGCGTTCCCCTGGTAATGTTGTGGGGTTTTTTTTTCTATCGAAATCAACATTGAACTGACTTCATGAACTATATTAATTAATCAAACAACAAAGGACTCACTGCTCTTGACTGCAATAAATTAGTTGAACTTTTTTTATGGTCCCTTTAACACATTCTGTTGACTAACGTTGCACCTACATCTACTAACTCTCATTAGAGTGTTAGTAGAGTATTAGTAAACTGGTAGGGTTAGGGTAAGAATAAGTTATTACCAGTTACTTATTGCCAGTTGAATGTCTTTTGGGGAACCATCACATTAAACTGTTATCAGATATTAAGCAGAGAGTCTACTTATACTCTAATGAGAGTTAGTTGACATGTAGTTACCGTCAAAATAGTGTTATCAACTTAACGTTTGCAACTTTAATAAGGATAAATGAATAAGAATGTTTAGTTTATACAGTGAAGACTATAAAGTGTTATTTTACATTTGCTTACTATATTAAGTTTCTGTACCTGAGAACTACTATCAGACCTACCTGAAAAACCTGAAAAGCACAGTTTATTTCATTTGTTCATTTGCATGTTATATTGTACTTGTGGTTTTGCTTGTAATTTGATTATGTGTCTGCTCAAGTGCAGGAAGACGTGAAAGAGAGTTCATTTCCATCCCAGGCTCATTTGAAAAACGTACCTGCAAAACGCAAAATACGTTGCGTCGTGTACGTTCGTAAATGTCCGGTGAGTGGCGCTAAAAGATTAATGCTCCATCACGTTTTAAAATAGCGTAGCCTACACCTACACTACACTCTAAACCTACCCGATAGTGTTAACAAAAGCAAATGCGACATAAAAACGTAATCGTGACCATGGCATTTTATCTTGTTTTTGAACTTTGAGCTCACATATCGTGACTCGTCTTTCACGGGATTCATACCCGAGCTCTCCGCATCAAAAGTACAATCCTGTACCATCTGAGCTACTGAACATATGGAGCTGGTTAGGTGATGAAAACTCCAAAATATACTCGTTTATAAATCATGCACTATGGAAAAAAGTGTTTGAGGTCATATGTCGTGGAAGGAGCCACATGAAAACAAGTCTTCATTAATCCATAATCTGCCCCAGTAATCATAATTGTGTGTGAAAGTGTTTGCTGTTTTACAGCTTCTAGTGTTCATTTCTTTTAGAAACTGTTGGTACGTATTGGTACGTATTTCACGTTTTGCCAAAAAGTTGCCACAGGTACGTTTTTCCAATGAGCCTGTGTTGACCATTTCACATACAACCAATGCCGATTTGTACTCGTATTTGGCGCTTGGCGAGTGCTCATTTTAGGCCTTGGTTGAAGCCATGCATTTCAACTTCCAGATGTTTTTTAATGAATCATTAGCTAATGATTTTGAAAGATATTGTTACAGTATGTTATGACTTTACTTGTTGAGGCACAAGACTCATTATCGTATATTGTAAAGTGTTACCAGAACATTTCCAGAATCATAGTATGCTAATCCAGTTGTACATTATATACGTAAGTAAAATACATCAATCAAACTACAAAGAAAGATTATTATACAGCATTGATTTCCTGATTTGCTTTGAATGTAAACTTCCTATATATATGCAAATGTAATCCACATAAATGTACTCCATTCTCTTTCATTTGTTCTATCAAAAACATCTGCGGAGGGGACCGGCTAACCGAAGACTAGTGCGGCATAATCTAATAAACTACGGAAAAATACACAGCCATGTAAACGAGACACGGTTGTTTTTTAACAAAAAGATGAAAAACAAATCAGCATCTCTTCATGCAAAAATAAGAGCTATAAAGACATTCAGTTCTATTAGAAGCTCCAGCCAATGTAGCATATCTCTCTCTCTCTCTCTCTCTCTCTCTCTCTCTCTCTCTCTCTCTCTCTCTCTCTCTCTCTCTCTCTCTCTCTCTCTCTCTCTCTCTCTCTCTCTCTCTCTCTCTCTCTCTCTCTCTCTCTCTCTCTCTCTCTCTCTCTTTTCCGTAGAGCTCGAAAAAAAAAGACAGGTGGTTATCTAAAACACATCAAATATGTGCTGAGCCTCTGGCTTGACACTGGAAGCTTTCTTAGTTCATTTTTTCATGGGGGCCAAAAGCATGCTGTCCTGAATTGGAGTCCAAATGTAGATATGCAAATGCCCTCAGAAGGAAGGCCGATTGAAAAAGGATGTCTCTGAGGCTCAAAGCGGCATACTCTAAAGCTAAACAAGATTAGGAAAATTGAATCATTTCAAAAGCTGTGGGCAGAATGTAAACTTGTTAGCGTTCTAATCCTTAGGCCAGGTGACCAGTTTAACGTCTATCTACACGCCGAAGAGAGACGGGAACCAGAGCCAAGCGCTGTAGCTGGGTTTATTGGAATTAAATAACAGCCCGGCTCATGTTCTTCAGAGAAAACCAAGCCCCGCTTTCATTTGTAACCTTTTTGTATCAGTCGGACTCCAGCGGTCCGCCGGCCACATCCAACATGCAGTTTCCATCCTGTTCGACATAATTCACTTTCTGTGGACCAGATGTTGCACGGAGACGTATTGTTCCCCCTGCGAATGTTTTTCGGGGGAAAAAGGGCTTGAAGAAGGAACATCAAAATGATCATCAACTATTTGCCCCTTGCGTCTACATGGCCTTTGTGAACTGGAATATCCTCCATTAACTACTGCAGGACTGAGAATGGCAGTATAGTCAAGTCCTGTTGTTTATACTCCCTCATTCCAGCGCGATGAGTTTGTTTTTACAGCACGGACACTTCCCTTAAAAGAAATAAAAACTTTTTATTAATTCTGAGCTTATTATTGGTTGTTTATTTTTTCCCTTATCAAGTTACAATGCTTATAGTCCTAAAAAATCCTGATTACAACATCCTCTCTACTGGTAAACATGACCTCTCAAACTACCACGGTAACTTTTTTCTAGCCACATAGATGCATGAAATCCTCAGAGCCGCACATTCGAGTTATATTCTGGAGGGAAACATAAGTTGGGCCGAAATCAATAAATGCAGGCATGATAAGAGTGGCTGAATTCCTCGTCCAGAGGATGGTGACTGGGAGGGCAGTGAAGAGAGCTTTTGTGTCAGCACTAGATCGTTGGGTGAATATCCAATGCTTGTCAGGTTACGTCCTGCAGACACTCAGACTGCCGTGCCCACCGCCGGTCGATTCACAATGATTTTGTTTTTTTGGCAGAATTTGTTCTAAATGAATGCTGAGAGTTAATGGGCGATCAAATAAACATTCAATTAAAATAAATTCTGACATTATCCACTCACAGTCACATGCTCTATGACTCTTTCTTCCATAAAATACAAAAATGAAAATTATTTAGCTCATATTCACCCAACAACAATTCATAAAGGACAAAAAACACCATTAATCAGTAAATTTGGTCAATAGAGTCACACGTGGCATATCTGATTTGAGAGCACTTGTGAAAAAGTAGTAATCTTTTAAAAAGTACTTATTATGGAAATAATTTACTTTAAATATACTTGAATGGCTCTTCCGTGCTGATGGCCTTCACCCCAGCAGAATCGGAGCGGCTCTTCTGTCGGACAACATCTCCAAGACGCTACACACCATATGACTAGTAAGTCAAAGTCCAAATCACACTCTTTGCTGTCCAAACTTAATTGATATAAGTACCAATGTAGAACATTATATTGAAACTGTGTCTATTCCTCGTTTAGTGAGATCAAATAATAAATCTACTGCAGGATCTAAGAAAAATCTAATTGTGATTAAACCAGAAAATCTCAATATTAGTGAACAAAAACAATTTATAAAGCTAGGTCTTTTAAACATCAGATCGCTTACACCTAAGGCGGTTATTGTAAATGAAATGGTCACAGATAATAGTTTCGATGTACTTTGCCTTACTGAAACCTGGCTTAAACCAAATGATTATTTCGGTCTTAATGAGTCTACTCCTCCTGGATACTGTTACAAGCATGAGCCCCGTCTGATTGGTCGTGGCGGTGGTGTTGCTATAATCTATAAAGATATTCTTACTGTTACTCAGAAAACAGGTCACAGGTTTAATTCGTTTGAAGTACTTGTGCTAAATGTTACTCTCTTAGATGTAAGAAAGAAATCCATATTATCTCTAGCCTTGGCTACTGTATATAGACCGCCAGGGCCTTACGCTGATTTCCTAAAAGAGTTTGCAGACTTTCTCTCAGATCTTTTGGTCAATGTCGATAAAGCATTAATTGTTGGAGATTTTAACATACACGTAGATAATTCAAATGATGCTTTAGGGGCTGCGTTTACAGATTTATTAAACTCCTTTGGGGTCAAGCAAAACGTAACTGGTCCCACTCATCGTCTTAATCATACGCTAGATTTAATTATATCACATGGAGCCGATCCAACCGATATAGATATTATACCGCAAAGTGATGAAGTCACTGACCATTACATGGTCACTTGCATACTACGTACCGCTGAAATTTGTCATGTTGCGCCGCGTTATCGACCAGGCAGAACAATCCTTCCAACAACTATAGATCATTTCTCAAATAGCTTACCTGATCTGTCTCAGCTGCTCAGTGAACCCAAACAAACAGATGAACTAGAGGAAATGACTAGCACTATGAGCACCATTTTCTCTAGTACATTAGACATCGTTGCACCAATTAGATTAAAAAAGGTTAGAGAGAAAACTAAAGCACCATGGTACAACAGTGTTACGCATGTTCTAAAGAGAGAAACTCGTAATTTAGAGCGTAAATGGAAACAAACTAATCTAGAGGTCTTTAGAATCGCATGGAAAGACAGTATGTCACGTTATAAAAAGGCCCTAAAAGCAGCCAGGGCTGAGCATCTCCGCAAACTAATAGAAAACAACCAAAATAATCCTAGGTTTTTATTTAACACCGTCGCTAGACTAACAAATAAACAGACGTTACCGGAGCAAAATATTCCGTCACAGTGTAGTAGTAATGATTTTATGAATTTCTTCACTGAGAAAATAGAAAGCATCAGAAACACAATTGTAAATGTACAATCTTTAATGGTGTCTTATGATTCAGCCTCAATTATCACCCCGCAAGAACAATTACAGCGCTTTGCAACTATAGGACAGGAAGAGTTAAATAAACTTATCATTGCATCTAAACCAACAACGTGTTTATTAGATCCAATACCAACTAAACTACTGAAACAAGTGTTACCTGTAGTGGAAGAGCCTCTTCTCAATATTATTAACTCGTCTTTATCCTTAGGTCATGTTCCAAGAACATTCAAGTTGGCAGTTATAAAACCTCTTATTAAGAAACCACAATTAGATCATAATAACCTAGCAAATTACAGACCCATTTCAAATCTTCCATTTATGTCTAAAATACTAGAAAAAGTTGTGTCCGCTCAACTGTGCTCTTTCTTGCAAGAAAATGATATCTATGAAAAGTTTCAGTCTGGATTCAGACCGCATCATAGCACAGAAACTGCGCTCGTTAAAATCACAAATGATTTACTTTTAGCTTCTGACCAAGGCTGTATCTCAATACTAGTTTTACTTGATCTTAGTGCTGCGTTCGATACTATAGATCACACAATACTCTTAGACCGACTACAAAACTACACTGGTGTTCAGGGACAGGCATTAAGCTGGTTCAGATCATACTTATCAGACCGCTACCATTTTGTCTGCGTAAATGGGGAAAAATCGAAGATAACGTCAGTAAACTACGGTGTACCGCAAGGATCTGTGTTAGGCCCTCTACTATTCTCAATATATATGCTGCCACTTGGTAATATTATAAGAAAACATGGAATTAATTTCCACTGTTATGCTGATGACACTCAATTATATATTTCATCACGACCAGATGAAAACGCTAAATTATCTAAATTAACAGAGTGTGTTAAAGATATAAAATACTGGATGACATGTAATTTTCTGCTATTAAATTCAGATAAAACGGAGGTATTACTTATTAGTCCAAAAAACTGCCCACAAAACCTCTTACAATACAACTTTAATTTAGAAGGGTGTCCTGTTACTTTATCCTCTACAGTAAAAGACCTGGGTGTTATATTAGACCGCAACTTGTCTTTTGAAAATCATATTTCATATGTTACAAGAACAGCCTTTTTCCACCTTAGAAACATTGCTAAGCTACGTAACATGCTATCAGTTTCTGATGCAGAAAAGTTAGTTCATGCATTCATGACCTCGAGACTAGATTACTGTAATGCCTTATTAGCTGGTTGTCCTGCATCCTCAATAAACAAGCTACAGTTAGTCCAAAATGCCGCCGCTAGAGTTCTTACTAGATCAAGAAAATACGATCATATAACACCAATTCTGTCGTCTCTACATTGGTTACCTATAAAGTTCCGTATCAATTACAAAGTATTGCTACTGACCTATAAAGCCCTAAATGGTTTAGCTCCCGTGTATTTAACGGAACTTCTATCGCCCTACAATCCATCGCGCTCTTTAAGATCACTAAATTCGAGGCTTCTGGTCATTCCTAGGATATCTAAGTCCACTAAAGGAGGGAGAGCGTTTTCACATTTAGCTCCTAAACTGTGGAATGGCCTTCCTGATATTGTTCGAGGCTCAGACTCGCTGTCCCAGTTTAAAACTAGATTAAAGACGCATCTCTTCAGCCAGGCATTCACATAATACTTACATTTTTATACTACAGTTGAATCAGATTGAATGCATTAATATTGCGAACAGCAGCTACGCTAATTATTTCCCATATGCTTTTCTGTTGTTATCTCGGGACGCTAGTCCCGAGGTAAATACAGATCGTCAGCTCCAGTTTGTATCCAGCCTCTCATGGAAACTACAGATTCTCCAACACCCGTGCAGAGACGACTCGGCGCCTGTGAAGAGACGACTCGACGCTGGCGATGTTTATGCCCTAAATCAATACATGATTAACTAACTGTATTTCTCTATGTACATTTCTGAAATGCACTTTCTGTAAAGCTGCTTTGAAACAATATGTATTGTGAAAAGCGCTATACAAATAAATTTGAATTGAATTGAATTGAATTGAATTGAATGTAATGTTGTCGAACACTTAATTGCATATTACTTGCAATTGAATGAAAATGTATTTTAAATTAATATTAAATAGTTGAACTGAAGTGCTTTTTTGACCCATTTAAATAGAACTTAAGTAAATCTTTAAATGTAATTTCATAATTACGTCTATTGTCTTCGAAACATGATTAAAGTGTACTGCTGAATTTACTGACAAGCATTTATGGTATTTCTATTGAAACGTATATATATATATGTGTAAAATTATTGCATTTAAAATGTGTTCACTTTAATATTAATAATGAATAACACCATTCAAATTATAATAAAGTTAGTCAACACATCAAATAAGTGTACTTCTTTAAAGCATTGTAAAGGGTTATTAAAACATAATGATTTAAAATAATTAGGGCTGTCAAACGATTAATCGCGATTAATCGCATCCAAAATAAAAGTTTGCTTTTACATAATATATGTGTGTGTATGGTGTATAATTATTTTCTATATATAAATACACACACATGCATGTATATATTTAAGAAAAATTTGTTATTTATATATAAAATATTTATATATAATATAAATTATATATAATATAAATATATATATACATGCAAATATTTCTTAAATATATACATGCATGTGTGTGTATTTATATATAGAAAATAATTATACACCATACACACACATATATTATGTAAAAGCAAACTTTTATTTTGGATGCGATTAATCGCGATTAATCGTTTGACAGCCCTAAAAATAATACTTCTAAAGCAAAATTTTTAAGTCATAAAAGTGTAGCTACTCTTTAAGTGCACTTAACTGGAATTTTATAAATATACATTTAAGATTTTAAGTACAAGTATGAAATAGAAGTACAATTACAAGTGCATTTCTTTTTCAGAAAGGAGCTACAACAGTAGGGAAACTATAACCTGCACTCTGTTCCTCATATAAATAAATCATTAGACTTCAGATGACTTTGAATATAGCGCACAAGTCATATGGAAACTTTTATTGTAATATTCCTTTGTCCATTTGGAGCTTGACAGTCGTCACTCTGATTTCAACAAGTTTAACATATTTCTGGATCAACATTCCAATCAACCAATCATATTTGAGGGACAAGTTTACAGTTTAGGTCAAGTTTAGGCTTCTATATCAGTGTTGTTCACCTGTCATTTCCCTCTGATTTTAGGGATAGTTTATGGTTAGGGTTAGGGTTAGGTTTAGCGGTAATGACATGGTCGGGAATACATTTTCGGACAGGTATGTTGTTACAGGATCAACAAAATATGTTCAAAAATCAATAACTCTGAAAAATCAGGATATGTGGCAAAGGGAAGCAAGAAGATTCTTCAAAACAATCTCCTTTTTGTGTTCCATGGAAGAAATACAGGCTTAGAATTTAATGCTTACATAATGTACATATATAATGGAAATGGGACAAGAATGACCTTTT
Source organism: Squalius cephalus (assembly GCF_949319135.1). NCBI lineage: Eukaryota > Metazoa > Chordata > Actinopteri > Cypriniformes > Leuciscidae > Squalius > Squalius cephalus. Next base: position 30,585,526 of record NC_137136.1, on the reverse strand, counting down.
TTTTCCCCTCATGTAGGGAAATAAAGCATGCCAGCAATAGAAGGTAAAGAGTGTGTTTCTCCAAAGTTATTCTGACTGTGGTTTTCTAAATCTCTGAAATATATGAAAACAGGCGTCTGTTCACCTTGAAGTCTCCTCACTATGTTTTTAACTGTTTTCATTTTGAATTTTTACGTTGAAAGCGCAGTGGGTAGAATAAGAACATTGTCTCCAGTGATTTACTGTGATTGTACGGTAAATGTGCTCCATCTGGCTTTTGTGCTACTGCTTATACCCGTATAATCCACTAGCACTGACGGTTCACTACAGCATTTGATCAGCTGGGAAACTCTTTCAATATGACCTTTTGTACTTTCTATTCATAGCCAGATGAGATCTCTGCCATATTAACAGCGCAGCGTTCCCTTTCCTGCTCGGATTTCGAATGTCTTTGTGGGAAATAAATATTGAGCTACGCAGCTCAGCCTGCAACACGTGCCACAAATCTCTGGATGTGCTTACAGTCATATTTGTATAAAGAGTCAACTACACAACAAGCCCATTGACTGCATTACATTTTGGATCATTCAATCCATTGCTGTGTTTCTAAATGATCAAAACCTTTTCTTCAAAAGATCTTTAATCCAAGTTGTGTGTTAAGTACACTTAAGTTTTTAAGCTGTTTTTAAACCCTGTATTTGTACACTTGCATATGGTAAATGTCATAAATCAACATGACTTGTTGTGGAGCACCCATAAATCTTTCACTATAGGGACTTAAAACAGCATATGTGACCTGACAACACGGGAACATGATCACAAAATCCAATCGCCATGTAATGTGGCAGTGACCTCTCTTGTCTCAGTTGCTTGCTTTACTGAGATGACTCTTAAATGCTACACTAACTCTTGAAGCTGAGCTGGAGGATTTATTTTGGCCTACAGTAAATGTACTTGCGAAGCACCTTACAGCCAAATCCAAAAGAAACAGATTTACTGCTTGGAGTGATGTATATGTAGGGGTGCATGGGTTGAAAAGTGAAGAGGTGATACATGTTGCTCAACATGGTGCCAAGAACCATGCAGTGAATCAAAGACAGAACCAACAATCAAGTCATTTTTGTCTATGCAGTACTTTTTAACTTGAAAATGAATGCGTGTGTTTTGTAATTTGCATAATTGACAATTTGCATAACGACAAGTTAGACAGTTTTCAAAAATTGTGATAATATCATACAGATTTGCTTTTTTATGAAACAGGATGGAATGTGACAAAGCAGCCAATACCACAAAACATTACATAATCCATTGCTGAAACTCTGTGCTGCTGTTTTCCCTCCAAAATGATGTCACTTTCTGAAGGATGATGTCATGAAGGAACTAGCTTTTGTCAGTTAAAGGGATTGTGATATTGAGGACACAGGAAAATCCTATAAACTGATCAACAACTGAAACTATGTCCAAGAAAACACGTTTTAATGTGAATCATGTTCATTGTATTTTAGTATTATTTCGTTTGTAGGCCTATACGCATATTGATTTTTATTGTCACTTTTATTTTTATATTTACATTTTTTATTTTCATTTTGTTTGTGCATTTGTCTTTTTTTTTTTTTTTTAAATATCACTCACTTATTTTTAGTTCAGTTTTAGTGTTGGTCAGTTTTAAGTTTTCAACTTATTTCAGTTAGTTGGAAAGGTAACATTTTTAATTTTCATTTACGATTTTTTAAATAGTTTTAGGTTAGTTAACAATAATAACCCTGATCATGTCAGTTATACAGAAAGAGAAAAAATAAATACATTTTACTTAATATAATATGTTAATATTATATAATGCATTCCATTGCCAAAATAAACCAAAAATAATGAATACAAATTATTTTTTCTTCTATGTTCCCTTAGTTAGTAGAAATGACCCATCGCAAAACAAAGGACTGAAAATGTATCTATGTTCACCAACAGCCTATATATGATGATTTTACTTCATGTAGTCATCTTCCTTATTTGTTGAGTAATAATGTTGTATGTCTCAACCCCTATCATTGGACACTATTGTGGACAGAAGAAGCCTGCACTATTAAAAAACCTCACTGGTTCTTGTTTTGGCAATTAATGGAAAGCACAATGTGCTCTGTGCTCCTCCTAATTGATTAGATTAGTGGTTATTAAAGAAATTGGTGACAGTGAGTCAAACTCCAACACCTTAGTCTGCTCTTGAGGATTTTTTCCTAATATACTGCCTTTCTTGAAAACATTAATTTAGACAGACACTTCCACGGTGTTGATGTGAATGAGCACAAGCACAGATGGGGAAAATAAGCTGTTTTAGCTCTTCATTAAAAACACAATCCCACAGAATCTCAAGGGTGGAATAAGACACGTCTCAATTAAGTAATTAAGTCACGGCAGGATGGAGATCACTTTAGGAGCAGAGCTGAAAATCACTTGTGTCATATGAGACGGGCTAACGCTGTGATATAGCCGTATATCCGTCATGATCTCAGGCGAGATTCGAGCAGCCTCAGACTTATGACAGGATAGCACCAGCTAGCTGTTAGATTATTAGCTAATAACACAAACAAATGCTACTGCTGGAAAAGAGTGGTACATTACTACATATACCCAAATGCTGTGCTGGAACGGTCTGTGTGTTGCTTCTACTGCTTTAGTACGTGATGGATCCTTAATGCATAGCTAACTGCTATCTCCACTGAGCTTGAAATATATGCTAAATGTCAAACATTATGGAGAAAGTACGTTTTTATCAAGTCTGGGCAGGTTGTCAAATTAATTTTACCGGGACAAGTTTCACGTGTGTTTTACATATATTGTAGGCCTGATTTATACATTGCTAGTGTGCAAGGTGTGTTTATTGAAATTACTGTTTTTGTCTGTGCAAAAACTATGTATTATTATATAAAAATATGTAATCATTATATTCATTATTCATAAATACATTTATTTATTTATTTATTTATTTATTTATTTATTTATTTCCTGACTTTAAGGTGTGTTTCAACAGAAACTTTCTAAAATAATTATTTTGCAAATATATAGATTTTTTATACTTTTTAAATTTACCTTTACAACAAGTGATTCATCTTGAGCTGGCAATAAACACATAAATACATGTATTTATTATTTAAAAATATTTATTTATTATACACAATCATTAATTCATTAAATCATTTAAAGGCTTTAAGGTTTGTAACTCCACAGAAATTTTCTAAAAATGAGAAATATTCACTGTAAAAAGTTTGCCAACTAGCCCCAGTCTTCTGTAATTATTATTATTATTTTTGCATATATATATAGTTCTCCAAAAAGATGTCAGCATATGAAATCAGGAAAATGTCTGAACGGACAATGCTGACGAAATATTGGGTTTCTCAGCTGATATGCGGCGCAATAAGACAGTTTGCAGCAGACAGCGAGGTGAGAGACAGAGATTAGCAAAACCTTTTTTAGCTTCACCTGTGTGTCCTTGATATTAGTCATAAAATAGAGTCAGATTCCCACCTCTGCCGATCGCTGGTTTGAACGCAGGGCTTCATCCTACATGTCCTCAGACTCAATGGCATCATTTAAAGTTCTGCCGAGGGGAAAAAGATATGTGTTAATAACACATTTCTGGAGGAACACGTTCAAAAGGTCTATTCAATCAGCATGAGAGGAGGTCTCTCTCTCTCTCTCTCTCTCTCTCTCTCTCTCTCTCTCTCTCTCTCTCTCTCTCTCTCTCTCTCTCTCTCTCTATATATATATATATATATACACATATACATATACATACATACGTGGTCAACTCACCTATGTTTCTTCCTCGACAGTTTTCAGCCTCCCTCCGCAACCCCGACTCCCCGCTCTTGGCTGGTTTCTGATCCCAGCCAGGGATGAGGGGAGAGTACTCAATGTTTGGACCAAAACACCAAGCTCGGAGCCCTCTCCTCCGACAACACGCCAAATACGCGTACTCTTTACTCTACCCGACACTACACTGTGCAACAGGGGTGCCCACTCATGTGAGATCTACCTGCAGAGTTCAGATCCAGCCCTGATCAAACACACCTGTCTGCAATTATCACCTGTCCTGAAGATCTTAATCAGCTGGTTTAGGGTTGGAGTGAAGTTTAGGGGGGTGAGTGTAATGGACGAAGCCCAGCAAACATATCAGCAAGCAATTTTGTGTTTAAAAGACATCTAATAGCTGTCCAAACACAGCCCATACGTCTAAAACAAGGCAAAATTTGGGCTGTCAGTGAAAATTTAATAGACGTCTAAACCATAACCCAAGAATAGACTAGAAACGACTAGTCTATTCTTGGGTTATGGTTTAGACGTCTCTTAAATTTTCCCTGACAGCCCAAATTTTGGCTTTGGGCTGTGTTTGGACGGCTATTAGACGTCTTTCATAAACGCAAAATTGCTTGCTGGGAGGCCAGTAAGAGCTGTGTGTGTAAACCTCACTCCCCTTGTCTCAAGAAGCGTGCTAGTGGCTTCGGTCTTTAGCGCTCTTGTTAGTGTGCGCGCCTCCCACGCTGGAGACCCCGGTTCAAATCCCACTCAGAGCGGGTCGAGTAGAACCGGTTACACATATCTTCACAAACGCTCAACTGTAACTGGAAAAAAAGACAAATTCAGCTTTACATGTGGAAGACCAGATGCAGTGAACATCAGTCCATATTCTGTCTCTCAGGAATGCTGATGCTCCTGGTGAAGAGTTTCAAACCATGTGCGTAAACATCCCCTTCAACACGTCACTCTTATTTGTGCTTTGGTTTTCCTCGGAATGTCTCGACAAAAGCCGGTCGTGCGCACTGAAATCCTGCAGGGCCAACTGGGGTCATGTAGCCCGATACTGAATTTCCCTTGCCTTTGTGCAATCTTAATTGTCTGTCATTTCTGTCTGCAGACGCGGCTGTGGTCAGCCAGAGTAAGACCCATGGAGACATGAGGTGGAGCAGCACCCTCACTTTCATCAAGGGATCGTTTTCCAGCCCTCGCGTCGCAACCCGGGGTTTGTGTTACGTGTCTCATAAAAGTAGCTCTTGTTTCACCATCACCCCGCTTTGTCTGGGTACCTGGCTAATCTGTCAAGCTGAGCTCGCAGGCAAATTCTTCAGAAACTGTTATAAACTCTATGGACGGGGTTTTGGGACTGCTTTGTTTTGACGTCAGATGGCCGAAATGACCTGTCGGCAATGACCATCGGGCTCTTCGAGGACTCCTTTAACCTTCAGTGTTGATCTCTGGTCATTGTCTGTCTCTCTCCTCTCGTCTTTCTTTCCGTCTCTATAAATCTGCACCTTTGTAGTGCATTGTGGATCCATACCACAGAACTTGTCTTTAGTCTTTGCTTTTGCCCAATTTTTGACAGGTTGGTGCGACCCAGTGAAAGAAAGGTCATAGAAAACTATACGCTGAGGAATCGAAGGACTTCAGATTTCATAACACGCTCTGAACGGCTACATTTTCTCACTGAGACGACTCGAATGGAAACCTGTGTACTGTCCTTCAAACTCTAGCGGTGACAGTCTTTTGATCCTGCAGCACTTTGAACTCATTGTCAGTCGCGCCGCTTTCCCTCGCTGAGACGCTCTCTTGTACGCAAATCTACTGGCACATAAACGTAAAGTAGTTTGGGCCGTGTTGCTGTAGAGTCTGAGTGCCGTAGTTTGGATTCGTTGAAGGGTTTGACTCAGTATCACTGCGTGAGGAGAGACATTTAATGATCATCACCTGTGTAAGTTTTCACAGTTACTGACAAACTACCAGCAGTAGTTTGAGAGAAAACACACTGCAGAATAGTGAGTTGTGCGATACTTTCTTATGTGCAGAACATTTAAATATAAAATACAAAAACTTGTAAAACTTGGAATGTCCAATTTGATGTGCACATTAGTTTGTGACACAAAAGTTTGGGGTCGGTCACATTTCTTAAATGTTTTTAAAAGAAGAAATGCTGACCAATGCTGCAATTATTTGACAAAAATATTAAATTAAAAAATGTATAATGAAAAATATTATTAGTATTATTATCATTTAAAATAACTGTTTTCTATTTAAATAGAATACAATGTAATTAAATGTAAAAAACAAACAAAAATAATAATAAATAATAATTATTAAAATATTCAAAATAATTAAATGTCAATCAAATGTACTGTGATGCGACGCTGGATTTTCAGCATCATTACTCCAGTCTTCAGTGTCACATGATCCTTCAGAAATCATTCTAATATGATGATTTGCTGCTCAAGAAACATTTCTTATTATTATCAATGTTGAAAACAGTTGTGCTGCTTTATATTTTTGTAAACATTGTGATACATTTTATTTTTCAAGATACTTTAATGAATTGAGAGTTTTAAAAAAAAACAGCATCCTTGCTGAATCAAAGTATTAATATATTTTAAAAAAGTAGTTTGAAAACTATTTTTCATCCAGGGAGACAGATTGAAATAAGTAAGTGAGTGAGTGAGTGAGTGAGTGAGTGAGTGAGTGAGTGAGTGAATGAATGAATGAATGAAAAGTTTGCACTATAGTTTGCATATACTTGTCCAATCAAAAGCCCTCTTGCAGAATGATAATGCCCCTCCCCTCTAATACCACCTGCCAATATCCTTGTATAATGCATGCTAATAACCAACTAGTTAATAGTGAGAATTGGACCTTAAACTAAAGTGTTACCCTTTAGTTTATATCACAGCCATGAACTAGTTGGTTATTAGCATGCATTATACAAGGATATTGGCTGTTTATTATTACTTATAAAGCACATATGAATGCATTATTCTGCATGACCATATTCTACATCCCTTAATCATACTCAGTGCCAAAATTGAACAACCACCTTACTAACTATTAATAACCAGTTATTATGAGCTTATTGAGGCAATAGTTAGTTAATAATGAGAATTTGGCCCTAATCTAAAGTGTGACTAACTAAATATTATTAGCTACAGCCGTTCGATTTGTCCCACCTCCAATTTAATGTCAGCACAGGAAAGAAAATGACTTTTGTTGTTTTTGTTGTTCATCAATCAACAAAAACTATGAATTAAGACAGACTGATTTGAAGGGCTTCAACAAATGTGGACTACACCAGTCTAATCATTTGTTCTCTCTTCCCACCCTCTTGTCCGTCCTACTAACCAGCCAATGGCGATCACTAATTACAACTGGGATGCTTTCAATTTTCTAGGAGGAGTGGTGACAGATCTTGGACTCCATGTCGTCTTCCTGTTACACGCTTGGTCTGAAATGGCATGTTGAGGACCTTCTAAAAAAATAGAGGATAGAGAGAGTAAAATGACACATTGCAGTCTGTCATGAACACGTTATTGTCGTTATCTCTCTCTTTTTTTCTTTCTTGTTTTCTCTTTCAAAACCCTCTTACCATGAAGCATTATTCAGGTGGAGCTGGAGTTCTTCTGCAGTGAGGTAAAACTCCCTATGGAAGTGAGAATAATAGAATGTTAAAATGTTGAAAAATGCCCATCCTATAGTTTTTTTCCATATTTACTCAATGAAGCAGTATAATTTACCATTTTAGATTTTAAAACTGAAAATTCCAGATATAAAAAACTGAGTCATGTTTGACACGCCTGTAACATACTTCTGTTTAATTCCAGGTGAACAATCCATATTACTTGGTGGAAGAACATTATATTGTAACAAGAACCTTGGACTAAATGTAAGAATCAATAGCCAGTGGGAAAAAAAAAAAAAAAAGAAAAAAAAATTGGTCACTTACTTGTTATTCTGTTTGTTAGAGCAGAAGACCAAGTAGACAAAGCTTTATTTTTCACAAAACAATATAATTTTTTACCTCCAACTTCAAAGGCCACGTCTTCGAAATCCTCGTCCTTTGAATGATGCAGTCTCTGAATTGGGACACAGCTTATGTATACCAATACGGTATATCAATATGGTCTGTCCTAAACTGGAATAATTTTTTGACTTCAGCAAGAGTCACTATAATGAAGGTAAGTCGCTTTTTCACGAATGGACAAAGTTGGTCTCTACATCCTGAGACCATAACACCAATTCACACATTATTAATAAACATTCATAAGAACGCTAGAGCATGAAGCTCAATTCACTCCATGTGAACCATCATAGTATGTTTGTTAGTCAACTGGAATAGAGAGGGAATTATCAATTCAAACTGGGTCAGGTCTCTTGCTGCCTGCAAATAAAAAAAAAAGAAGACAAAAAAGGAAAGAAAAAAAGGCAGAAACCTCCCAGGGGGACGGAGAGATTACCCCAAACGATTGAATTAGCTTGGCAGCTAGGGGGGTGGTGGGAGGGCGGGAATGGTAGAAACTAATGGTAAATAACAAGCTTTTGACAATTCTTCTCCTCTCGTCTCAGAGGGGAGGGCAGCAGTGGAATGCCAGAGACGGGACCTTTCCCCTCCACTGTGTTCTTCCAACAAACAGTGTCAATGAGATGGCATCCTACCTCACAGAAATTTGCATGGTTGTCACTGGACTGAAAGCAAGTTTAAAGGTACATCCTTTATGTGCCAGAAAAAGGATTAAATGCATCCCCACAAAGAGGCTTTGATTTCTCGCAAAAACATAAGAAGACTGGCCAGGACTTGAAGTTAAATCTACACCTCGCACTTCTTTAAATGGTCTCTTTCTTTCAGTTTGCGTGTTTTTTTTTTTTTTTTTTTTTTTTTTTTTTGTCCGTTCTGTCGCTAAAGAGTCTATTGCAAAGAAAAGTTTTCTGTTTTCTCTCTAAAAAGTTGTATTTTAAGCATGCGAGAACCGTCGAAATTGTGAAAGAAAAATGATGATGAAGTATGGTGTGTGTGTGTGGGGGGTACTTTTTATAATAAGAATAGTCTAAAGTTTACCAGATATAATTTTCAATGGATGGATGGATGGATGGATGGATGGATGGATGGATGGATGGATGGATGGATGGATGGATGGATGGATGGATAGATAGATAGATAGATAAACCCAAACTCACGGCAATTCATACGTATTTTACGAGGTGGCCAATTCGTACAAATTCATACGACCTCACTCGTACGAATTCGGACGATTTTTGCTAACTCGTACATATTTTACGAGTTGCCCAATTATTATGAATTCGCACAAATGACCTACCCCTGACCCGTCCCTAAACCTATCCATCACTGGGATTTAGACAAATCGTACGAATTCGTACGAGTGAGGTCATACGCATGTGTACAAATTAATCACCCTCACTCACTCATACGAATTTGTACGAATTGGTCGAGAGATAGCATTGCATAGATAGATAGATAGATAGATAGATAGATAGATAGATAGATAGATAGATAGATTTGGGAAATGGCTTACTTGTAGATGTCTTTGCATATTGAAAATAATTCTTTACATCATAAATTCAAATTCAAAGAAACTATTTTTGAATCAGAGTGTAGTTTGCCCTTTCAGGATGTGTTTTTCATAAAAAAGTTATGTGCTACATATGGGTCTGAAAAAAAAAAAAAAACTTGAGGAAGAAATATTTCAGGAAGCACTGTCTAAACCAACATCCTGATCAGGACTCTTCTTCATAGTGAATCCTGGTGTATGTGGGCGTGAGGTGGACACCAGATGTCATGCGGTACTGAACCATGAGGGTGGCAGATCTCAGTGGCATGTGCAGAAAAGACCTGTGTATGACCTCTCCAAAAACTCCTTCAACACATCTGGGCCATAGATCACGCTCTCGTGTCCCCTGATCTCCCACTCGAGTTCATTCCAGCGCACGGAGGCCGGTTTGTTTTTAATCATTCAGCCCATTAGCAACTGCAAAGAGAGAAACTGCTGCTTTGTTTTGGAGATATGAAGACAGGAGATGAATGTTCAAGAAGAAGAAACAGAAGGGAGAGAAGCCTGAAAGAATGAGTCAGATTCTTCTGTGAGTTTATATTCACAGCATTACTAATGTGGCGGCATTATTAATGTACCTTATGCTCAATGTGAAGTCTATGTCTCCATCTGCAATTTACTTCAATTATGCTATTGAAAAAAATAAGCTTAGAAATAATAATAAATGTAACAGTAAAATTGTTTTTCTTTTTACAACATACCATTTTATTTTATTTACTTTTTAAAGATTAAGACATTATACCTCACAACCCCTAAAACCACATGTCCTCAAAGCATAATTCAATCCTTTATATGGATTAAAATATATATTAAACTTAAAAGCCCACTGAAGTGCCTTGGAACGTGCAGCTTTGTTTGATACGTTGACATATGGCTCCTCCCCCTCTTCAAATAGCCAATAGCGGTTAGTTTACCTCACAGACTGCAAGTTGCACTTGACAGCACCATGGAAGCGAATCCGAGCGCTGATGATACGTTAGATTCAATAGTAGAGGTGTGAATAAATTCTAGCCATTTCATTCTTAACCAACGTACAGTTGGAAAACGTAATAAAACTCGAGCGTTTGAGCAACCGAACACACATCTCCAACCCATATTGCTCTGTGACGTGTCAACGGTCGCTTTGGCCAGGTGGTATTTATAGCATAGGGGGCGGAGCTTTAGATTCTAGAGCGCATTTGATTGGACAGAAGGTGTGATGAGAGGCGGTGATGTCATAAAAATCCATTTTAGCGGAAGTGAGAGACAGTAAGTTTTGAATGCTTATATCTCCTAAATGCGAATTTTGTCATTGGTTTGGAACATACTAAAAGCTAAAAGCTAAAACACAATATATATTAGATCATTTCCCTCAATTTTAGTAGGTGCTGTTGGTTACTAGCTAACCAAATAAAATAAAATGACTTCTTCATTAAAAGCACTAGAGAACTTTGGCCTCTCTATCGCCTCATGTGGTTGAAACATATACTTTGTCAGCTGTGCAGTTTGTAGGCTTACCATAGTGAAGTTAGTGACATTTTGAACACTGATTTTTTTATATTGTACTTTCTCCACAGATTTTATGACATCTAAACGTGTTAAACTGATTAATACTAAATTTGTCAATATACAATAACTTCGGTGGCCTGTTTTGTCCTAGTACTCAAGAACCAGTATGTTTCAGAGATCATCATGTACATAAAACATCAAAAGTCAATGAAAAACATATGAAACAAAAGTCAATGTTGTTACAATGTGCATGCAACATACAGATAATCTGCAAAGCATTATAAAACGTATTAAGGTTTGTTCATTTTATTAATAAACGTTACGATATAGTGTTAATTGTGCACAACAAAGCTCGGTGGATATGCTGTTGTGGAGTCACTGTGACATGTGACCTCCACCTCCAGCAGGGATTGGTTGCTCCAGAATGAATCAGGGTTCAGGCATAGAATGGCACTAATGTGAGCCAGGACCATGCGGTCAGGATGCAGCTATTGGGGCCGCTCTTTTACTTACACAAAGACTCGGTCTACAGGGACACCATGGGAAGCGACATCCCTCCCTCCTTCTCTCCCTCCCTCTCCTTCTTTCTTGAATCAGCCCGGTTGAGGGCTACGCCACAGCCTTATAACTGAGACATGTTGTTGACAATGTGTGGTTGTTTGTGTCTGGCTAACGAAAATAGATTCACTCTAATAATGCCCTATTCTCAATTTATATGAACAAAGATTGAGAGGGCCCCTCGAGAGGGAATCGCTGTCCCATGCGTCTTCATGTTGTCGGAGGGGCCATCGTATTTCCTGAACGGAATCATCATACTGTGTGGTGCACTGACATCATTATTTCATGGAAACTTATGGTGTGATTATTTGTTCTCGGAATGTACTGTGAACGTTACAATACCAGAGCAGAAATAGCAGTGTTTTGGTTATTTTGACAGTGTTCGAGCCGAGGCTGGCTGAGCCGTAATTGTTGACTCTACTCAAATACATGCGAAATTAATTCGCCCTCCAGCAGTGACTTAACATGATCCAATAATATGTGCCCATAGTTTTTGTAAATATTCATGACAAATTCCATCATTAAACAAGATATGTTTTTTATATGCACACCAGCAAACATAATAAACCGCTGGTCTGAGTTTAAAGTCGACACGAGTAGGAATGAGTTGATGTGCTGTATTAGGGTGTTTCGAGTGTTTTCCCAGCCAAGCTTGAATTAGGTTTCAGACTTATTAATTCTCGTGTGAAAAAAAACAAGTGTGCTTAATCGTATTGAATGTGCCCTTTTAGTGTACTGCAAATCTTAAAAGATTATTTCGAAAAAAATGACTTGCAGATAATAAAAGTTAGTGCACTTGAGGATAGTACACTTACATTTTTACTTAAGTGCACTTTTGTGATAATGTCAAATTAAACGTTTTACTTTAATTGTAAATGTAAAGTATGATTATCACTTTAATATTATATTTAAAGTTAATGTAATTTCATTTTACTGTAAATTGCAAACTCCAACAGAAATTGCATTATTTTATTTAAGTTAAATAAATGTTTGTCAGCAGTACACTTTAACCATATTTAAAATACAATAGTCATTATATAATTATGAAAAATTATGAACATTATGAAATGACATATAAATAAGTATCTAAATACTATTTAAGTGGGTCTAAACACTTTAAAGGTCAGTTCATTGTATTTAATATAAAAATAAAATATAATAGATTTTATTTAATCCAAATAACATGCAATTAAGTGAAATACAGAATAATTTATATATAATATTAATGTTTAAGTATACACTCACCTAAAGGATTATTAGGAACACCATACTAATACTGTGTTTGACCCCCTTTTGCCTTCAGAACTGCCTTAATTCTACGTGGCATTGATTCAACAAGGTGCTGAAAGCATTCTTTAGAAATGTTGGCCCATATTGATAGGATAGCATCTTGCAGTTGATGGAGATTTGTGGGATGCACATCCAGGGCACGAAGCTCCCGTTCCACCACATCCCAAAGATGCTCTATTGGGTTGAGATCTGGTGACTGTGGGGGCCATTTTAGTACAGTGAACTCAATGTCATGTTCAAGAAACCAATTTGAAATGATTCGAGCTTTGTGACATGGTGCATTATCCTGCTGGAAGTAGCCATCAGATGATGGGTACATGGTGGTCATAAAGGGATGGACATGGTCAGAAACAATGCTCAGGTAGGCCGTGGCATTTAAACGATGCCCAATTGGCACTAAGGGGCCTAAAGTGTGCCAAGAAAACATCCCCCACACCATTACACCACCACCACCACCAGCCTGCACAGTTGTAACAAGGCATGATGGATCCATGTTCTCATTCTGTTTACGCCAAATTCTGACTCTACCATCTGAATGTCTCAACAGAAATCGATACTCATCAGACCAGGCAACATTTTTCCAGTCTTCAACTGTCCAATTTTGGTGAGCTCGTGCAAATTGTGGCCTCTTTTTCCTATTTGTAGTGGAGATGAGTGGTACCCGGTGGGGTCTTCTGCTGTTGTAGCCCATCCGCCTCAAGGTTGTGCGTGTTGTGGCTTCACGAATGCTTTGCTGCATACCTCGGTTGTAACGAGTGGTTATTTCAGTCAAAGTTGCTCTTCTATCAGCTTGAATCAGTCGGCCCATTCTCCTCTGACCTCTAGCATCAACAAGGCATTTTCGCCCACAGGACTGCCACATACTGGATGTTTTTCCCTTTTCACACCATTCTTTGTAAACCCTAGAAATGGTTGTGCGTGAAAATCCCAGTAACTGAGCAGATTGTGAAATACTCAGACCGGCCCGTCTGGCACCAACAACCATGCCACGCTCAAAATTGCTTAAATCACCTTTCTTTCCCATTCTGACATTCAGTTTGGAGTTCAGGAGATTGTCTTAACCAGGACCACACCCCTAAATGCATTGAAGCAACTGCCATGTGATTGGTTGATTAGATAATTGCATTAATGAGAAATTGAACAGGTGTTCCTAATAATCCTTTAGGTGAGTGTATGTTATTTCTGTAATTAAAACTCTTACTAAATATGCATTTCTTTCACAAGGTATTTTTGTTGAAAAAAAAAAAAGCATATTTAGGTATATGTATTCAATGTATATGTATTTTTATTTTTTTCACTTACTAAATGTGTATTTCTTTCACAATGATTGATTACCAGATTGCATCTAGAAAGATGGTTTTTATAGACCCTATGGAATCATAGCTCATGTCTGCTAATAATTTACTCCTAAAAGTCCAAACTGTAATTACAACAATGGAAATGCTATTGATTCACTCTATAGTGGGAAAACTATCCACAAATATTAATGATCAAGAGATTTTACATGTGCAACCCACATACATGGATTGTTCTGGCAAAATGTAATTCCTGTTGATGATTATTTTAAATCTTCATTTGATCAAATGCTCTCTAGAGTGACAACACATTTCCCTCCTAATGCCACCTGCTTCCGGCTATAGCAATAGCAAGTACCAAATCATGGTTCACACTTTTTTTTTTTTTTTTTTTTTTACCAAACTATGTCCCATCCCAACTTCCTGTTTCACCAGGAAATACATCATCACACGAAAGAAAACTAAGCGTACTGATTTATGGTGAGTATGGTGAACAATCATAAATCATCCATGCAAATGAAATCCTGCGTTTTTAATATTAAATAGATTAGATGGATAAAAGCAAATAAAGAAACAAGTGAATGAATCTACCAGTAGTTTAAATAAGCACATTTTGGGAAGTGTAAAACAAGTACTCTATGTTTGGAGTGGTGGTTTACCTAAGTGAGTTAATGTGTGACACATTAGAGACCGCAGTAAGATGACACGCTGCACAGTTAACGAGTCGAACATATGTTCTGAATCTGTGTGACTGCTGGCAGACTTCACAGGCTAGTTGAGCAGTAAAAAGGATTACCTAACCCGTTGGAGTGATTCTCCAATTTATAACAGAAGGAATGGAGAAAGGCTACAAACCACAAGGGGGCCGAAAGAAAAATAAATCTAGGGTTTCCCATTTCTGACACATGTAGAGGTAGTATGTGAGCGTTTAAATCACACGCCTTGTTGAAAAGACTTGTGTATTTACCCAGAGTTTGCAGTGTCTCTCCCCAGAGGTCTGCTGTTGGGTCATTACGTAGAGGCATGGCTTTTTTCAACTGATGTTGGCCAGCATGTGCGCATGAAACCAAGCCTGTCCAGCCTTGTTTGGGAGAAAGAGCTAATCAATTGTGGAACTGATATGCGGCTAAAACAAATTAGACTTCAAACTAATTCAAATATTCTTTGAGAGATGGATGCGGGACGTTGTTGTGGCGACATATGCTGCGTTTCGCAGAGCACGTTTTAAAAGCAAGGCCTGCAGAATGTAAACTTTATGGCAGTGTTCGAATTATGCCAATATTTGGAAGAAAGGTCTTAGAAAGCTTTTTCCAGTTTAAAAAAAAAGAATGTTTATTTACAGTAAAATCTGTTTTTCTGCTGTCACAATCACAGTTCTCCTCATTTCCCCCTAAAACTTAATACAGGATGTGTTGCATTTCACTTATTTTAATTAGTGTTTCCATTAGTGTTTTTAAAGTTCCCAAATTATGTTATTTTAAAGGCTCCTTATTTTGTTTTGGAGTCTCCTAAAATAGGTTTGCATGCATCTAAGGTCAAAACACACTAACATGTTCTCACAATATACTGTTTGTTTGAAGATTCAGTCTCTCAAAACCCCTCCTTTCTAAGAGCCTACTCTGCTCTGATTGGTCAGAAGGCTCAGTCTGTTATGATTGGTCTAGCGCATGTCAGAAACGAAACCCTGAAGGTATGAATATGAACAGTAACGATGGCGTCCTTTGGAAGTGCATCAAAGTGGATTTGCAGCGCTGAAAACAGCGTCTTCTTGACATGTCGACAACACGAACCAAACTCTTCCAGGCCTCAGCTACAACTACAGTGTTTTAGGGAGGGGCAAAGTAGGCGTCGTTCACTGGTAGCCAATGAAGACCATAGGCTGGCTTTATGCAAATTTGTTACATTGTTAAGTAGGTATTAATAATATAACAGGAAGTGAGACAGGAATTGCTGACAACTGGTTTCAGTTGTTCAGTAATCGATTAAAGCAACACTAAGGATCATTTTTTACCTTAAAATAATGTTTCCAAAATCGTATCAGTGGTTCATCAAGTCGTAACAGGGTGAAAGGCACTTCTGGATTCGCTTTGCAGCCCTATATCTGCTATAACCACACTATGCAAGCTCGCCAAACCGGGTCGCGTTTATGTAGTTTGAATGAGACATGAGAAAACTACAAACTTGGCTTGCTTTACGTCAAGTGTTACAATAGTCATTATTTAGTTTTTCTTCGTTTCTGATGTCGCAATACATCATACTTTCATGAAATCATGCAACATACTCAACCTTGTCTGTGGACATCGTTCATTCCAAAGCCGGGGCTAGATAAACAGCGAGCGTGCGTGCGAGAGTAGGCTGCGGGCGGCGAAATTATTTACGACAGCGGTAATGGACAATTCCGCTTCCAACCTGTAGGATGACCGAAGACAAAAAAAAAAACAACTTAAGGGCCCTACACACCGGGACGAATATCGGCGCGCGTTATTCGCCAGCGTTTTTCAACGCGTTTTTTGTGTTCACACCCAAGCGATTTTCGCAGACGATGAGCCGAGTGAACATGCAAATTCATTCCCTGACATTAGATGGCGCTTAATGTAAAACAGAAACCACTCCATAACAGTCGCGTTTGTCATATAGTTCTTTATGTTCCGACACCAACGAGACCAGAAGCTCTACAATCATCTTGCCTTGCATCTTCCTCGTCTTATTTCTTCCCGGCAGTGTAGACGCTACTTGGTGTATATTTTCTTCACCGTTACGTATGTGTGCTCGGCAAGACCGTTTTGTGTTTGAGCGCCCCCAAGTTGTGTTTTACTGTAATTTCAGAAGCTCCAGACACGTGAACAAAAGCGCCAATCTCATTGGTCGGATAGTTTTTGACGCGGCGTGTCAAACCAAAAAAACGAACCCGAGGCGTTTTTTAAAAAAATGACGCTTTTACGCGTGCCGTTTTCCGTGCCGGTGTGCACACTCACATTGGCGCCCTTTGTTTAGTCACGAGGTGTTAAACGAAATTTGTCCCGGTGTGAACAGGCCTTTAGTGTTGCTTTAAGTCCAAAGTAGTTACTGATTAGCTAATAGTGAACTACCACATTCAGCTGAGCGCTATTACTTACTAATTCGTTACTCAGAGTTTCTTGTTAGTTAATAGTAGTTACTAGAAATTTGTTCCTGTTTAGTTTTTAATTTATGAAGGAACAGTATTCTAAAGTGTTACCTTTATTTCTTTTAGGAGACAATCCTTTTATTTGCCGTGCACTTTGATCTTTAAAACACTGCAGACATTTTACATTCACAAGCAGCTCTATTACACACTGCATGAAAGGTAATATTTGAAAAAGCATAATAGAGGCACTTTAATTGTGCGTCTGCTGTAATGAGGGATGGTTTAGTCGCCCATGATTTTAAAGATAACTAGAATAACTGGATTTCAGTCCTCTATAGCCCAACATAATTAAAAGCATCTTATATGCGTGTATCAGATTTAGTGAATTAACATAAAGAACAAAGCAATGCGTTTGTTTTTTGCTATTATATATCTCCAGCATGCTTGTATTTTAATGCACTGACTTTAGATATTTTAAAATATTGATATTTTCAGACCACGTCAGTTTTATATTATGCAATTATTTATTATTATTCTAATAATCATTATTTAATTAATGCTTCATATCCAGCTGAACTTCTTTACAAGCTTTTCTTTACCCTTAATTACATGGCAGAGCCACTTTTTGTCATTTGCATGCATATAATCTCCATACTCTCCATGAAGATTTGCTATATTTTCAGAATTCTTAAAGCAACTGAATGAGTCGAAGTATGAGTTTCTGTACGTGGCCGTTTGCAGCAGACGGTTAGCTAAACAAGGCTGTTCATTACCGAACTCCTGTTCGAACTTTTGATGAGATTACAGTTGAGAAGCGTTGCTCCAAAAAATCCTCCTACAAACCAAACAGTGTGCTCTGATAATGGTCCGTGCAACGCCTTTGGTAGCGCCGTAATCGTTACAGGCTGCTGAGGGTTTTTCAGAACTAATGTTTACAGTTGTTTTGGAGTGGACAAAGAAGGCACCCAGAGGACAGCAGGGTGTGTGTCTCTTCTCTGCAGATTGTGGTTAACCAGGTCTCATCTGGAGACCTTATGCTTGGCTCATCCCACTCCAGTCCCCTTGTCTTTCCCCCTCCTGATATTGTCTACATTCCACATCAGCTATCTCTGGCTGAACATGTCATCCGCTGGTATGTGCTGATGGTTTGCTTTTATGGGGCTTTCATGTGTGCAGTGTGTGCAGTAATTGCTGGATGGGATGTACTCATAATAAATCAATTTGTCATAGAAGGAGAATTCGCTGAGTGGAAGGGTTCACGGACAGGTTTGTGGCCTGTCGCGCTGCCTGATTCCCTGACTGTCGTGTCCCACCCTGTGCGATTGGGTCCACTCCATCGATTGTACTACTGTGTGGTGTATAGCTCTGCATTTGTACAGCAATCGCTTCGTGCTTTTGTGGCGCGTCTGCAGTTTAACAAATTTTGTGCTGAACTAAAGCTTTGTTTGTCAGCATTTGCACAATTATGTTCTTTTTTATGTATGTGCTGCAATACTTTGTTCCACCACTAGGTTTGTCAAGCTTTGAAAAAAGGTTCAAATCAAGGTTTGTGCTATAAAATTAGGTTTTTCCAGCAATCCATGTTTTCACTGTTATGCGGTAGGGTGCGCTATTATGCATCTTCTGAAATAGGACGGAAACTACACATCTAAAACCAGGAAATGAAGAAGAAGCAGAAACAATCGATAAAAGATTGCCTATTTTTTTTTTGTTGTTGTTTAAAAGCAGATGCTCTGTTCTTTGTTTTGATATATTGTGTCTTCAGATATTCATACAACAAACTATTCTGGGGGCCATGAAAGTTTTGTGAAAATGATTAAAAACTTTGGCCGGGAATAAGTTAACATTACCATTTGTACCATTACATGGCCTAAAATATATTGTTGCAACTGCAATCCACAGTTGTCAATTATTGCCATGTGCCTGCTTTAATGTTATGATATTATTTTAATTTTCAAATAGCAAAATAGTTCAGTGTTTCGCCATAAGCTGGTCCTGTAGCGAGTCATTTCCTTTGAAACCCTCAACCTCCCCTGCTCCACCTGTCTCAATCTGTATTACACACATTTTGCAACTTAAAGGTTAAATTTGTAATGTACAATAGTGGCCAAAATTGGTGTGTGTGTGTGTGGGGGGGGGGGGGGGGTATTTGCTTTTAATTTTTATTTGCTCATAATTTCAGCATGGTCAAAAACTATGTCTGCACAATCAGGCATGTTTCATTGCATTATCACAAATAAAACAATTGACTCCAAGCACAACTATGCAATATGCGTACAAAATCTTTAACACATTTTTTTTTTTTTTTTTTTTATATTTGAATGAAGCCCAGACATCACTTTTGGTGACTACTGTATAAACACAATTGTATAAATAATATATATAACAATAATTATGCAGAATCAGTATTAATTGAATGTCACATATGTGGGTCTTTTGTGCATTGAAGCTTTAATTATTTTCCTAATTTTTTCTTCTCAACTATTAGGTTGCAATCCAAAAATTAGTTTATTTTCTGATAGAGTTGCAGATATGGGGAAGAAGAAAAAAAAAAGAAAAGCTAAATGCAAATAATAAACTGCAACTAACCACATATATGTGCACAGTAACAATAGGCTGATCCGCTTTTTTCCTATATATATTGTATTGTCAATCTAATTGTTAAGTCAAAGGCATTTGTGCCATTTGTCCTATTAAAGTGCACATTATTTTGCCATACATCAGTCAGATATGGACAGATTCTGTGTCATGTCCTCATTTTCACACACCATGAACAAATTTGACCAAAATTCTCCACCGATTTTGAGCAACTCTCTGTGACCCAGTACAGTCTTTAATTACTCAGAGGGACTGGTAAACACTGACAGCTTTACCCACAATCCACCTTGATGCTAAGTCAAAGCAGAGCACAGAGGAACTCACATCCTCCCGCACTCTGTCACACTAAGGCAGAAACTACATTAGCAGAGGAGAAAGAGAGGAGGAGGAGGACGGGGGTGAAGGGATTGGGGGGTTGGGTGCTTTTATTCTGTAACACAACAGAAGACTCTGGCTGATACTCAATCGGAACAGGCCTGTATTTTCTTCACAAGGTCAGAGAGGGCAGCAGTCGGAGTGAATTGCAGAAACGGGGAGGGTGCTGGATAAACGTTTGCTTTCCCCAGCCGTGCTGGGATTAGGCGAGGGCAGGTATAGCGCACTTCAGAGCCAGCCAATTAACACCGTCAGCACCAGCCGGAAAAAAAAGGCTCCCGCTACGGAGTGAGCCACACACTTTCCCTTGGCTATTTTCATTGCGGGCCGATCCACACACAGCTGTTAAACTGGCAGGTTTTTAAGCATTGCTGATGGGTGAAGGAGCTCCTAAAGATTTCTCAGCAGTGCTTCCTGAGGAGAGATGGAGGGTAAGCAATCAATGTGCCAGACCTTACAATGCGGAAAAGGATGGAAGATAGTGGCTCCGGACCCCCCATCCCCAACCCTGCTTTTTTTTTTTTTTTTTTTTTTTTTGAGTGAGAAGTGGCTGATATTGATGTCGGGCCTGAACACAACAGGCTGGAATGGCCTGCTGGGAAGACTTGGAAGTTGGGTTGACTTCTTCATCCAATCCTTCGCTCCCCTGCCTGCCACACACCAACTGCTGGCATTTCAACAGCTTTGATACATATTTTAAAGGCTTCGCTGCATCAGAACTGTACTAATCTTAGTTAAAAGGAGCAGCGCTCTACACAGATTTCAGTGTGGCGGCCCACTGACTCTTGATGGAAATCTCTGGGAAAGAGAGTCTCGTGATCTGGGCGTGGATGGACAGCCTTTCTTTTTCAGTTTTTTTTTCAGTTTAAAACACGGTCAAAGACACACACAGATGGACAAAAGGGGGGAACATGACCTTTCTGACTTCCAAAAAATTATTTCATGATTAAACACTTCACCTTTAAATATCTTCATTAGTATTGGTAAAAAAAAAAAAAAAAAAAGGGCCTTTCTTAGGTCATTTGCTTTACACGGAACATTTGTTCATTTATCCAGTGTCTCATATCTTTCAAAACTCAAATTGCTATATAAAGAAATTTGAACATGATATCTTCCCTTGCATTTGCATACTGTTGGACTAAAATATCTACAAGACTGCTAGGTTCCCCTCACAATCAATCAAACAATCAATTGGTAACACTTTATTTCAATAGTCCACTTTAGACATTCTACTAACTATAAGTAACTTTGCAACTACATGTCAACAAACTCTCATTAGAGTATTAGTAGATTGTATACTTAATATCTGCTAACTCTTAATTTTGATGGTCCCCAACAGACTATAAGAAAGTCAACTTATTCTCCTAACCCAAACCCTAACACCTAACCATAGTAGCGTCCACTAACAGTCTACTAATACTCTAATGAGAATCAGCTGACATGTAGTTGCAAAGTTGCTTATAGTTAATGTCTAAAGTGGACTACTGAAATAAAGTGGAATCAATCAATCAATCAATCAAGGTCTATGATCCTATTAGTTCTGGATGTATGAATAGATTACACAGCATGCAGAATCAAAAATGACTCAAAATATATCCTGACAATGAAAAAAGCAACTCAAATTAATCTACATTATGCCCACTTACGGGTTGAGAAAGAAAATATGGATAGACGCATCCTCGCTTGATAAGAGTGATGAATGCAGATCCGTGAAAATCCATCTCAGCGTTTTACAGTCGTGATGATGCATGGTTTGTTTTTCACATAATAGTGTTATTGGAGGTGATCGGTGTCAAAATGTTCTTTTATAATTCCCTCAGCTCAACACTGTCCCGGCAGCTGCTTTACACGGAATGTAAAAAGAAGTAACAATAGGTTGACTTATTGTGTCGTGTCCTTTATCTTCTGCTGGCTGTTTTAGAATCATACCCCGGCTTGCCGTTCAAAGTAATGTCTTACTGTTTATTAAACCATCACCCCCACCCATCCATCGCTTTCTTTCCCAAACCTCGCAGTTTATTGTTGCCAGGGTACTGAGATATACATCTGATCATTTCCTCATTCTCAGCAAATCTCTGACATTAGTGGCATTCGTGTCAGTGTACGCGTAAATCTTCTTCTATCTGCCGCACAATATGACTCACACTAAGTGACTTCTCAGCTATTATTGGTGCAGAAGAGATAGTACGACGAAAAAGAGAAGGATAAAGAAAGGCAAGGAGAGTTGATCACATGCTGGACAATATTGGTGGCAGATGTGGCCACCAGATCCCAGTGAAACCAGGATGGCATTTCCTCAGGATAAGACTATATATTTTTGAAACTTTGATGTGAGTGCTCTCCAGAAATATGTAGGACGTTGCGTGCATCTGATCTGGCGATGTCAATCGTGGGGATGAACTATAAAGTCAATCTTGCGTTTTGGCTTTGAGGGTTGCAACGGTGATTAGCGTTATTCATCTGGGATCTATTTCAGTTGCATTTTTGCTGTCAGTGGTGAAATATTTCAACCAGTGGTGCTTGCCATAGCAAACAAACTCGGTGTTATGATGTTAGCGTGTTAAAGTGAGGTGTCAAGGTAATGCTATGTGGTTGCAAAGGTGTTCGAAGTAGTTTCTAGCTTCTTGCTATGCAGTTGCTAGGGTCTGTAGAAATGGCTTGGGTCCTTCAATGTGCGTCTTCGGGATTTTTTCACCTGCCTTATGATCCAGCAGGTAAAAACAGTGCGTGTGATCACTTAGTAAAGTAACACCTGTCCTCAACAACACACATGATTTGAGAAGTCATTCATGTCTAGAGTGAAAACGTCTAAGTTTGACACCTACTGGTTAAGAATTTAGAAAGAAATGTGCAATAGTTGTTGTAATGCTTGACTTGATTCATTTCTGAAATCAAGAGGTGAAGAAAGTCTTGGCTTCTAAAAAAAAAACAAAAAAAAAAAGTCTTCAGTGATTTAAGCCGTGAACCAAACCAACCAGCTACAAGAAGAACCACGACACTACAAATGTTGATTTTGAAGCAAAAAAGCATTTGAAAATCAGTCAAAAAAACTGAACTGAACTTAATTATTTAAGGCAAGAAATACAATCCCAAATTAAAACCGTATACAATATTTAAACAGTTTGAGAGCCTAGGGAAACTGACTCTACTTCATTCAACGTGCTTCATGGGAGTAAAGAGTTCTTAGATGCAGTTTGCTTGTCACGATTGGTGGATATTTTGGTGAAATTATGGGTAATATAGTTGTTTTTCCACCAGGAACTGTGCTGTTAAACAAGATTAAGTAACACTTCAAACATTCCACTACATGCAACTTCATATCAACTTATTCTACTAACCCGAACCCCTAATACTCTAATGAGAAAGTTCCTTATAGTTAATAAAGTGAATTTCGAAATAAAGTGAAGCCATGACGGCTAAAAAAACTCATGCTCTACCTCATAGCTCACAGTAGGTCTGTCTTTCGTAAAATATTATTAAAAATC
Source organism: Squalius cephalus (assembly GCF_949319135.1). Taxonomy (NCBI): domain Eukaryota; kingdom Metazoa; phylum Chordata; class Actinopteri; order Cypriniformes; family Leuciscidae; genus Squalius; species Squalius cephalus. Next base: position 30,561,975 of record NC_137136.1, on the reverse strand, counting down.
TGTTCCCCTGAATGGGATTTGAACACATCCCTGAAGGCTGAAGGCAACGTGATTGTTTAGCTACATGCTGACATTAGTTTAGGTTGGGCTCTTGATGTGCGAGTGTTGAGTGAGAATGCTATGAATTGTCACCTTAGCTTCATCAGAATTATCTCTGGATCTTAAGAAGTTTGTTTTGGTGGTGTGATGTTTCTGAGGATGAGCCGCACCGTACGATCACACCCTGAATGCTAACGACTCTTTTGCCAGGTGTAAGGGTTTGGCAACATCAAACACCTCCAGGTCACGGAGCCAAACAGAAATAAGGAACTGGTTCGACACAACTGTGTCTACATTCTGTAATGTATACTCAACCATATCAGTGTTTGATCTGCTACATCAAACTAATTCATCATCTATGGCTGCTCACGCGGCTTCAAACCCCCGGCAGTCATCACTCGTCCGATAACTCACCAGTCTGCTAACTGGGGGGTTTATATCCTGATTTGCCACGGCGAGTTCGAGAAAAAAAAAAAAAAAAAAATTGACATCGGCCGCGATGCAGATTAGAGGAACTGATCTGATATCAGCTTCTGCCGCGCACATGTGTGGAGGGGGAATAACTGAGCCAGGCCCCAGCTGCTGGGTGACACTTCACATACATACATTTCTCTTTGTACAGACCTCTGGAATTAACCCAAACCCACAATGGCATCACATCAGAAAGGAGCGCAGGAAAGTCTGACTTTATTATCCCTCTGTGGAAATTTTCATGCGAAGGGATAAAGCTCTGTAACGGCTGTCTGCTGTTTATTAGGAGCAGCACAAGACAATAGCAGCCTCGGGGAAGGGTCAGACAGTCCGTTCTCGGTGTGTGTTAGGCTTCGGAGGACTGGTCACCGGGAAATGTGCATATAGCAAGCGCTCCAAAATACAAATGCCTGCGTAAAACATCTTTGCTACTAGTTGAGTGATTGTTTGATTGATTTGTGTTACAGTTTTAAAACCCAAATGTTCAAATCCATCCAAGATAATTCATTTTAAATATTGCCAGGATGTCTTTTATATAAAAAAAATAACTTTAGCAAACGATTTGTAACCATTCAAGGTGTAAAGATAAATGAGTGATGACCTTTGACCCTCATTATTTTATATGATATGTTATTAGGTTTTTGTTTATGACAACATACATTCAATGAATTGTAACTGTCTGATGAAAGTGATGAATTGTCTGCCTCTGTTATAGTAATGGATGGGAATGGGATCGAGGGTGATCATACTCCTGTTTTTAAATACATCAAAATACTTGCACTAAAGGTTTATACCCACAATTTATCTTGAACTACTAGAACCGTTTGATTTTTCTGGAATTTTATCATGGAATGCCAAGAAATCTGACTGCATTTTTTTTTTCTAGCCTATATTCATAATATTTTTCTTAATAATAATAAATTATAATATATTAATATTAATCGCATCCAAAATAAAAGTTTGTGCTAACATGATATGTACATACTTACATACTGTGTATAATATTTTTTTTGTGTATATAAATATAAGAAATATTTGTATATATATATAATTTATTTTATGTATAAATAGAAATATTGTATGTATAAATAATACATCTTTCTTAAATATATACAGTACATGCATCTGTGTGTATTTATATACAAAATAATTATACACAGTACACACATATGTGACCCTGGATCACAAAATCAGTTATAAACCAGTTGCACGGGTATATTTGTGGCAGTAGCCAGCAAAACACTGTATCTGTCAAAATGATCGATTTTTCTTTTATGTCAAAAATCATTAGGATATTAAGTAAAGATCATAATCCATGAAGATATTTTGTAATTTTCCTACCGTAAATATATTCAAAATATATTTTTGTGAGTGGATTCTGCAAAACCGCCAACAGAAATGGACAACTTTAAAGGCAATTTTCTCAATATTTAGATTTTTTTTTTGCACCCTCAGATTCCAGATTTTCTAATAGCTGTATCTCGGACAAATATTGTCCTATCCTAACAAACCATACATCAATGGAAAGCTGCTAAACATGTGCAGTTGATCATGTTAAACATCAATAAATACATTATTTAAACAGCTTTCAGATGATGTATTGATCTCAATTTAAAAAAATATCATATTATAAAAAAAATATATATATATATTTTGGATGTGATTAATTGGGATTAATCATTGCACAGCCCTTATAATATAATACTAGCAGTTGTCCCTTGTTATTTGTGCGAGTACCGTGAGAGCCTCCCTCCCTCTCTCTCCCTCTCCCTCTCCCTCTCCCTCTCTCTCCCTCTCTCTCTCTGTGGAACCAGGGGCCCGGCCTCATCCGGTGGCATGTTCTACAGCAACCCATCGCTCCTGGGATGAAAAGACGATGACCAAGGTATTCGTTCAATTCAACCTCTATTGTTGTTTTGGAAACAAGGAACAGCAAAGTAGTCAAACCATAACATGGTGTATGGCAAGTGTGGATGTGTGTGACTACTGGACTCCCCGACTCGCAGTTCCCAGCAGGGCCCGACCATTGTTGAAGGTATTCACCCAGTGCACTCATGAAACTAGATAAATGGATTAGTTCTTCAGAGATACTGGCGGCATCTTCAAAAAGACAACACCGTGGGGCGGTTCGGAGGGGGGCATGAAGGGGCGGGGGGTGCATGAATGACCTGTTTCTGCCAAAAAGACAAGACAGTGATAAACTTCCCTCTCTCTTTTACACTGTGACAGAGACACAAGCATCATGGGAGAGAATCACTCCTACTATGTGGGAGCAACAGTTTATGTGCCTATAGTAGTTGCATTATTTATTATTCCTATTGGATGGCATTTATTCCCTTCATCAGATTTGTTTTGTCACACACATCACACAGCATTCTCCATGTCTTTCATATAAGATTATGCTAATAATTTAAACGATTATCGTGATTTTTTTTTTTAACCCCTGTCTCATCTTTATTTCCATCCCTCCCACACTTGCATTTCCCTTTATTCTGTTACGTCGTTTTTTGGCTGTCATTTATAGCTCGGGGCGGCGTGTGACAGTAGCTGGAGTGTCAGAGTAATTATGGGTTCCAGTCCCGTTTATTTCTCGTTAGACAATTGACTGTACATCAAGTACAGAATGAGTAATTACGTGTGCATTAGCGAATCCCACCCCGATGGCCTCCAGCACTAACCCCATGCTAGTACAGGACAAAAGATATAAATGAAACACCGGGAGGTTATTTCATCTCAACCACAACAAGCGCACCAAAGGAGATGAAGACGAAATAACGAGGAGAGAGCTGAAATGCGCACACCTGCCTTGACTTGACCTCTGTTTATCAAGGGACAAGGTTTTATTACTATAATAATAATAATAATAATAATAATAATAATAATAATAATAGCCTAATAATAATAGCCTAATAATAATAATGATGATGATGATGATGATGATGGTGATCATTATTATTATTATTATTATTGCTAGCATACAATTATAATTCGTTTAAGGTCGTTTCGTTATGCAGTGCCGAACAGAATTAGTAGGCAACTTATTTGTTTCTTAAAAGTCGGTTAAGGAGGGATTCGTTCAAAACTGTTAGTACAACGATAATAATAATAATAATAATAATAATAATAATAATAATAATAATAATAATATGCACTGTTGCGATTTATTTGTTCACTTCTAAATAATGCCGAGAATAAACTTAAAACATGACCGGCCTATATTACTGACCTTTTCGTTCATATTTTTGGTTGTTTAATGTTACTAATATAACTAAAAATAAACAAATACAGTAAAATAATATAGGCCTATTTAAAAAAAAAAAAAGAAAAAAGAAATCTTACACAGCACATCTGAATATTTCGATCGCATAAAATCCTCACTGAATATTTAAATTCAGTCTTGTCATTATTTTTGGAGCTTTTAACGTTTGACTATATTTTTACTCGACTACTGAAATGTAAAATCAAAACACTTTGATCGTTTTAGTCCAAACAATAGGCTACGCAAACGTGGCCCTTGATTTGGTCTAATGTTATTGGAATAAAATGTTAGATATAATTTCAAAAAGGCTGTTGATTCAAAGTATATTGGATTATTTTCTCATCTGAAATGTCTGTAGTTTCACGGGGGGAAAAAAATGTTCAGTGATATTCTGATTTCTCCTGTCTTTTTCCATGTAAACCAGCTGTAATGACTCTACCGATCTATAGAGGTCGCTGCAAGCTTTCATTTATTTGCAATTCGGCAAATTCTGGTTTCCTGCATCAATAGAGTTTTAAATACCTTTTATAATATTGATCTCACAATATACTTTGAACCTCTTTCAAACATGAGATCACAAAATAAAAAGCTTATAAAACAATAAAATTAAATACAAATTAATGTAACTAATATTATATAGCACCTTTTATCCATATATATATATATATATATATATATATATATATATATATATATATATATATATATATATATATATATATATATATATATAGTGTATTATTATTTTTACCTACGTTCAATTTATATCTTAGTTGATATTTTGCTTTACATACTCTGAACTGTACCAAAATGCCTTGTATTTGTCTTGTACTTTTTGCATTGTACTTGTCTAATTTAACTAAAAATGATAACAATAATAATACAAATAAACACAAATAGTTTTAAATGGAACAAGAAAACCAGAGGGCAAGTTTAACGTAAATATGTAGGCTAAATAAACAGACAATGCCACACAAAAATCAGTTAACGTGTAATTGGCAATTCAGCTGCACTATCATTCTATATCAACATCTTGTGTGTAGTTTTTGTAGTCACAATTTGAACGCACTGACTTAGACTTTTTGATGAGTTTGTATTTTCTCGATTAATTGTATATATGTTTGAATTATTGAACTTGAAAATTGAATTTCGCTTCCAAACAATTCATGTCTGACAATTGTTATACTATTTGGCCACGGTTTAAAACTGTAATATTGTGAAACAAAGTGTAATTATTAGTTTATAAATTGTAAACAATATGAGCGGTAGTGTCTCATGCTGATGACGCAGAGAGGCCTCAATCCACACTCCCTCTGAACTGAATGTCACTCTCCTCAACACATTAATAATTTATTATCGTATCGAGTTTTTTTCTTTCTTTCTTTCTTTTTTTTTTTTTTCTTCCTCTGACAGATTAGATTTTAACCATTTGATTTTGTTTGCACAGGGCGTTCCCACATTATTACTTAATGATATTCCCAGCTGCTTCGGTCCATTTTCCGCCGCCAGCAGCCATCTGGTCTCTTATTAGCACCTCAATGCATTTGCAGCAGCTCCATTTAACAATTGAATCTGAACACTCCCGCAAAATATTTCCAGATCCATTTTGGGCCTCATGCATCTAAATAACCGACAGCTTTTCCCCGCTTTTAAGAGCATTCGTTATAATAATTTTAGATTATTAATAATGAAATTATATTATGATGGATGGATTTATTAATAAAAATAATAAAAAGAAAAAAGAATGAAACGTAACGTCACTAAAACATTTAACCCTTCAGAAAACAAACCAAAACACCAAAAAAAAAAAAAAAAAAAAAAAAAAAAACCCTCTTTGCATTTGTCTATAATTTCATTTAGTTTATTAGACAAAATATATGATCTGGACAAACTCCGTCAACTCACTATTTACAAATGTGGGTCACCTTAAAGGAAAACACCAACACATAAAGACAAAATAAGCCTACCAATGTCCCACGGTAAGGAAGGGATCACAGGTGTCATTATATACATCTCCACCGGGTGCTAATCAAACTCGGACATTTGTTTTAGAGTAACTGGATGCTATGCTGAATTGATTTCGTTTTCATTGTCCCATTATGAGTGCCATCAGTCCTTTTTTTGCGGGGCAAATGTCTTGATCAAGCGGAAGAGAGAGCTGTTAGGACCCTCTGTGTTGATTCCTGCTGGTTTCTTGGGCTGTGAACACAGACAGAATTGTGATTTAATTTCCTTAAAAACATCGAGGCATTTCACTGTTAGCCACACATTTAAACAGCTAATTTCCTGAACGTTATAATACAACAATTAATTATATGATAACAGATCAGTCGTGAGTCAATATACATCGCATTAAAGCCTTGGTTGTTTTTGTTTTCAAAGCGTTTCCATGCAATAAATTATTTCACATGGAATTTTGGAAAAGCAGTTTGTTTCGGTCTAAAATAGAGACTTTTAATACAATCCTGATATTTACCAACAAATCCACTGGCGCAACTAATAAAAAATAAGTCAAGTCCAAAAAAAACAACAACAACAACAAAAAAAAAACGGTTCTGCTAAAATTGTGGCACTTAAAAGGGGCAAGTTTTCAGCATCACTGCTCCCCCGAGGTTCACTTTCCCCAAGGGTCTTTAGGAAAGGCACACAACCCCGGTGACTTGATAAGTAGTTATTCTCCAGAGAGGCATGGAGTGTGTGTGTGGGGAGGGGGATTCGTGGCCTTTTGTCACCAGGAAAAGCACAACTATTTATTATAAGCGCTAAGCGCAGATTTCTCTCTGTCTGTCTGTTAGGAAATCTGTATCCCAAGAGTCTTTCTCCGATAAGCAGTTTTAAAAACAACCGTTCGCTGTTGCATGCGTTTCATCTGGTATAACGATGGCCTACTAATACTACTACTAGGCCTGCTATTAATAATAATAATAATAATAATAATAATAAGAAGAAGAAGAAGAAGAAGAAGAAGAACATAATACAAATTTACCTGTCGTGAAGAGGACGAAACGATGACTTTAAAGGTTGCGTTGGTGATTCATTTCTGAGGACATTTTCACGATCTAAGAATTAAAAACAAAACCAAACGTTGGAATTAGATTGATTGGAATTAAATCCGCAGCATTATTGTACAGATTTGTTTTTATATGTAATTGTTATTATTTTATTTTGTAATTTTATTGTCTTATATAGGCTATATATATATATATATATATATATATATATATATATATATAGGGTAACAACAGCAATTACAATAACAATGGGCCAAATAATAAAAATAAAAATAAAAATAGCAACATTTAAAAATAGCCACATTTGTGCATATACACAGGTCTGTTGTGATTTGTGCATACCTATGTGTTTTGGACTGAGGTCCTCTGGCGCCTTGTCACTGTTCGCGGCTGCCAGGGTCGAGGCCTGCTGCTGCTGCTGCTGCTGCTGCTGTGAGTGAACAGGATGATTATGATTATGATGATGCTGATTGACGCCCAAGAAAGATCGGACGTTCAGGAGGGAGTTTTGGCCCAGAAACGCGCCATTTGTCCAGTTGTGGAACTTCCCAATCTGGCACGTGTACAGTCCGTGGCTGGGCAGGAAGGCCGGGTGTGTGCCCGCGGGAGTGGCGGGAACAGAGGGTGACGTAGGTTTTTGCGAGCTATCTGGACTGGTTGCGGTTTCTGCTAACGACCATATTTTGGGCTTATTGCTAACCGGAACTTGAAACCCTCCCTGTCGGCCCGGCGACAGAACCCTGGTGTTGTTGTTGTTTCCGTCAGACGGCTCTTTGCCGGCAGAAATGACGTTTGATTTGGATTTCTCGAAGGCCTCGTGAGCCTCCAGCGCAAGCGCGCGCCGTTTCTCCCGCAAGCTCTCGAGCTCCCCGCGTTTTTCCTCATCCTCCTCGTTGCTTTGATCTCCGTCGTTGTCGTCGATCTTGTCGATATCTATGCTCTCCAAATCTATTTCCTCTTCATCTTCGTTCTTTTCGGCGTCCCCCTCGGTGTCGCTCCCAAATATAATATTGCCATCTTCGTCTTCTTTACTTCTGGCGCCCCATGTCACCTTGTTCTCCTTCTTGAGTCTCCTCCTGGCGTTGGCGAACCAGGTGGACACTTGAGTGAGGGTCATCTTGGTGATGATGGCCAGCATGATCTTCTCGCCTTTGGTGGGATAGGGGTTTTTCCTGTGCTCGTTGAGCCAGGCCTTCAGAGTGCTGGTACTCTCCCGTGTGGCGTTTTTAGGCCTGGAAGGGTCTCCATACTGGAACTGGCCGTAGGGATAGAAGGCAGGGCTCGTGTGGGCAGCAAAGCTCGCAGGGTGAACGCCAGGGCTGTCTTTTAAATCATACTGAGATCCCTACAATGATGTTGACAAGAGAGAGAGAGAGAGAGAGAAAAAATACATCAGATACATTGCATTTCATACACACACAAAAGCGCGCAAAATAATTCGGGATCACGCTGTCAAAATTCACTTTTATCCAAATTGTTGCAAATGTAGGCTATCAATCATTTCTTTATTAATCTGACCTCTCCAGAAATCGTGCGAGTTTAGTTTTATTTTTGCAATAATGTTTGCCCCCCCCCCCCCCCCCCGACCTTTCATAAACTAATATTTGTTTTGACCTTTGACCAACATTGCTATATAAAAAGCTATAGGCCACATGATAACACACAAATTGAAAAATATGCTAAATATTACCTATATTAATGGCATTCTGGAAAAGAACACGGCCACTGTTGGCCAAAATTACCACATTACTTCGAATCCGATGTGTGTACAATTCAGCATGTATTTAATTTAAGGTTCGCTCGTGATGTACAGGCCTCAACCTATTACCAATGTTATTATTAGCCTATTATTCATATAGAGTTGTATGACACGACATAATTATACACTGCAGTGTTTCTTATTAATCGAAAGAAGCGTTAAGGAAAGCATTTTGTAAGATTTAAATGCGTTTTATATCATTTTAATTGATTTTTCCTTGCACAAGAGACTCATGCACATAATGTGGACACAATTTGTAATTATTTGTTACAGGTTAGCCAAAGACACTGATTAATATACAACTTTCAATATCTCTCTTTTTCGGAAATACACAACTGATTAATATATCCCGCTTTTGTGAAGTAGGCCTATCACATTTCATTAGTCAAAACAACTCTTTTTGTCACTTTTATTATCATTCATATTTATAATTTACTACAAGTCACGAAGACATGACGTAGTGAACTGTAAAGTAGTTTCTGAGCCAGAATGACCGTTTAAAACAATTCATTTTACATTCTTTCCAACGCGAACCGCAAAGTTCTCGATCGAAACAACTTAAATTATTATTAAATGTAAATTCAGCTGAATAACAATTATAGCATGTTTTAAATATAGCAATTTTGAAATTTCATGATTCGTGCTATTATTTTTTAACACCCGCACAACAATTCTTCAACTCAAACACCGAGCCGGCCGACAAACTTTTCTTTTAAAATGGCGGTCGGAAAGGTGTTTTAAATTTTATGAGTGCCAAATCTGCAATGCAATTCTAACAGACTAGAATAAATGTTAAAAGCTGTGAGAAACTTCCCATGCACATTGCAAGCTTCCGCTGCGTTAACCTCGCTTGTGCGGGAATCTAAAAAAAAAACATTTTGGCAATCAACGCTCGCAGATTTAAAGCAATAAAATGCAGAGAGAGAGAGAAAAAAAATCAGTCAGCTTTATAGAATGCTTTTCTTACCATTTGGGAGAAAAGAGCCAAATCGGCGCTGGTGTAAGGCAGAAAGGCGCTGTAGTTGTGTGCGTACGGGTACATGCCCAACACCGAGGACACCGCAGCGGCCGCCGCGGACGCGCTTCCCCCGATCTCTGCGCTCCCTCCGCGGGACGACGGAGTTAACACTCCCGGGCGATCACCTCCGTACACCGCCTGGGAGGCACTCAAATACTGCGGGTAACCCAGCTGGGGGAAAGACATCTCCCTCGCCTCGTCGGAAGCCAAAACAAGGCAAAAAACAAATAGCCCACCAAAGCAAGAAGTGAAAGAGTTTCTCTCTCTCTCTCTCAAGCAGGACCGAATGAGAATGGGAAATGTTCGTCTTTAAATCTCAGCTTCTCTTTTGCGGCAAGTCCGTCGGATGTGATCAGATCAACAATTGAGCTCCAACTGATGTCTCTGCCCCTAGGTCCTGGGCTGATCTCTCAGATACAATTTGAAGTTGATGCTTTGATTGGCGTCCCAGGCTCCTCCTCGTTGGCGCATGTGGTTAGTGCATTGGCCAGGGCCACTTTTGCACTGTTTGGAGGATTGTATGTTAAATGTTTAGCATTAGAATCCATTCACTGTAGTGTGACAACCTGTCTACGCGATTTTACAGCTGCCCAGCACTGGGGAAATGAACTGATAGGCACGCGGAACTTATTTTGAATGGCTCATAATTCTTATAAACACTGGAGAATTAAAGCAACACTCGCGATGACACTGATCTTCATAAGGTATTGACGATCAAACAACTGTATTCTTTTGAAGGTGCTTTTTTTTTTTTTTAAGTGAGTGATTGCTAAAATTGTGTACAGGATTTTACACATTTGGCAAAAAAACAACAACTCTGAATTGAATTATTCAAATGGAGCACTGGCTTTATTGTTTTGTTTGAGAGAGCTTAAATAATTAAAGATATGCATTTCCATACTCTGAACCTCATGATTTTTTTTCTTCTTTTTTATCTCCTTTATTATTTTTTGGTACTGTAAAGATACAGTTTCTAATGCATGGACTTTCTATATTTATGCGCGACGACAGCTTAATAACTATTATTTTTCTTTGGTAAAAGTATTTGTTCTCGATATTTGCAATCTGTGCAGTAAATTAGTTTAAAACATTATAGCACGTTTTTCTCTTCCATTTCTTCCCTCTCTCTCTCTCTCTCTCTCTCTCTTCCTCACACACACACACACACACACACACACACACACACACACACTTATAACCCAGAGGCACTTACAAGCATACACACGGGGGTGGGGGCGTTGGGGACTTTGTATTTATGTTTCATTGTTAAATACTGAACGAGGTGATGTCGTGAATAATCGTGAGCACTTCATTAACATGCACACAAGCGCCATTTAGCTAACCCCCCCAAAACTATTAATACCACTAATAATAGTCGTGACAGATAAAGGGATCGCATGTGGTCTAACAGTTTATGATTTTAATGTGTGTGCGATAACAATGATCTCACTAATCCAACCACATCTTTACCAAAATGCTCCTACTAAATATAATGAACTTGCAGCTCATCTGTTTTTGCTTAATATAGGCATCATATAATAAACATGTGACTTATTGATATTTTTCAGAAACGGGAGAAAATGTAGACCTCTACAAAATGTGATTTAAGAAATTGAGTTTTTTTTTTAACATTGTAAACTTTTCTTTACTATTTGATTACTTTATTCTATCTAAACGAAACTTGTAAATTGAATTTGCATGTTTTATTATCTTAATTCAGTCGAGACATTAAAAGCAAATGAGCGATTTGAATAATCCGAACCGAGTCCGGCTGTGCTCGGGCTCTTGATTCGCTCCTCGGGTCCAGGGTCCGGGACTCGCTCTGTCGTGAGGTCGCTGCTCAAGCGCTTCTAAAGTTGTGCTCGTTGAAAGGATATAGTGGATTTATTAGTTTAACGGCTCAGATGAAGCCAGTGATTGTGATCTGCCCCAGATGGCCGCGAGTGGAGGATCTGTTGAAAATATCTGAGGGCACTGATGCCAATCTGAGGAACACATCAGACAGAAGGAGGAATGGCACTGGCGATAACCCGCTGGAAACGCGCACAGCAGAAGATCATGCAGATATGACAGAAAATATCTCTAAACGACGAAGACAGAGACGTTAAGAAAGGACATTCAATCTTGAGAAATGTGGTAGAGGAAAGAAAAAGTTAGGGGGTGCTCAGTTACTCGCTTGTTATTGAAACATTTAAGGTTCTTTTTACGTTTTATTTAATTAACATACACAATAAGGAATATTTCATTGGATGCAAGGTTACACGTAATTTATGTACTGCAAAATTCATTTCGTAGACATGAATGCTCACTTATTTTAAACAGTTTTTTTTTGGAGGTGAGAATCTCAAATTTCCTTTTTCGGGTAAATGGGGGAAATAAATTGTAAAGGGGTTGAAGTTTGACCCTCGTCAAACAATGGCACGTGTAATCTATGGGCAATAAAGCGTGTTCACACTTAACTGATTTATGGGGCTTGTTAAAGTCCCATTATCACTTTCCCTGCAACAGCAAGAGACCAATGCAACTTCACTGGATGTTCTCCTCTGTTTAAATTACATAAATATAATTGTCTTAGAAACTTGTTTTAATATACAGTATATCTTTTTTGTCAAATACATATTTCTCTCTATATATGTGCAATGTGAAAATTATACTATGCAATTATAGGCATGCATGTATACACGCATCTATAAATTATGGAAAATACACTATGCCCTTAAGCAAGCTCTCGTTTTTCTGCTCTTCCTCTTTCATATAATAAACCTTAGCTTAGAACAGTGATTACAGTGGGTGAATTCTGCATATTTCAAAGGTTGAGGGGTTTTTTTAGACAGGGAAAAAAAATAGCATTTTTAGACTTTTCAACCATTTCAAAACAACAACAAGAGGCATGCACACATTTTCATGGTGGGGTTTCACATGCTATTTTATATTCAGAATTTGAAAGATTTCAGGTTTTCTCTACAGTGACTCCGCTGCTGTCTAAGTGTCATTATAACATAAAAACTGCTGTCTGTCCATGCTTTCTTCTCCAATCTTCCTTTTCCATTAATGCACGAATGGATTCTTCCGAAAAACCACTATTTATTTCCTCTCAGAGCGTTTCTGTCATCTGCATGCGAGCTTCATGAGACAGATCTTGCAGTGCAGACTTCTGTTCGTGTTTGGATTTCATAGAACTCAAAAATCAATGCGTTTCTCAAGCATGTCAATGTACATTCTTTAAGTACAGGTGTAGGGCAATTCTTACAACACTGTGAAACTCATGTAGCACAAACGAAAGCAGGGAATGGCATTCAACTAAACTGTCAACTTTAAACAGCCAAAAGCAATGAGATCAAAGGCATGCGCTGGAGTCTCTTCTCTCTCTAGATTACAGCCCTAACGGTTTGAACCCTTAATGCTATTAAAGGGAACCAGGACATCTCTCCCAACCATGGTTACTGAGTAAATCCCCTCTGGACTCGAAGATGACCAGAGCCAGACTTGAGTCAGCAGTGGTCAAATCAAGCTTTAACACAGAGTTTCAGCACCAACCTAACATTTGATGTTTAGGGTTTTCGGGAGAAACGTTGCAAGTGGACAGACTGAACAGACCCATGATCCACTGTTTGCATCCCAGCTTGTGACGAATTACGGCAGAGTAATTCAAAAGAATAATCACTGCATGACTGGGACATGAATGATGTAACTTTTTTTTTTTTTTTTTTTTTTTTTAGCTTGACATATCTCAATTTATTATGTGCCCATACAAA